>NC_047116.1:18340225-18680225 GCF_902500255.1 Thalassophryne amazonica
CCTGAGCGGGGATTTAACCCTTCAAGCCCCAGCACTGGTGGACATGGGGTCAGAAGGGAATCTGCTAGACAGCAGATGGGCTAGGGAGGTAGGGCTCCCTCTGGTGGCGCTCCCTTCGCCATTGCAGGTGCGGGCACTAGATGGCACCCTTCTTCCTTTAATCACACACAAGACAACCAGTAACTCTGGTGGTGTCTGGAAATCATCGGGAGGAGATCGAGTTTTTTGTGACTCCTTCTACCTCCCGCGTGATTTTGGGCTTCCCTTGGATGTTGAAACACAATCCCCGGATTAATTGGCCATCTGGGGTGGTGGTTCAGTGGAGCGAAACCTGCCATAGGGTGTGTTTAGGATCCTCGGTTCCTCCCGGTTTACAGGCTAAGGAGGAGGTCAAAGTCCCTCCCAATCTGACGGCAGTGCCGGTTGAGTACCACGATCTTGCTGACGTCTTCAGCAAGGAACTGGCGCTCACCCTTCCCCCGCACCGTCCGTAAGATTGTGCCATTGATTTCATTCCGGGCGTTGAGTTTCCGTCCAGCAGGCTGTACAATCTCTCACGACCTGAGCGCGAATCAATGGAGACCTACATCCGGGACTCATTAGCTGCCGGGCTGATCCGGAATTCCACCTCCCCGATGGGTGCAGGTTTCTTTTTTGTGGGCAAGAAAGACGGCGGACTCCGTCCATGCATTGATTACAGGGGGCTGAATGAGATTACGGTTCGCAATCAATACCCGTTGCCCCTGTTAGATTCAGTGTTCACGCCCCTGCATGGAGCCAAAATCTTCACCAAGTTGGATCTTAGAAAAGCATACCACCTGGTTCGGATCCGGAAGGGAGACGAGTGGAAGACGGCATTTAACACCCCGTTAGGTCATTTTGAGTACCTGGTCATGCCGTTCGGCCTCACTAACGCCCCCGCGACGTTCCAAGCTTTGGTTAATGACGTCTTGCTGGACTTCCTGCACCGATTCGTCTTCGTATACCTGGACGATATACTCATCTTTTCTCCGGATCCTGAGACTCATGTCCAGCATGTACATCAGGTCCTGCGGTGGTTGTTGGAGAACCGGCTGTTTGTGAAGGGCGAGAAGTGTGAGTTTCACCGCACCTCTTTGTCCTTCCTGGGGTTTATCATCTCCTCCAACTCCGTCGCCCCTGATCTGGCTAAGGTTGCGGCGGTGAGAGATTGGCCCCAACCAACAAGCCGTAGGAAGCTGCAACAGTTCCACGGCTTTGCAAATTTCTACAGGAGGTTCATTAAGGGCTACAGTCAGGTAGTTAGCTACCTGACAGCCCTGACCTCCACTAAAGTTCCCTTCACCTGGTCGGATCGGTGCGAAGCCGCGTTTAGGGAGTTGAAACGACGGTTCTCGACTGCACCAGTTCTGGTGCAGCCCGACCCTGGCCGGCAGTTTGTGGTTGAAGTGGACGCCTCTGACTCAGGGATAGAAGCCGTGCTATCCCAGAGCGGAGAGACCGATAAGGTTCTTCACCCGTGTGCCTACTTTTCTCGCAGGTTGACCCCGGCTGAACGGAACTATGATGTCGGCAACCGAGAACTCCTTGTGGTGAAAGAGGCTCTTGAGGAGTGGAGACACCTGTTGGAGGGAGCGTCTGTGCTGTTCACGGTTTTCACTGACCATCGGAACCTGGAGTATATCAGGACTGCCAAGCGGCTGAACCCCAGGCAAGCCCGCTGGTCACTGTTCTTCGGGCATTTTGACTTCCGGATCACCTATCGCCCCGGGACCAAGAACCAAAGATCAGATGCCTTGTCCCGGGTACACGAAGACGAAGTCAAAACTGAGCTGTCGGATCCACCAGAGTTCATCATTCCGGAGTCCACTATCATGGCCACCCTCACCTGGGACGTGGAGAAGACCGTCCGGGAGGCCCTGGCACGGAACCCGGACCCCGGAACTGGACCAAAAAATCGTCTGTACGTCCCACCAGAGGCCAGAGCTGTAGTCTTGGATTTCTGTCACGGATCCAAGCTCTCCTGTCATCCAGGGGTGCAAAGGACCGTGGCAGTTGTCCGGCAGCGCTTCTGGTGGGCGTCTATGGAAGCCGATGTCCGGGAGTATATCCAAGCCTGCACCACCTGTGCCAGGGGCAAGGCAGACCATAAGAGGACCCAAGGACTTCTCCAGCCGCTCCCGGTGCCTCATCGCCCCTGGTCCCATATCTGCCTGGATTTTGTCACGGGCCTCCCGCCGTCCCAGGGCATGACTACCATCCTGACGACAGTGGACCGGTTCTCCAAGGCGGCCCACTTCGTGGCCCTCCCGAAGCTCCCGACGGCCCAGGAGACTGCTGACCTCCTGGTCCACCACGTCGTTCGTCTGCATGGGATACCAGCTGACATAGTCTCGGATCGTGGTCCACAGTTTTCCTCTCAAGTCTGGAGGAGTTTCTGCAGGGAACTGGGGGCCACTGTGAGCCTCTCGTCCGGGTACCACCCACAGACGAACGGACAGGCAGAACGGGCCAACCAAGAGTTGGAACAGACCCTCTGCTGTGTGACATCAGCACACCCAACGTCCTGGAGTAACCATCTGGCCTGGATCGAGTATGCACACAACAGTCAGGTGTCTTCTGCCACCGGCCTCTCCCCATTTGAGGTGTGTCTGGGGTACCAGCCCCCGTTGTTTCCCGTGGTGGAGGGAGAGGTTGGTGTGCCCTCGGCCCAGGCCCACCTGCGGAGGTGCCGTCGGGTGTGGCGCACCACCCGTTCTGCCTTATTGAAGGCCCGGACGAGGGCTAAGACCCATGCAGACCGCCGGCGGTCCCCGGCCCCTGCATACCAGCCCGGGCAGGAGGTGTGGTTATCTACTAAGAACATTCTCCTGCAGGTGGACTCACCCAAACTTATGGACAGATTCATTGGACCCTTCAAGATCATCAAAATCCTCAGTCCTGCTGCAGTGAAGCTCCAACTCCCGGCTTCACTGCGGTTCCACCCTGTTTTTCATGTCTCCCGGATTAAACCACACCTCACCTCACCCCTCTGTGCTCCCGTTCCGGCACCGCCTCCTGCCCGGATCATCGACGGGGAGCCGGCTTGGACAGTGCGCCGGCTCTTGGACGTCCATTGAATGGGCCGGGGGTTCCAGTATTTGGTGGACTGGGAGGGGTATGGACCAAAAGAACGCTCCTGGGTAAAGAGGAGCTTCATCCTGGACCTGGCCCTCCTGGCCGATTTCTACCGCCGTCACCTGGACAAGCCTGGTCGGGCGCAGGAGGCGCCCATTGAGGGGGAGGTCCTGTTCTGTGGGCCGCCAGAAAAGGAGGTACTGCTGGCCCACCACCAGAGGGCGCCCTGCCTAAAGTGCGGGCTTCAGGCACGAGAGGGCGCTGCCGCCACGGACACAGCCGGGGGTGACAGCTGTCACTCATTATCTCATGACAGCTGTCATCCATGTACACTTCATCATTCCACTTCATAAAAACCGGACGTCATCTCCACCTCGTTGCCGAGATATCATCTACCTGTGAAGGTAATATTCCCAGCCTTAACTGTGTCTTAGTCTGAACTCTTTTTGCAGCCGCTTTCCTGTGGTGTTCCCTATCTGAGAGATTGGCGTTTGGTGTGATCAGCGACGGCTTCGCTTCACACCCCAACAAGATAAGTGGTTAGACAGGAGCTGCACGAGTGTGTGTTAGAGGTGGATGTGGAATTCCCACCATTGTTTTTACTGGGTGTGCACGCACCCACATATGACTGTTTTGTCCTCGCCAGCAGTACCAGATCCGACACTCGGAGACGGTGGCCACCTGGGGACTCGTAAGTTAGCGGCTCCAGTATTCTCCAGGTTCAGTGGCGGAGGAAATTGTGTGGTTCCGGTTCTTCTCAGGATAGACGTCTTCTATCCTCAAGCCTGCCCACACGTCACCTTTGTGGATTGACTGTTTGCTCAAATTCTGTAATCCTCTGTTTTTGTTGTGCTCTTTCACAACAGTAAAGTGTTCATATTCGACTCTTTCATTGTCCGATCATTTGCGCCCCCTGTTGTGGGTCCGTGTCACTACACTTTCCCAACAATAAGCCTGTACTGTCAAATTCAGCAGCTGCAGGATTCACTCTTCATATAATCCGCATGGCCCCACGTTGTTTGTGGACAGTTTAGACGCATAAACAAAAACAAAACAGAACACACCGGTCTACATGAGCATGCACTGGCTGCAGAGCCTCACGCCTCCTACCACAATCTCTGTTGAAATTGACAGTCCATCATCAGGTCCAGACGGGGGACTGGAACCTGTAGGCTTTGTGGTCCATAAGGAAACCTACCCAGTATAAAAAAGCTAGTATTAGTATACGTTAAGTTCCATTAAAACAGCAGCTAGGCTGAAGGACAGAAGCTAGCTCCCAGAAAATTCACATACAATGAAAATATGGTAGATGCTTTACTTTGCAGAAACCTTTTCAACCCATGACAAAAACATTGTAGGCCAAATCAGTGGCACAAAAGTATAGTATAAAGACAACCAACTAACTAACTAAGACAACCATGCAACTACTGGGAGTATGCCACTTACCAATTCCAGTCATTTTAAAACTACACTATCCAACAGCCAACGGGACTCAAGCTCAAGAGACATCGGCAAAATTTTATTTTAAATTATTTTTTAAAAAGCTGTTTCATTTTATATTTTAACAATAAATGAATGGATCATTAAAAATGTCCACGAATCAAAGTGAAAAGACATTTGCACAAGTAGAAGCTCTCCACTTATTGTGCTCAAATTCATATTTTAGAAATGACTCTGTCCTGATAACAACATTAAAGGCAATTACATATTTTGTCAAAATTACAAGTTGAAATAAGCATTAAAAAAAATTAATCAAGAGGTTTATGTCACAGAAATCCTACTTTACAATCACTGCAGTCATTGTTAAATTATTTCCTGTTGCATTTATAATAAACATTTGTATTTATTTACGGTGTCTGTTTTTCTGGTTGAAATGAGATATAAATAATCTACCAGACTTAAAAAAAAATGTACAAATTTCCATGTTATTTTCTATAAAAATAAATGTCCGAGGTTCCTTATGTTAAACAAGAAATTATCTAATCTGAAATAACAGGTGGTTTTAATTTACAGATGAAAGGTTTCTAAAGAACCATTTATTGATTTATTTAGCTATTTTAATTACAAGTGTTTTAAACTTTTTTAACAGTAATCAGAAATTCTGAGGTAACAAACAACAACAAAAAAACATTTCCAAGGATTTTTCTTCATAAAACTGCTCCATAAATGAGCAGTCCTGTGACACGTTTGTTTTGTACAGATCAGTGGTTTATTTCTACATCGATCCATTTTGTACAGATCAGTGGTTTCTGTTTCTGTCACTATTCTTCCGCGTTTTGGCCCGACGCGTCGTTCCTATTAGACAACGCAAAGGTACGTCACGGCTCAGAAAGTTGGATTGGCTTGAACTTTGTCTACATCAGCCTGCCGACAAGCGGCAATGCGCGCTCCCGTCAGCATCTAAAAAGCAACGCGTCTCATTGAAAATAATGCTTTTTAGACCGTTTTTTTGACGTGCCTGACGTATTCACTGTGAAAGGCCCATTAGCTTAGTGAACAAATAAAAAACTAACTGTTGTAGGCTAGCCCACTTACCAGAAATGCAGACAGTGCCAGGTTTATCTCCTCCACTCAGGGTGCAAACTTCATCAATTGGCCCTGAAGCAGCAGGTGGACGTTTTGGGAAAAAAAAAAATCTAAAACCGAGGCCTGTTTTGTTTTCATTTTTTCGGGTAATAATCACCATCGATACTTCCAACTTCCAGCATTCTTCTTGTTTGTGTGCGGCTTTCGCGCTGATTAGCTGGTAGCCCCGCCCCATCTCTCTATGAGCCAATTAAAACTCTTATCTAGCAGAGCGAGCGGGGGTGGGACATACGGTGCACTCTGCAGTGACGGACGCCTGATGGCTTTCTTTTAAAGGGAGAAAATAAAATTACAGTCAATAAACGCTTATTTTATTTACACTGTCACGTTTCCGGGGGCAATTTGAAGTGGGTAGATGGAAATTCTCGGTCATTTTAGGTGAGTAGACGGCGTCTACCTGCATTCCACGTAGACTACACCACTGGTGCACAGCATCACCGGACTACACATCACAATTTGGACTTTAGCAGCAGTGGAACACCAAAATGTAAGTCCCTTTTCTTTGTTTATAAATTAATAAAATATCAAATGACGAGGATCTATTTTAGCCATTATATAAAACAAATAATGAATGTTTTTACATTCTTTCAATGGAATGAATATTTAATTTGGTGAAAGCTGGAACATAACTCGTTGAATGGTATGTTCCAGCTTTCACCTCATAAAATATTCGTACCACTGAACTCAGACATTCATTATTTGTATACTGCGTCACTCTGGAGAAAGCTGTGACACTCAGGATCAGCTGAGGTCTGGGAGCACATGCTGGTGCTACGCATTGCTGCATCCACCACAATACGAAACCACCCTGGGTCCTGGGTGGCAGACAACTGGTACATCCCCCACTCAGTGAATCAAAGAACCAACAAGGCAGCAGATCGAAGCACTGCTTCATTGGTTCACGCTTCAAAGTGGAGTCACGCTGCAGAAGTGGTTGAGTCTAGAGCCGCTGCAGGGTCTGTAATCAACGTAGAGAAATGATCATTTTCCCGACAAACACCCTCAAAACAACGCCCGCTCTGAAAGACCGATAAGGGAATCGTTAAGCAAAACGACTATTGATATCGGTAGATCGAAACATTTCTTAACGATATCGGAAAAGAACCGGTTCTCGATATCCAACCCTCATAAATACAGAGTTAATACAGTTAAGCAATGACACAACATCAACATGCACAATGTTGTTCTGTCAGAGAGAGTGAATCATCCATCAAACAGCCGTTCTTCATAAATAGCATTCAGAGAAATCCGGTAAGAAACGTGCCACTGAATTTTTCTACAGGCAGCTGCTCGCAACAAATCGTTGCACTCTAATTTTGCTGTGATCCGTCGTCTCACTGGGACCAAACATTCGCCTGAATAATGTAAATGGACAGTTCACATTAGGATGAATTCTGTGAGCCGTTCTGTAGATAACGGGTTTGACATCAAAGTGCTCTGTGATATTCTGCACTTTCTTTGGTCTAATAAGTCGTATCTACGCGTTGCTTCGGTTTGTGTGAAGGTGGGAAATCTCACGCCTCACTGTTATTTTTGTTCAACTCCCACAGATTTCTTTGTTCTCACAGTCCATGTTTATGATAAACATGTTGACCATCTGACTGAGAACGTCTTTCCAATACACTCTGAAACATAATTTATGTATCGCCTTCTTTTCCCAGCATCTTCTGGTCTGATGCTAATGAGAGCAGTCGATCCTGGACTAAGTGGGATAATAGCGTTAGTGGGTCATCACTGGCTGCAATTATGCATGAGCCACCGTCTCTTCTCACCACCGTTTGATGGCTAAGGGAAAAAAAAAGAAAAACACTGGGTAAAAGTAATTTTCAGCATTGCTTGGTTTGTACTGAAAGACTATCAGCAAATACAGAGAAAATGCGTTACCCACCAGCCACTGCTTTCATTTTCCATGCTTGGCTTCTCCCAGCAGGCTGCTGCTGCCTATTCACGTGCACCAGCATGGAAATACATTACAATAATCAGTAAATGCTGTCGGGGAATGATTACACTGAAAAATTAATATGCAGACGTCTCAGTGCTTCGCATCAATATGCTGAGGAAAAACATGCTCTCTGGTGACTGTCTGGAAAAATCAACTGCCTCTATTGGGACAACGGTGAGAAATCCCCGTCTGCACAGGAAAATGTAAGTAACTGGCCATCGGATACTGGAAGCAATGAGATCTGGGAGCAAACTGATCAGTTTGTGGGAAACAAATGGAGAAAGGGGAAAAAAGTGTGGTTGGGAAATAATGGCACTTTTCCATGATGGCAAGGAAAAATAACACCCCATTCAGACTGGGGTTAGCAATCCAGCTCAGGATGGATTCAATCCAGATGGATTTCTAGCCGGACAGCCGTTTTATATACAGACCCATTTTTCAAATCCAGCTCATCCCACACACACGTCCAAACTCAATCCAGCTCAAGCCAAAAGGGATGTGTCTGGGTGAGAGTGCGGCTGTGTGCGAGTATGGTTCCGGGCGTGGGAGCGGTGGTGTGCCGATCCAGGTGTGGCAGCGCGGGTGTGCGAGAAACATAGAATGGAATGTACCCAGAGGATTTTCTTGGTGGGAAAGTGCAGCAGGAAAAGAAGGTGGTTTGCTGCATTTGCCGATATAGCCGCGCTAAGTGCCTCCACAGCGGAAAGGACGATGTGAGAGCACGGATGTAGTGAGGAACCTTGATGTTATGATGCCAGAGCTAGCAGGATTCCAGCCATATTTGCATTCAGACATTGCCAAATCTGATTTGCACCTTTCACATTCAGGAAAAGAAAAACAACAAACCACACACAACAATGGAAAAAAAACGACCCAGCTCAATATGGAATGCTGTCTTAAACCAGATTATCCAGCCAAGTGGTTTATGCGTTTTGTTTCAATGCAGAATGTTCCCAGTTCAAACCCCGCCCCTGCCACTTTTCTCCATGTAATGTGGAGTTGCGTCAGGAAAGGTGTCCGGCGTAAAACCTGTGCCAAATCAACATGCAGATCCACCTTAGATCTGCTGTAGCGACCCCTAGTGAAAACAAGGGAGCAGCTGAAGGGACTTTTTCTCTGAAGGGGACCTTAGTCAGACTGTGCAGCAGCTCTATAAACCTGCAGATGCAGACACAAGAGCATATCTGATGGAGGCCAGCAGTTGTCGCTGTGCATGTGGTAGTCAATAGGCCTCACTCCCCCCACAGCCAAAGGATACTCTGGCCACTCAGGCCAGAGCCCGAGTTTTAGCCGACTGGTCAGCGTGTCCACCTCCCGTGCCGGAGATAGCGAGTTTGCGTCCTGATGGGAGCGAGTGGGAGGAGTCAACACAACAACACAGAAGCAGAGAGAGTACAAGCTGCTACACATACACTATTTGTCCTGATAAACAGTCCCCTGAAGAGAGACAGACGTGTGAGCGTATGTGCAAAGGTAATTAACTTACTGGGCAAAAAGCAATAATGCAGATGTTCTGTGAGACAGAACTCCCTGCTGGGCTTTACATTCACGCAGGCAGAGCACTAAAGTCCTGTTTGCATCAGTTTCCATTCATGCATTACAACCAGCAGCTCATACGTCACGCGGCTCAGCTACGAACTCAACAGCAGCATCCAGCTGAAAATAAGCCATTGCACTGACTTTGTTTTTTAGGGGGGGGATAAATCTTTGAATGTTGAAATCAAAATGAAAGTGTTGAAGCTCCTAGGATAGCATCCAGGACCCACAGCCACAAGACTGGAAGCACCTGGATTCTGATGACCTGGATTTTTGTTCTCCTCAGTATCATATACCAGTATGTTTGTCTACAATCTTCACAACTCCATAGGGTGGTCTTGAATTTTCTTAATCTTATAGCCTGAGCTCCTGGAAATTTAAACGTCACTCTTGAGGCAAAGGAGAAGCCCAGCTGAACCCAACACAGAGGGTAACTGGAGACCTCGGAAAGAAACGACCTCAGTAACAGCAGCTCCAATACGATCTCGGAGTCAGTACATTCTGGAACCGCTACAAAGCACAGCGTGTTTTCTGCAGCAGACTTTAAGACCGGTTGAAGAATACATGCCATTCAGTACTACAAATGAAAAAAAAAAGATTTTTCACCATTTATCATACGTTTTGTGTTGGTTCCAAGATCGCTGGTCCCGTGGTCGTGTGGTTCCGAAGTCTCTAGAAACCAGAGTAGTGTTTGCAGGTCAAATCTGGAGTTGGTCCCCTGGTGCCAGACTGTGGCTTCCCACCCTAACTAACCCTCTGACTGTAATGGTTGGACTGTCTTCAAATTTTGTGCTCGTTAAACACAGATGACTGATTTTCCTTTCAGGGCTGATCCAGTACTGGGGGGGGGGGATTCACAAATGTGTGTCACTGAAAAAAAGAGCAAATCCAAGGAAGTGGTGACCTAGAGGTTAGAAAAGCAGGTGTGTCAGCCAAGAGTCATAGGTTTAATTCCCAAATTAGATGAGACATGAATGTCCAGGACAAGCCGTTTGGACAACACTACAAGGGTCGTCCATTATATCAGAATGGGACAAGCAGAAATTTGAAGCTCCAAGTGAACAAATTCTATATTTTCCTGACTTGCAGCTCAACAAAGCATCTGTACATCTCATGATGAGCTCTCAGGACAATGCAGCTTCATGTTCAGCATTCTTTATTAGCCTTTGAGGGGCTAAAAACACACAACAACAACAACAAATGGTTGCATATTTATGAAACTGCTGGTGACGTGCAATTGTTGCATCTCTCCGGAGGTGGCAGCCCAGTCTCATGCTTATTTATTTTGTGCTCCCGTCATGGATTGAGTCACATTTTTGTGACATTGTATTTTTTTATTTTACCATTTCTCATCCTACCCCTTCCCCTAACCCCTCTAGGGTTTACAAAGAGTGGTCCAGAAGACAGAAGATATCCAGTGAACGGCAGTTGTGTGGATGAAAATGCCTTGTTGATGGATGAATGGGTGACTGTGTGATGCTATGATGTCAATATGGACCAACATCTCTGAAAAATGTTTCCAGCACCTTGTTGATTGATTGATTGATTGATTGATTGATTGATTGATTGATAAGAAATTAACAACACTACCAACACATAAGTGTCATATAAGTGTCAAACAGTTTCCAAATATTTACCTGGTACAATAAATATAAAATTCACCGCAATGTCATTCATTACAGGTTAAACACCAACACCTTGTTGAATCAATGCCATAAAGAATTAAGGCAGTTCTGAAGGAAAAAGGGGGTCTGCCCCAGCACTAGTAAGGTGTACCTAATAAAGTATGTATGTGTGTATATATATACGAGGGCTGTCCATAAAGTATAGGTCCTTTTTATTTTTTTCAAAAACTATATGGATTTCATTCATATGTTTTTACGTCAGACATGCTTGAACCCTCGTGCGCATGCGAGAGTTTTTCCACGCCTGTTGGTGACGTCATTCGCCTGTGAGCACTCCTTGTGGGAGGAGTCGTCCAGCCCCTCGTCGGAATTCCTTTGTCTGAGAAGTTGCTGAGAGACTGGCGCGTTGTTTGATCAAATTTTTTTCTAAACCTGTGAGACACATCGAAGTGGACATGGTTCGAAAAATTAAGCTGGTTTTCAGTGAAAATTTTAACAGCTGATGAGCGATTTTGAGGTGATACTGTCGCTTTAAGGACTTCCCACGGTGCGAGACGTCGCTCAGCGCTCTCAGGCGGCGTCATCAGCCTGTTTCAAGCTGAAACCTCCACATTTCAGGCTCTATTGATCCAGGACGTCGTGAGAGAACAGAGAAGTCGGTTTCAGCATTTTATCCGGATATTCCACTGTTAAAGGAGATTTTTTTAATTAAAGACGTGCGGACGGGTCCGCGTGTCGGGACGCAGCCGGCGCGGTGCGGCGGCACAGGAAAAACACCTCCGTGTTGATAACCATTTGTAAAATCCAGGCGACTTTTGATGGCTTTCAGTGGAGTGAGTATCTGAGAAATTGTTTAACAGCTGGACATGTTCCAACTTGTCCTTAAGGCTTCCAACAGAGGTGTTTTTCCTGTGGCAGAGCGTCGCGGCGCCTGCGAGCCGACGCGCGGACCCGTCCGCACGTCTTTCATTAAAAAATCTCCTTTAACAGTGGAATATCCGGATAAAATGCTGAAACCGACTTCTTCTGAAACTTCTCTGTTCTCCCACGACGTCCTGGATCAATAGAGCCTGAAATGTGGAGGTTTTCAGCTTGAAACAGGCTGATGACGCCGCCTGAGAGTGCTGCGCGACGTCTCGCACCGTGGGAAGTCCTTAAAGCGACAGAATCACCTCAAAATCTCTCATCAGCCGTTAAAATTTTCACTGAAAACCAGCTTAATTTTTCGAACCATGTCCACTTCGATGTGTCTCACAGGTTTAGAAAAAATTTTGATCAAACAAAGCACCAGTCTCTCAGCAACTTCTCAGACAAAGGAATTCCGACGAGGGGCTGGACGACTCCTCCCACAAGGAGTGCTCACAGGTGAATGACGTCACCGACAGGCGTGGAAAAACTCACGCATGCGCACGAGGGTTCAAGCATGTCTGACGTAAAAACATATGAATGAAATCCATATAGTCTTTGAAAAAAATAAAAAGGACCTATACTTTATGGACAGACCTTGTATGTATATATATATATATATATATATATATATATATATATATATATATATATATATGTATATATATATACATACATACATGAAGTAGTGTTCAGAATAATAGTAGTGCTATGTGACTAAAAAGATTAATCCAGGTTTTGAGTATATTTCTTATTGTTACATGGGAAACAAGGTACCAATAGATTCAGTAGATTCTCACAAATCCAACAAGACCAAGCATTCATGATATGCACACTCTTAAGGCTATGAAATTGGACTATTAGTAAAAAAAAATAGTAGAAAAGGGGGTGTTCACAATAATAGTAGTGTGGCATTCAGTCAGTGAGTTCGTCAATTCTGTGGAACAAACAGGTGTGAATCAGGTGTCCCCTATTTAAGGATGAAGGCAGCACCTGTTGAACATGCTTTTCTCTTTTAAAGCCTGAGGAAAATGGGACGTTCAAGACATTGTTCAGAAGAACAGCGTAGTATGATTAAAAAGTTGATTGGAGAGGGGAAACTTATACGCAGGTGCAAAAAATTATAGGCTGTTCATCTACAATGATCTCCAATGCTTTAAGCCCCTTTCACACCGGGGTTGCTCCCGGTTGCTCCCAGTTGCACCGTGTGTCATTATGACGCCGCCGCGTGGAAGCAACTCAGTGCTGAGACGATGCAGCTCGGCACCACAATGGCGCGAGGGGCGCAAAGGAGGAAGCAAGTTGGGCGCTGAAAAATTAAACCTGTTTAATTTTTTTGGCGTCCTGTGCTCGATGCAGAAAGGAAGTGGTTCCAGCGCAAGTCGGGGCAAAGGAGGAAAGATAAACTATAACAGAACTCAGAGCGCAGCCCTGCAGCTCAGCACAACAACAAGTAGAAGACAAGTCACAGTGCACGGTCTGTCTGCAGCCAAACTCTGCACTCTGACTTCTCTGTGCAGAGAACCTGCAGGCTGCATCCTCACCTCCTCTCTGCCCCCTGCTGCGCGCACCTGAAGCAGAAGTTCCTGTGTCGTCATGACGCCACAGGGAGCAACTGGGAGCAGCCACGGTGTGAAAGGGGCTTTAAAATGGACAAAAAAAACAGATGCGTGGAAGAAAACGGAAAACAACTAACAAAATGGATAGAAGAATAACCAGAATGGCAAAGGCTCACCCATTGATCAGCTCCAGGATGATCATAGACAGTCTGGAGTTATCTGTAAGTGCTGTGACAGAAGATGCCTGTGTGAAGCTAATTTATTTGCAAGAATCCCCCGCAAAGTCCCTCTGTTAAATAAAAGACGTGCAGAAGAGGTTATAATTTGCCAAAGAACACATCAACTGGCCTAAAGAGAAATGGAGGAATATTTTGTGGACTGATGAGAGGAAAATTGTTATTTTTGGGTCCAAGGGCCACAGACAGTTTGTGAGACGACCCCAAACTCTGAATTCAAGCCACAGTTCAGTGAAGACAGTGAAGCATGGTGGTGCAAGCATCATGATATGGGCATGTTTCTCCTACTATGGTGTTGGGTCTATATATCGCATACCAGGTATCATGGATGAGTTTGGATATGTCAAAATACTGCCCTTGAAATGGGTGTTTCAACAAGACAATGACCCCAAGCACACTAGTAAACAAGCAAAATCTTGGTTCCAAACCAACAAAATTAATGCCTCACAGATGTGAAGAAATCATGAAAAACTATTATACAACTAAATACTAGTTTAGTTATTCACAGGATTGCTAAAAAAGCAGTTTGAACATAATAGTTTTGAGTTTGTAGCATCAACAGCAGATGCTACTATTATTGTGAACACCCCCTTTTCTACTTTTTTTTTACTAATAGCCCAATTTCATAGCCTTAAGAGTGTGCATATCATGAATGCTTGGTCTTGTTGGATTTGTGAGAATCTACTGGTACCTTGTTTCCCATGTAACAATAAGAAATATACTCAAAACCTGGATTAATCTTTTTAGTCACATAGCACTACTATTATTCTGAACACTACTGTACACACACACACACACACACACACACACCTACATACATACATACATGCTTTGCATTTACATTTCATCAGAACCCTTATGAATTTTTTCCCCACATATTTATGCTGTATTTCTGGCTTTTCTGTCAGAGTACTATAATTTCAAATCCATCCTTGGAGTTACACTGACTGGACGTAAACCTTTCAGGATGGGGCGTACTGCCAACAAAGTAAAGCCCACAGAGACATTCTGTGATTTATGACTGCATAAATAATTAAAACTGAATTATAAAAAGTGGTCGGCTACTTTTTGAAAGCTCCCTCAACTGCATTAGTGAACTTTCTTCATGCTAATGTATTTTAAATATGATTACCATAAATTTTCTACTTAGAAAATAAATCACAGTAAGTAACATGTGGGAGCAAGTAAAGACAAAGGACTTACCTTTACCTTCATAAAATGAGACTTGCTAAATGTAAGGCCTTGCATAAGAACGCTGTCGACTGAATTCAGGTTGTGCCCTCATCACAACCTCTCCCGAGCTTAAAATGCTCTAATTTAAATAAGAACACAGCGCACATCAGTATTCAGCGGCTGTGTTGACACACAAACACAATGACACCTTTCTAAACCAATGTCACCAAGCAGAAAGCTTTTGTGTTTTCCATCCTGTGCTGCTTCAAAAGAAAACCACTTTGATTCTAGCAGACGACAGTTTTCCTATTAAATCAGTTTCAATCGACTTTTACCGTCCACCGCGACTCCTGAAGGTGACCGGTGTCTGGGATGCGTGATCGGTCTGTTCAGTCGGACAAACCTGCACTTTCTCCACGGAAACATCGGGAAAGCTGAGACTGTGTCAAATTTTTACAACATGACACTCGTAAAGGTTTCAGCTTTTATCTTATTTTAGCAAAATATCTCACAATGATGTGAGCAAATTTCTCTTTATTCATATTTTTTCCGAAGGAAGCTAGACTCTCTGGTGATGGTAGCAGAGAAGAGAACACTGGACAAACTGCTGCACATTATGGACGATGCCAGTCACCTTCTGCTCACCGTCACCAGCAACCAGAGGAGCCTCTTCAGCTACAGACGGCTCCTTCCCAAGTGCAGGACCAACAGACTGAAAAACTCCTTTGTCCCTCAGACCATCAGACTGTACAACTCCTCACTCAGGGGGAGGAGGAGTAACAGGAAGACTGGGGGACAGGAAGGGGAGGAGCCAGTAAACCAGTAGTGAGCAGTATTTCTGGTATTTATATTTGTATTTACATTTTGCAAATTGTTTTATACTTCTACTTTTGACACTATGTGTGCTTCTTACCCTGTCTGCTGCTATACAATGCTGCTGCCTAAGGGAGTTGTCCCAAGGGATTAATAAAGTTCTACCTAATCTAATGCTTACTACTGACTTCAATGGAGTTTTTTTATATACTCTGGTGAAACAGCACCCCCACCCTGCACTTTGATGAAACTGCACCCTTATACTATTGAATGGAGATCAATCCTCGTCAAAAAAAATAAAAAAGGAAAAATTTAGAAGTTAAGCAAAGTTAGAAGAACACTCATCAAGGCTGAACAATTGTCGAATTCTGCACAGGAGGGTGTTATTCCATATTTATAGCACAAATTCCAACAATACAGCAACTTCATTAGCATAATCACGGCCAAGACGTTGATATTATTTGAAATGGGCTGTATTTCTTTAACACGTTTCCATCCATTGCAGACGCTCAAAGTGATTGACCATCATGCCTTGCATTCACACACACACACACACACACACCAATGTCAGGTTGCTGCCATGCACCCGCACAACGGGAGCAATTTAGGAATTACGGATGTTGCCGTAGGGGCCTTAGTCATTTTCATGTCTGATAAGAATTCGAAGGTTCTTCAGATCAGAGCTCACTTCTTTAATCATCCATATTTTAATTCTGTTTTAAAATGCTGATGTATATCTGGAGCAACATAAAATTTCACTTGTTGAACGTCAGAAGATATGAATGGGGGGGCAAAAATAAAAAGAATAACACCAGTGTATCAGTCTTAGTTTTTAGATATACTGGTATTTTTTTAATTGGGGGGAGTGCAGACTTCAGTCATGACCAAATGGCAAAAAAAGACAGAAATCATCCCACATCCTCATTTGCTTTGACAATTATTCCCTAATCAAAGTTCTCTACCAAATTTTCTGAAACGACACACATCTTTCCGAGAGATCTTTAAAATAACCAAAATGACAGACAAAATGTAGCTGATTCCATAACATGACTGACACAGACACAAACAAGCAACAAATAAAATACCAAGAACCTACATCCAAAGTCCAGCACCAAAATTCAACCATTTTTCTGTCTCGATAAGACGGTTTATTTTACAAATTTTAGCCGAAATCAGCACTTTAAAAAAAAAAGCTCGATGCATCTTCCAACCCAAATGGATTTTAAGTGAGGGAAAGAGACTGAAGAAGTGTCTGCATCAGTTCCATTCATGCAAAATCCTTTCAGCACGGTTGTGTGGACTTGTGACCGTGTTTGAGTATTAGAATGCACCCACTGCACTGTAAAATCTAATATGATGTTCAACTCAAAAACTCCTTGCCAACAAGGAATTTCTGTCACAACAGAAGAACAAATTATTTTTTTCACTTAGAATTTTAAGGCAGCCCTGTCACTTGTATTTTTTTTAAGAGTTGAACAACATCGATTTTGCAATTTCCTTCTCCGATGTCGTAGATTTCTGTGCAGAAATGGTCTGTCTCACTGACAACCACACCTGCTCCTAATCCATCACCAACCCAGCATCCACCAGGTGGCAGACTCGTAGATGTAACATAAAAAGCTGCTCTTTGGATTAATGTGACGCATTGAAGTTCACCAGATTTGAATAAGCTTGTCCTCACAATGTAACATTTATTGTTTTTCAGCGAGTGTGTCAATGACAGAGACAAACACACTGAAACTCCACATCTGCTCACCTACTTAAAAGAGCAGTACGTTTCTGGGTTGTATGTAGAACAACCGAGAGTGAAGATGGTTTGTATCTATGACCTCATTGAACTTTCTGAACCGCTTTTTGTGCTTCTTCAGGAAATTCTACCAGTAACTGTACAGTTAACAGCCCATACTGAGAAAACTTTGTGGGTGCAATTTTGTTTCCAAGTAGAGACAAGTGAAGCACAAACTGCTAACATCTTTATATCTGTTTGACAGACAACACCAGAACATTCCAGAAAATTTATAGCTCTGACTTAGCGATTGATGCACGATTCGGAAAGCAACATTTGTGGGAGAAACACCAAAGCAGCTTCTTGTAACCTTTGATGCGACAGCATATAAACTGTTTTGTTTTGTCCAATAAAGACGTATAACAGCGAAGCAATCGAATACTACTAGAGAGCACTGTTGAGGTTTTTTTTTTTTTTTTACTTCAATTTGTTCATATTTGTGCCAATTTACATCAGTGGACACTAAAAACAGCAACAGTTTTGTTTATGCTTTTCACACATATTTAATTCCACACTAAAACAGTGATACTGGTGGGCACTGACAATGAAAGGCATCAGAAACCTGAGGCATACCCTGCATGCTCTATACACCAAAATATAAATGTACAAGTAAATATACATATGTCTCTAATGGTGTTTTTGATTATGTATGACATCATTATGAAGCCATTCACACTGATCTGTCACACATTTGCTGATCAATATATACTTTAGATCATCCTTCTAGGCTTCTTGGCTGTTGATGAATAAAAAAAAAGGGTTTTCAGACATTGTTTTTTGCCACCTTTGCCCAAACTACTACAAAACCTAATCACTTTGAGATATTGATCAAAGTAATATTCCCACCAAGTCTGAAGGAAATCCATCCTGCCACTTTCGAGTTATTTTGTACAAAGAGACATGCCAGAGAAAACAATACTTTGCTATCGCCACTTCACCGATGAACAGGGTAATCAGGTAAGAAACAGGTAAAACAGGGTAAACAGGTAAGAAAATCATTCCAAGTGGAGAGAATAGATCATTTTCATGATATCACATTTTATCACATTTAATCATGACATTCATGATTAAAACATCACTTTAATAGTTTGTGCTTAACTGAGAATTTTCCCTACAACATTCAGCAGAGTTAGTCAGACCATTGGGATCTTCATGGATTACCGTCTCAACCACAAAGTGATTTAGGAAGCACACAGAGAGGAAGAAATGCTGAGGCTGCTTAGCTGGCTAAAGCTAATGAAAGACCCACAGAAATGACTGCCAAGTCTTCATCACGAAATCTATGCAAATTGTTACATCACTTTTTCCTCGATGAGACAACAGCTCATTGTTTTTTTTTTAGACTGTACCGTGTACTTTACATGCCGTGTTCCACGGCAGTTCTGCCAACTCTTCTGACCACATTTACTTTGCAGCAGGTACATATACCCAACAAGAACATGTTGCACTCTGGATGGTCACAGTGCACTATTAAACCATGTCACTGCAGAAAATTATCCACAAATTTCAAGTTTAGGACATCAAAAAGACGAGTCCACAAGTGACTCTGGTAGCCATCAGACCTAGGCTTTGGAAATGTAAGAACCTGACAACCAAGCTCATTTCAAGAAATATGCAACTTCAACCACTCCTGCTCCTAATTTCTTTCATGCATCTGATAATCTTATTTTCTGCAACAATTTCACACATGTCCAGCAGGTGGCAGTGTTTGGCAGATTGAGCTTTTTTGGATTGATGTGGTGCATCAAAGTAAACCAGTGTCTAATCACTTTATCCTCAAATGTTCATTTAATTTGCTGACTTACAATATGACAGCATTTAATGTTTTTGAGTTATTGTGTTAAACTAGAGGGTACGGTCATAGGTCAAAGTCAGGAAAAACCATGGAAGATTGTAAAAATCCTTATCCTTCAACAATGAACAAATTGTCAAAAACTCATTACTCTGACAAAAACGATCGAATTTCTTTCATAACTGATAGCGTTATGTAGGGTGGTATCCTTTATCGACTAACAAAGTTCGATTCATATATGATTCAGATTACAGGTTTTGTGGCCATTTACATGTAACATTGAAAACCCCATGTAATGTATATTTTACATTCTATCTTGATCAAACATGCCCCAGTCACTCTCATATTTGAAAGTGAGGTGCAGACTGGCACTCACTACCACCTGACAAAGTTTGATCCAGATTGTGGATTTTGTGGACATTTGAATTTAATATTGAAAAACCCAGTTGGTGTACATTTTGCATTATATCTCAATCAAAAGTGCCTCAATCACTCTAGCTTTTCTGTTATGGATTTACCTACACCAGCAAAATTGGATGGAGGTTCTAACTTTATGCCTGTTTGTCAGTGGTGGGCACAGCTAACCAAAAGTTAGCTTCGATAACTGGTAATCAGCTAATTGAAAAGTTATTTTTTTAACGCTAAACAGCCTAAAAACGTATCGGAAGCTACAGTTAACCGATAACTTTAAATTTTGCCTCAAATACGCTTTCAGCTACTAAGAAACAGATTTTGAGTTTAAACACCACCAAAGCTCCTAACAGAACAAATGGTGATCGCAAACCCAAACAGCCAATGAGCCAGCACTTGTCTTTGTGCGCTCTGCCCCCTGCTGTAGGAAAGCATCATTTACCCTTACAGGATACAGTGGTCCTGCGATGAGGCAGAGATCTTGAAATGGTTTTGCTTTAAAAATAAAATTATTCCGGACAGAATAACTACATTAATGTAAACTCTTAAAATGTACAAAGTGATATATAACATATATCTGTTAATTTTAAAATAATGCACTAATTCTGAAGATTTGTACATTAACACACAGATCCCCAAAGGGGATTATGGGTAACTAAGTAAAAACCAACACGTGAATCAATGCAAGTGTTGGTGTTTACAAATAAATGTGCTTTTGAAAAATATGTAATTTTTTTCATTTGTATAAAAAAAGAAAGAAATTTTCAAGATCCCGCTAGACAGCACCTAAGCGCACAACTCTATCCGGTTAGGGAGACAAGGTTTCTTTCAATAACAAGAACTGCCAAAAAACTTTCTCGTGTGTTGGAGTTGTGTGGCGACAGGAATCGCCTTTTGAATGCTTGAATAATGATGTCAGTCGCACAAAGAAATCAAATAAAAGTGAAAACTTGTTCGGTGCAGTGTTATAACAGATCAATCAGTCACTCCGCGATGCGTCATAACATCAAGCCTGGTTCACATGGCAAGATAATTAGGCCGATATTGGACCCGATCTTCCCCTTCCGATAATCTTAAGGACGCCCCGACAATCGTAATGACGCTAAATATAATCTTATCAGATATTCCTGCTGTGTGGTGTGTTAAGAAGGATGTGAGGCACTAAATGTGACATGCAGCCAATCAGAAAGCGAGGTGTCTGACCTGGTAATGTTCGTGTGTGAAATCTGTTTGTGTGTGTTGTTTTTCCGTGTGACTGACACCACACACTGGACAACTAAACCTGTCAGATCTATGATTTGTTTTTATCTCCACGTTTGGAGTCTCTCATGTTTTGGAAACCTACAGATAAATTTAAAATCCTGCGGTCGACAACACTGCGATATAACCGGTTGCCAGTAGATGGCAGTGTTCTATGCATTTTGACCCCAGTTATATCACACGGCCTGAATCACAATTTCGACTTTTGGAAAAGCAACCTAGGCTTCTTCTGGCATTTTTACATAAAACAAACACAATAACCATGTCTATAAACCCAGAGAATATATTCACGAGAGTTTTAGGCACAATATGTAATGTGAAGTTGTGTCAGGAAGGGCATCCGGCGTAAAACCTGTGCCAATTCAACAAGCAGATCCACCTTGGATTTGCTGTGGCGACCCCGAGTGCAAAACAAGGGAGCAGCCAAAGGAACTTACTTTTATACAAAGAGTTTAATGCTGTTGTCTGTGTGGGGCCTGATCAGAGCGTCTCAAATGCATTTCTTCTGTCATGACTGTACCCATAATGCACTGGGCACAGCTGCATGTCCACACTAAAACCTTCAAAATTAGTGCATTACTTTAAAACTAAAACATATATCTGATATTTTCACTTTATAAAACTTCAGACGTGACGTTAATTTAAATAACTTGTCAGAAATTAGTTTGGTAAAAATTCTAACCATAAGTTAAAACTCTATGCCTCTGGATGACTTGGGTGCTATTGCCAGCGTTAACTTATCGGAAGATAATTGGTCCAATGGTGGTTTTCAAAGTTATCTGAAAAACTAATCCGATAATGAAAACATTATCTTCGATAATTAGTGGTTAGCGGATTGTTGGAACTGTGCCCACCACTGCTGTTTATCTATCTTCTAGTTATCAGTCGGAAACCAAGTGCCAAAAAACAATGACAAATTGTGCATAGCAGAGATTTATCTAAAAGTGTTCAGAAACCAAAACAGTTGAAGGAAACAAAACCCTGACAACACCATAAAAAAACTTCCATTCCAGTGCATGAACTAAATATATACTCCAGACATTTGATCACATTTAATTTATTTTATGAAAAGCCACTTCGAACAGGACTTTGACCTTGAAAAAATTTTCTAGGCAAAAATTTGTGCTCTGCTCTAGTTATTAGTGTTTTTTGTTATATATATATTTTTTTGTATTTCACTTTTAAGTGGATGCAGTAGTTCCTCTGAATTCAAGAATATAATGCAACGCCCTCGGCTGCATGAGCATTGTCTTCTTTATAATTTGCAGTTGTTTAATTAATTATTAAGATCCAGTTGTCTTACGCAGAATTTCTATGTGTTTAATAAACCCCCTCTATCAATCATTCAATCAACCAATCATAAATATTTACATTTGAACTGTGTCTACAGGAGAACATGCTTGTGTGCATGAGCTTTTGACAAGCGTGGAAGTTAGCTTTGAGTTAGCATGCACACTGACGTCCATGAAATGTCTTGTAAATCACTCCAGAGGTGTTATTTATCAAGTTACAAAAACAGCATTTTCAGTTTTAGATGTGTTTAATTCTCACTAGCTTTTACATAATATATGAAAAAGAGAATATACTTACACACAAACGAAACTGAGTTTTGCAGCTAGCTACCAGCCTGTAACATCACCATGCTAATGTCCGCAAAATGTCTTGTAAATCACTTCAGAGGTGTTATTAGGTTCCAAAAACAGCATTTCCAGTTTTAGATGCATTTCTCATTAGCTTTTACATCATATATGACAAAGAGGATATACTTACACACAAATGAAATGGAGTTTTGCAGCTAGCTACCAGCCTGTAACATCACCATGCTAACGTCCGCAAAATGTCTTGTAAATCACTTCAGCGGTATTATTTATCAAGTTACAAAAACAGCATTTTCAGTTTTAGATGTGTTTAATTCTCACTAGCTTTTACATAATATATGACAAAGAGGATATACTTACACACAAACGAAATGAGTTTTGCAGCTAGCTACCAGCCTGTGACATCACCATGCTAACGTCCTCAAAAAGGCTTGTAAATCACTTCAGAGGTGTTATTAGGTTCCAAAAACAGCGTTTCCCGTTTTAGAAGTGCTTATTTCTTGCTAGCTTTTACATGACATATGAGAAATATGTTATATAAACACATAAAGCGGTGTTAGAGAGACCAGCCACTTGCATCACGGTGACACTCTACTTTGATTGGCTGTCACTCCCGCCACTCTAAAAAAAACAACAAAAAAAAAACATGGAACACAATGCGACTTTTTTTATCTCTTAATCCTCTGGGGCCGACGTATACTACGGCTGAGACCAAGCTTTACCAAATTATAAATAACTTTTTAATGATATGAGATAGAAACTTGCTTTTTTTGCAGAAAAGTTAACTCCACGGACTTTCGAGCCACCATCCACCATCTTTGTACTCCTCATAGACGCTGTGTGATGACATGCGCAATGTGAGTGTCCAATCGGAATTGGTTCACCGTCACATGGTTTTCCAAAATCCAATCGTAGGGCAGATTTACCTCACGTGATGAACCAAAGATCGTTTTTAGGAGTGATGTGTTACTAGTTGGCCCGTCTGAATAGCCATCTGGCTGTTGGCTCCAATGCGTCCCGTGCCATTACACAGAGCAATCAGTGAAGGTGAGCAGACAGAACGCCTCTTACACAATCTCACATGCTCAAACACAGAGTGTGTGAGTTTCAAAGATTCTCAACTCCTCATTACCTGTGAATGTTATTGAATAAGCCTGTGGCAAGCTCTCTTGCTCCGGTGTAAAGCACTGTTTACCATATCAATGGAGGGAGGGGGGAGGAGCCGCTCCTCAGAGTGTAAGGAGCCAAAGTGGGCCAAAGTGTGAAAGCTGCTTTCAGAGCAGGACAGAACACTCCAAAACACAGTAGAAGTTTGTGATGTGACCTTTGTGTAATAGCAGACAGAAAATGCTTTGAGATGAAGACAAACAAAACGCATAGACCATTTTGTATATATTGTTCAAAATGTGCATTTGTGTTTATTGTTTGAACCTTTTTGTTGTATAGTCTTTCACACAAGAGCCCAAATTACCTTTATAAAGTGTCAAAACAGTTGTTTATTATAGTTTGCTGTGTGTTTTGAATAAATGTGTGTGGAAAATTATTTTCCGCTTTACTTTTTCCTTTCTTATTTCTGATTGTAAACCCTTATTACATTTATAAAACACCACTATAGCATATATATTCTGAAAGTACAGGTTGTCCTGAAAAAAAGAGACATAAAACTTGATTGTTGGATGCAGGGAGAGCTGTTAACAGCAATAATAAAACATTTATACCAGGCGAGTAAACTGTCCAAAAAATGTCCTCAGGCCCCAGAGGGTTAAAATAGGTAAATTTCAGCCATCTTTGAACTTGTCCAAGGTCTGTTTCCCAAGAATGGTCCCTGTGAATTTGAAGATTTTAGCAGTAATATGACTGGAGTTATGCTGCGCACAGACAGACGGTCAGACGGACAGACAGACACAAAGTCTTTGCAATACCCGATGGCCACATTTGATGGCCTGGGGTAATAAATGAACTCATTAATGTGGTGGGCAAACAAAGGCTGTGACAGTGAACAATTAAGAACACACACGTCACTTTTCATAGCTTTTCATGCTCCAATTCTCTTACACAAATGTCATTTTCAGTTCTATATCATCGTTCATTCTGATTTTTATAGCAGACGTTTATGTTGTACTCTGTCATTTTAGTAGGAGGAAGACCATCACTGATGCATTTCCTTTGTCTGACGCATCTTCTTTCTTCTAGTGAAGCTTTTATAATATTACCTTTAGAGTGATCATCTCACTGAATTCCTCATAGCTGTCTAACAGAAGCTCTACTGGGGTGAAAACTGGCCCCTCTCCCTTTGCCATTCCTCCAATCACATGGTTTCCAGAATATCTATATTGACCACGAGTGTGCGCACTCACCTTAAGTCACCGAATACAGCTTATCTAATCAAATTCTCACTTGGGTTTGATGGACACAGCAAACTGTGTTGTAAAATACGAGCAGGATCAACAGGCTCATCCTGGATCAGCCTGTTGATCCTGGATCTCTTTAGCACCACACAAAGAGTCAGGCTATAGTTCATCACAATCACAACAACTTGTGCATTCAGCCATGTCAAGGTGATGTTTCTTTGTATTTATGTGTCTCTGATACTGATGTTTGTAGAGGTCCTTTATGACAGCGGTCTCAAACCTTGAAGAGAAACCACGTGCCCAACAAGCACAATTTCTCCCTGGCCCATGCACCATCTTTTCACAAACATTTCACCAAAATCCATCATTTCTGTTTTGAGATACAATGCCGACAGACAGATAAGCAAGCACAAAAACTCCACCCTCCTTTGGCCCATTATATCCAGGGCCAACAGTTATCCCGTGTAGATAAAAAAAAGTCAAAATCCAATCTGAATTTTGAGCATTTCAACATCAGCTGAATGTTTTTTGAAACAGCAGTTGGAAATTACGATATATATATATATATATATATATATATATATATATATATATATATATATATATATATATATATATATATATATATATTACTTGCAAACATGTTTAAAAAGAAGTTGCTTTGTTGGACATTAATGGCTGCAAAATTATTAAAATTTAAATCTACCTTAAAAAAATATGGGTTTGTAGACAGGGTAAGCAGATATTTAGTGATCACACAGGTCATAAAAATTCAGTAAGGCATGTCTGCTATAATACATTTCAATTCTAAGGTAGAACTCTACTAGCGTATACTAAGGTATATCTAAATATCTAAAAAAGAAGAGTAGAAAAGAAGAGTAGAATGGAGTAGAGTAGAGCCACTAGGTGCCTGGTCTTGAGAACTAGAGATGGTAGGTTGAAAAGCTTTTTTATCCCATGGGAACTCTCCCTACCCACCAAAGCGGCTCAAGAAAATGGACATCATGTCTATAAGTGATATTTACACAATAAGAGTAATAAACAACATATACAAGAAATATAGTTACTACATAATATTATAGGAGTTAGCTTCTAAAACCTAAAAAAAAAAAACTAAAACTACTTGCTCACGGGCCTTATCCAGCCCCCGTGGCGCTGTTTAACACCTATGCGTTCTCGGGTCTTCTGAATATTTTGTGTTGATCAGGTTTTCTGATTTTTTTTTAATCAACAGCTTGTCTTCAGCAGGACTTGATAACAGATCGATGGTTCTTCTCAAGTTGTAGAGCTGCACTGAGGCCTCAGTGAATAAACTCTTCAGCAGGAGAATAGAGATTTTCTTTAAAAGGACTACATGGAGCTGAGAATTTGAGGGGGGGTTTTTTCCAGCTCAGGCTTGAATGAGGGAACCAGCTGATTTCTGGTTAAATCGTGTTGATAATTACAGTGAGGCAGACAGCTTCGCTGCTTTTAATCACACACATTTTCCATCTTTAATCTCCACTGAATTTGATTTGATTCCTCAAACATCGTCTGCACGCTCATCTCGTGCGCGCTCCGCGTCCTGCACAAAGCGCATGGATGTGTGTGGAAATCCTGCAAAAAGCGAACAAAGCCTCACCTAAAAGCCACCGCGGTCCCGGCTGGACGCAGTCCGGCGGTCCATTGTCCTCCTGCTCGGCTTGTTGCACAGACGGTGTGCGGCTTCAGTCAGAACGGATCCACACTGAGCGGAGCGCTGAAGGACGGTGAGCCGCTCACATTGTTGCTCGTCTCTTCTTCTCTCATCCACATCGGAGTCTGAGGGGCGGAGCCACACAGGAGGGAGGGAAGGAAGGAAGGAAGGAAGGAAGGAAGGAAGGAAGGAAGGAAGGAAGGAAGGAAGGAAGGAAGGAAGGAAGGAAGGAAGGAAGGAAGGAAGGAAGGATGGATCAATTCCATTTGGTCTGTCTGTTTGATCAGAACAATTAATAATAACAAAAAAGACAAAGGAAGAAAAGAAGGATTCATTATGTCTATTTTGTGTGTTTGATCAGTCCAATTAATAAAAAAAAGACAAGGAAGGAAGGAAGGAAGGAAGGAAGGATCCATTCCATCTGGTCTGTCTGTTTGATCAGACCAATTAATAATAATAATAAAAGGCAAGGAGAGAAAAGAAGGATTCATTGTGTCTATTTGGTGTGTTTGATTAGTCCAATTAATAATAATAAAAAAAGACAAGGAAGGAAGGAAGGAAGGAAGGAAGGATCCATTCCATTTGTTCTGTCTGTTTGATCAGACCAATTAATAATAATAAAAAAAGGCAAGGGGAGAAAGGAAGGGTTCATTGTGTCTATTTAGTGTGTTTGATCAGTCCAATTACTAAAAAAAGACAAGGAAGGAATGAAGGAAGGATCCATTCCATCTGGTCTGTCTGTTTGATCAGACCAATTAATAATAATAATAAAAGGCAAGGAGAGAAAAGAAGGATTCATTGTGTGTATTTGGTGTGTTTGATTAGTCCAATTAAGAATAATAATAAAAAAAGACAAGGAAGGAAGGAAGGAAGGAAGGAAGGAAGGAAGGAAGGAAGGAAGGAAGGAAGGAAGGATGGATGGATCAATTCCATTTGGTCTGTCTGTTTGATCAGAACAATTAATAATAACAAAAAAGACAAAGGAAGAAAAGAAGGATTCATTATGTCTATTTTGTGTGTTTGATCAGTCCAATTAATAAAAAAAGACAAGGAAGGAAGGAAGGAAGGAAGGAAGGAAGGAAGGAAGGAAGGAAGGAAGGAAGGAAGGAAGGAAGGATCCATTCCATCTGGTCTGTCTGTTTGATCAGACCAATTAATAATAATAATAAAAGGCAAGGAGAGAAAAGAAGGATTCATTGTGTGTATTTGGTGTGTTTGATTAGTCCAATTAAGAATAATAATAAAAAAAGACAAGGAAGGAAGGAAGGAAGGAAGGAAGGAAGGAAGGAAGGAAGGAAGGAAGGATGGATGGATCAATTCCATTTGGTCTGTCTGTTTGATCAGAACAATTAATAATAACAAAAAGACAAAGGAAGAAAGAAGGATTCATTATGTCTATTTAGTGTGTTGATCAGTCCAATTACTAAAAAAAGACAAGGAAGGACTGAAGGAAGGATCCATTCCATCTGGTCTGTCTGTTGATCCGACCCAATTAATAATAATAAAAGGCAAGGAGAGAAAGAAGGATCATTGTGTGTATTTGGTGTGTTGATCAGTCCAAATTACTAAAAAAAGACAAGGAAGGAATTACAGGAAGGATCCATTCCATCTGGTCTGTCTGTTTGATCAGACCAATTAATAATAATAATAAAAGGCAAGGAGAGAAAAGAAGGAGTTCATTGTGTATTTGTGTGTTGATCAGTCCAATTACTAAAAAAAGACAAGGAAGGAATGAAGGAAGGATCCATTCCATCTGGTCTGTCTGTTTGATCAGACCAATTAATAATAATAATAAAAGGCAAGGAGAGAAAAGAAGGATTCATTGTGTCTATTTAGTGTGTTTGATCAGTCCAATTACTAAAAAAAGACAAGGAAGGAATGAAGGAAGGATCCATTCCATCTGGTCTGTCTGTTTGATCAGACCAATTAATAATAATAATAAAAGGCAAGGAGAGAAAAGAAGGATTCATTGTGTGTATTTGGTGTGTTTGATTAGTCCAATTAAGAATAATAATAAAAAAAGACAAGGAAGGAAGGAAGGAAGGAAGGAAGGAAGGAAGGAAGGAAGGAAGGAAGGAAGGAAGGAAGGAAGGAAGGAAGGAAGGAAGGAAGGAAGGAAGGATGGATGGATCAATTCCATTTGGTCTGTCTGTTTGATCAGAACAATTAATAATAACAAAAAAGACAAAGGAAGAAAAGAAGGATTCATTATGTCTATTTTGTGTGTTTGATCAGTCCAATTAATAAAAAAAAGACAAGGAAGGAAGGAAGGAAGGAAGGAAGGAAGGAAGGAAGGAAGGAAGGAAGGAAGGAAGGAAGGAAGGAAGGAAGGAAGGAAGGAAGGAAGGATCCATTCCATCTGGTCTGTCTGTTTGATCAGACCAATTAATAATAATAATAAAAGGCAAGGAGAGAAAAGAAGGATTCATTGTGTCTATTTGGTGTGTTTGATTAGTCCAATTAATAATAATAAAAAAAGACAAGGAAGGAAGGAAGGAAGGAAGGAAAGATCCATTCCATTTGTTCTGTCTGTTTGATCAGACCAATTAATAATAATAATAAAAAAGGCAAGGGGAGAAAGGAAGGGTTCATTGTGTCTATTTAGTGTGTTTGATCAGTCCAATTACTAAAAAAAGACAAGGAAGGAAGGAAGGAAGGAAGGATGGATCAATTCCATTTGGACTGTCTGTTTGATCAGAACAATTAATAATAACAAAAAAGACAAAGGAAGAAAAGAAGGATTCATTATGTCTATTTTGTGTGTTTGATCAGTCCAATTAATAAAAAAAAAAGACCAGGAAGGAAGGAAGGAAGGAAGGAAGGAAGGATCCATTCCATCTGGTCTGTCTGTTTGATCAGACCAATTAATAATAATAATAAAAGGCAAGGAGAGAAAGAAGGATTCATTGTGTCTATTTGGTGTGTTTGATTAGTCCAATTAATAATAATTAAAAAAAAAGACAAGGAAGGAAGGAAGGAAGGAAGGAAGGAAGGAAGGGAAGGAAGGAAGGAAGGAAGGAAGGAAGGAAGGAAGGAAGGAAGGAAGGAAGGAAGGAAGATCCATTCCATTTGTTCTGTCTGTTTGATCAGACCAATTAATAATAATAATTTAAAAAAAAAGGCAAGAGGAGAAAGGAAGGGTTCATTGTGTCTATTTAGTGTGTTTGATCAGTCCAATTACTAAAAAAAGACAAGGAAGGAAGGAAGGAAGGAAGGATGGATCAATTCCATTTGGTCTGTCTGTTTGATCAGAACAATTAATAATAACAAAAAAGACAAAGGGAGAAAGGAAGGGTTCATTGTGTCTATTTGGTGTGTTTGATTAGTCCAATTAATAATAATTAAAAAAAGACAAGGAAGGAAGGAAGGAAGGAAGGATCCATTCCATCTGGTCTGTCTGTTTGATCAGACCAATTAATAATAATAATAAAAGGCAAGGAGAGAAAAGAAGGATTCATTGTGTCTATTTGGTGTGTTTGATTAGTCCAATTAATAATAATAATAAAAAGACAAGGAAGGAAGGAAGGAAGGAAGGAAGGAAGGAAGGAAGGAAGGAAGGAAGGAAGGAAGGAAGGAAGGAAGGAAGGAAGGAAGGAAGGAAGGAAGGATCCATTCCATTTGTTCTGTCTGTTTGATCAGACCAATTAATAATAATAAAAAAAAGGCAAGGGGAGAAAGGAAGGGTTCATTGTGTCTATTTTGTGTGTTTGATCAGTCCAATTAATAAAAAAGACAAGGAAGGAAGGAAGGAAGGAAGGAAGGAAGGAAGGAAGGAAGGAAGGAAGGAAGGAAGGAAGGAAGGAAGGAAGGAAGGAAGGAAAGAAGGAAGGATCCATTCCATCTGGTCTGTCTGTTTGATCAGACCAATTAATAATAATAATAAAAGGCAAGGAGAGAAAAGAAGGATTCATTGTGTCTATTTGGTGTGTTTGATTAGTCCAATTAATAATAATAAAAAAAAGACAAGGAAGGAAGGAAGGAAGGATCCATTCCATTTGTTCTGTCTGTTTGATCAGACCAATTAATAATAATAATAATAAAGGCATGGGGAGAAAGGAAGGGTTCATTGTGTCTATTTGGTGTGTTTGATTAGTCCAATTAATAATAATTAAAAAAAGACAAGGAAGGAAGGAAGGAAGGAAGGATCCATTCCATTTGGTCTGTCTGTTTGATCAGACCAATTAATAATAATAATAAAAGACAAGGGGAGAAAGGAAGGACTCATTGTGTCTATTTGGTGTGTTTGATCAGTCCAACTAATAAAAAAAAAAAAAAGACAAGGAAAGAAGGAAGGATCCATTCCATTTGGTCTGTCTGTTTGATCAGTCCAATTAATAATAATAAAAAAAGGCAAGGGAAGAAAGGAAGGGATCATTCTGTCTATTTGGTGTGTTTGATTAGTCCAATTAATAAAAAAAGACAAGGAATGAAGAAAGGAAGGAAGGAAGGGTCCATTTTGTCTGATAAGTCCAATTAATAAAAAAGACAAGGAAGGAAGGAAGGAAGGAAGGAAGGAAGGAAGGAAGGAAGGAAGGAAGGAAGGAAGGAAGGAAGGAAGGAAGGAAGGAAGGAAGGAAGGAAGGAAGGAAGGAAGGAAGGAAGAAGAGTGCATCCCGTCCAATGAGTCTGTCTGATTGATCAGTCCAATTAATAAAAAAAATTCAAGGAAGACTGCATTCTGTCCATTTGGTTTGTTTATCCAGTCCAATTCATAAAAAAGACAAGGAAAGAAGGATGAAGGAAGGGTCCATTTTGTCTGTTTGATATGTCCAATTAATAAAAAAGACAAGAAAGGAAAGAAGGAAGGGTCTATTTTGTCTGTTCGCTCAGTCCAATTAATAAAAAAAAGGCAAGGAAGGAAGGAAAGGTCAGGTCCATTTTGTCTGATCAGTTCAGTTAATAAAAAAGCCAAGAAGGAAGGAAGAGTCCATTCTGTCCATTTGGTCTGTCTGGTTGGTCAGTCCAATTAATTAAAAAAATATGAGGAAAGAAGGAATGAACAAACAAAGGAATGAAGGCAGGGTATGTTATATATTTGACAATGACAATTTAGTCATTTTGGTCAGTCAGTTTCATAAGAAAGAAAGAAAGACGTTTACTCTTTTTAAATCATAATGACAATAGAAACTAACCAAATGACCCTGATCAAACATTTACATACCCCAGTTCTTAATAGCATGTATTGCCCCTTTAACATCAATGATGTTAAAGGGGCAGAATGAGAGCAGAATTTTGCCTCAATGGACTCTAAAAAATTTGGGATTCGATGAAAGTGGCAGCTAATATGGTAATAAAAAGGAAAAGCTTTGCAACAGATGATGATCAGGAAAAAGCGAATGAGCTCAATGACTTTTATTTGAGATTTAAGATTCAGGATTTTTCTTTGGATCGTGCTAAAATTTTAAATTCCATTTCACCTATTGATTCGCGCCCCAGGTTAGTAGTTGATCCAGGAAAAATTAAGTTACTTTTTAGTAGGGTTCAGAAAAATAAGTCTGCTGGCCCAGATGGCATCTCAGCTTTTCTTTTAAAGACTTTTGCAGAGGAGCTCACACCAGCCTGGTGCCTGGTTTTCCAGCAGCCTGTAGATCAGCACACAGTTCCTTTACTCTGGAAAATGTCAATTATTGTTCCAGTCCCCAAAAAACCCTGCCCAACGATTAACAATGATTTTAGACCGGTAGCTTTAACTTCTGTTGTTATGAAATGTTTAGAAAAATATATGGTGTCTATTGTAAAGTCAGAGATCAATTCAGATCTAGTTCCCTTGCAGTTTGCGTATAGGAGAGGGCGGGGTACAGATGATGCCATTAATGGCATCACCCACCTGTTACTAAAACACCTTGAAGACCCAAAGGCTTACGCACGTCTTTTATTTATTGATTTTAGTTCTGCTTTTAACACGTTACAGCCTCATTTACTGATTCAAAAATTAATTCACCTCTCAGTAAATCCTGTAATTATAAAATGGTTTAATTCTTTTTAACAGATACAATTCAAAATGTCAGAGTTAATAACACTATCTCTGATTCTAAAAACATCAGTACTGGCGTACCTCAGGGTTGTGTCAGTTCGCCTGTCCTTTTTACTCTCTACACTAATGATTGCATTAGCCACTTTCATGGAAATCATGTTTTTAAGTTTTCTGATGATACTGCCATACTCAGTCTGCTTCATAAAGACTCAGATCCATCACTGTATTTTAAGGAGGTGCAGTCTTTTGTCCACTGGTGTGATGCTAATTTTCTTACTATAAATGTAAAGAAAACTAAGGAGATGATAACTGACCCTTGTTCTATTGGTGATCATACCCCTCTGGTAATCCATGATGAAGAAATCAATCAGGTCAGCTTTTACAGGTATCTAGGCATTTACTTAGATAACCAGTTCAGCTGGGAAACATGTCAATAACTTATGCTCTCGTTTACAGCAGAGGCTATATTTTCTGCGCAGACTCAGGGCGTTTGGGGTTGATCAGAACATCTTGTTTTTGTTTTATTGGGCTGTTTTGGAAAGCATTATCCGGTATGGGATGTCATCTTGGTACGGTAATCTCTCTGTCCAGTTAAAATCGAGGCTTGCTTGTCTGGTGAAGACTGCTATGAAAGTTGTAGGGAGGACGGAAAACTCTTCCCTGCAGTCTATGTATGAACAGTCTGTTCTCAAACAAGCACAGCGAGCTTTGTCAGATCCTTCCCACATCCTCTATCCTGAGTATGAACTCCTACCATCTGGTAGGCGATACAGAGTCCCTCAGTGCAAATTGAATCGCTTTAAAAACTCATTTGTGCCTACATCAATTAGAGTCTTAAATATGGTTCCTGGGATAGGTAGTAGGATTGTGCATTAATGATATGGTGGCATTGTTATTTTAGTGTTATTTATTCACTGTTAGTATTTTCCTTAACCATATGTGGGAGATGGCTGTGCAATAGGGGTATGTGTTTTTAGGGATATGTGCAATATGCATGAATTATTTATGTGAGACTGCTGTGTAATACGGGTATGTGCAGTTTGTATATGTGTATTAGGGATGTGCAATATGTATGTTTGATGTGTGTATTAAGTTATGTAATATGTATGAGTCATGTAATTATGTCATGGCAGTTTTACTTGTGCAGCTCTTGGAGTCTAAGACAAATTTCCTGGAAGGGACAATAAAGTGTATCATATCGTATCGTAATGACAGCCTGGAGTCTTTTGTGAAGCTGCCCATTCTTCTTGGCAAAAAGCCTCCAGTTTCTGTAAATTCCCGGGCTGTCTTGCATGAACTGCAGATGTGAGATCTCCCCAGAGTGGCTCAATGATACTGAGGTCAGGAGACTGAGATGGCCACTCCAGAACCTTCACTTTATTCTGCTGCAGCCAATGACAGGTCAACTTGGCCTTGTGTGTTGGATTGTTGTTATGCTGGAACATCCAACTATGTCCTATGTGCAGCTTCCGGGCTGATGAGTGAAATTTTCCATTCATCCTGCCATCAATTTTGACCGGGTTTCCTGACCCTTTGTAGCTCACACATCCCGAAAACATTAACAGTCAACCTCCGTGCTTCACAGTCAGAATGGTGTACCTTTCATCATAGCCCTTGTCATCTCCTCTTCCAATGTAACGTTTATGGTTGTGACCAAAATGTTCAGTTTTTGTCTCATTACTCCAAATGACTTTGTTCTCTGTGCTGTTTGACATATTGTAAGCAGGATACTCTGTGGCATTTGTGTAGCAATGGCTTTCTTCTGGTAAGTCAACCATGCAGCCCATTTTTCTTCAAGTGCCTCCTTATTGTGCATCTTGAAACAGCCACACCACTTTTTTTCCAGAGAGTCCTGTTTACAGCTGAAGTTATTTGTGGGCTTTTCTTTGCATCCTGAACAATTTTCCTGGCAGTTGTTGCTGAAATTTTTGTTGATGTCTACCAGACTGTGGTTTGGTTTTCCTCATTTTCCACTTCTTAATTAGAGTTTGAACACTGCTGAGTGGCATTCTTAGGTTCTTGGATATTTTTTCATATCCCTTTCCTGTTTCATGCAGTTCAATTAACTTTTCCCACAGATGCTTTGACAATACTTTTGCTTTCCCCATGACTCAGCAACCAGAAATGTCAGTGCAGCACTGGATGAAAGATGCAAGGGTCTGTCAGGAGCCCAGAAACTCACTGACCTTTTATACACACATAGTGATTGCAAGCAAACAGATCACAGGTGAGGATAATTACCTTTAGTAGCCATTCAAATCTATTTGTCAACTTGTGTGCATGTTATCAGGCCAAAATCACCATGGTATGTAAACTTTTGATGAGGGTCATTTTGTTAGTTTCTATTGTCATTTTGAATTAAAAAGAACACAGTTGTTTAACGGAGCCAGTCTGCTCTGTGTACGCCTGATCCCGTCAGATCTCAAAAGCTAAGCAGTGCAGCATCTGGTTAGTACTTGGATGGGAGACCTCTTTGGAACACCAGCGGCTCTATGTGTGTTTCTCCAGGTAAGAGTGGAGTTGCGTCAGGAAGGGCATCCGGCATAAAACTTGTGCCAAAATACCAATGCTGGCTGTATCCACTGTGGCGACCTCGAACAAAACAGGAGCAGCTGAAATGACAACACACACACAAACAGTTGTTTGACAGTAAATGGCTTCACCCAACCACTAACCACGAGTGGAAAAAAAAAACTTTTTGTTATCATTCATATTCTCTGAAAAATGGCCAAAAAAAATGTAGAATTTTGCCAGGGTATGTAAAGTTTGAGCACAACTGTATATTATGAATTTACAAGGGAAGGAAGGTACAATGGACATGAATTTGGTTATAACCACTTTGTTTGGTCAGTCAAATAAGGAAGGAAGGAAGGAAGGAAGGAAGGAAGGAAGGAAGGAAGGAAGGAAGGAAGGAAGGAAGGAAGGAAGGAAGGAAGGAAGGAAGGAAGGAAGGAAGGAAGGAAGGAAGGAAGGAAGGAAGGAAGAAAATTTGACAATGATAGTTTATGTAGTCATTTCGGTCAGTAAGTTTCCTAGGAAAGACAGAAAGAAAGAAATATGAATTTGACAATGACCAATTTGTCTTTTTGGTCAGTGAATTTGTGAAGGAAGGAAGGAAGGAAGGAAGGACAAAGAGGGAGTAAAGAGAGCAGAGCTTTAGTAAAAATCTAATTAAACATGTCTTGGCTGTGCAGCTCGACATGGTCAGTTTGGAGGCCTTCACCTCTTGACCTTAAGAAACCTCACGGTCCTGCAGGCGCGGCAAAGAAACTGAAACCTCCATTTGTTGTGCTCATGTTGATGAGCTTCAGGCTCATGTTGTGCCATGCAGTGATTGGTCAGTGCAGGCAGGCTGTACATTTGCACGCTGCTCTCTTAATTGTCTCATCAGTAAATGTCAAACGTTCAAATGGCTCCAGCATCCAGATTTATTTATTCATTTGTGCTCCATCAGATGCAGACGCTGCTTCAAGCTGCAAGTCGCAATTACTGCTGCACATCCAAATGTGCCAATGAATAATAAATCACAATGCACAAAGAGATCCAGCCAACTGTCTGTGACCTGCAAGAACAACTGGAAAGCAGGCACATATAATGTTTACAAGGTAAAAAAAAAAAAAAAACAAGGACCACCTATCTGCACGCTGGTGGGAACCTTGATACATACTTTTTACAAACAGCTTCAGACAAACATCAGGATTCACATGCAGCTGCCCAGGATGCTGTGATCACCTGACTGACCTTCAGACTCCAGCCTGAATGCAAATTAAAGCTTAATCAAGATCCATCACAATGCATTTAAAATTGATTTCAAAGGGCATAGATAGAAAAAAAAAACATAGAACATACAGAGACTGAATTTTGAATTCTGATTATTAGAATTTACATCACTACCGCATGAATATTTAATTTTAACAAGTCCAGATCTGGATCTGCAAAAATTTTAATTTGTTGATTGTCTGTTTTAGCAATGTGCAACTAACAACAACTTTAATCATAATAACTGGACTAGTTTATGAATTGCCATATGTCACAAATCCAGATTAACATTAATGAATTTCATTATTAAATTAATTTAATTTATTGCCATTATAATGCGTTTTTCTAAAAAAAAAAAAAAAAAAAAAAAAAAAGGTGATGTTATATTTTGTAGTATAACATTACAAAATGTAGTGCAAAATTCCAAAAAATTGTAATGTAATAGATATTTATTTTATTATTTTATTTATTGAGAAAAATTTGTCTACATATATATAATATGAATGAGCCCTACTACATGTAAGATGGACAGTTTATTTTATTAAATTTTTACAAAATGCAACAATATTAAACGTAAGTATATAACTATTTTATAAAGAATTACAAAATATAAAATTACATTACAAAATATAATGTAACATTTTCGTAAGTTAACTGATACTGTAAATGGTTTATTTTAAATGGAAAGAAATATTTGCTCTGTGTTGGCGAGGGTTCCATCTGGGTGCTCCGGCTTCCTCCGGCATCCAAAGACATGCAAAGACATGGATTGCAAACTTCAAATTGTCCGTAGATGTGCGTGCAAGTGTGAATGTGTTTGTTTGTCTATATGTGGCCCTGCGACAGACATGCGTCCTGTCCAGGGTGTACCCCGCCTCATGCCCTATGAATAGGCTCCAGCACCCCGTGACCCTTCATTAGAGTAAGTGGTTGAAGATGAGTGTGAGAAATATTTGGCCATGTATAGAAGAAAGAGTTCTGCTACATGTAAGATGAACACTTTATTTAATTCTTCAAATATGCTCACTCAGCAAATGCTGGTACAATTCTGTAAAATATGCATGTATAATTTATGCCTTATTTATATTTCTATTGTTTAATTTAAATATAGGCTGCCATCTGATGGTTTGACTTCTATGTGTTATCTAAAGTCATAAAGTTGTTTTTTCACTGGGAGGTATTCTTAATAAGATGGTCTATGCCACAATTTTGTAAAAAGTATTTGAAAGATTTACTAAAAATATCATGATAGATATCATGATATCATGAAAAATATCATCTTAGCTCAATAATAGTAAGAAAAGAAAAAATGTTCTAAAATCCACATCTGTATCCTGAGCAATACCATGTTTTTATTTGAAAAGTTGAAATTTTATTATGTAACAATATAATTTTTAAAGCCCAATTTCCACATGCAAGATAAATTAAAAAAGGATACAGAATCCACACATAGGTCCTAATCGGCACCAAAAAATCTTTAGATAAAATTTAGAATTTTTTTTCTTGACCAGATTAATCATTGCACAAAGTTTCATATATTTGCTGAAAAATGTAATAATCCTTCTAATAATCATATCTAAATAAACAAAATCTGGATACTTAAGCGCCCACATAGCAAGAATGTGGAGGAACCATGCCAGACACAGCAAATATTGCCATAATCTGACGCAGTCAGGAGGAAAAGAGGCATGGTCAGCAGTGTCAGAATGCATCTGGATTACTTCGTCCACACCTGCACGATGGCATCCAAAGCGCATGTAGACAACAGGTAGATGACACAGACTGCTGTCAGATGGCCATAAAAAGTGCTGCAGATGGTCTGGATGGCAAACGGGCCCAGAGTGGGAGGCAGCGCTGTGTTCCTCACACAGTTCACATGTCTGTTTCTATGTGCCACACGTGTGGGCTGAAATTATCACTCAGCCGTGAGTGTGTGTGTGTGTGTGTGTGTGTGTGTGTGTGTGTGTGTGTGTGTGTGTGTGTGTGTGTGTGTGTGTGTGTGTGTGTGTGTGTGTGTGTGTGTGTGTGTGTGTGTGTGTGCATAATGCTGCATGAGCCACTAAGCGTGCGCATGTGGTGCACGTGCACCACTGGTCAGCATTGCTGAAAGTTTGCTGACACTGGGCCATGCTGTCCGATGCTTCAGATGGCACCTTCCCAGGGAACTTTCATTGATTTTTCTTTTTTGTTTAGTTTAGCAGCACAACGCAACTCTGGACGCCGCAATGGTTGAATTATCATGTGGGACTTATTTTTTTAGTTTGGCTGAGAGGATTTTAACCACAGGCTGCAGTCCCGGCTCCCCATCCACGTCCGCACTGTGAAACACTCCTAGATCATTGTTGGAGGTGAGATTCATGTTTATCATGCTGTAACGGCCTGGCACAAGTTCCATGTTATATCTTCTACAGAGTTAGAAGGTGATCGTATATTACAGTGGCGAGATCCGTTCAGCTCTAAGTCTGACGTGTGCAATAACGCGTTACTGCGCACCATGGATTAAATAAATTAATAAAAAAGACAAGAAAGGAAAGAAGGAAGGGTCTATTTTGTCTGTTCGCTCAGTCCAATTAATAAAAAAAAGGCAAGGAAGGAAGGAAAGGTCAGGTCCATTTTGTCTGATCAGTTCAGTTAATAAAAAAGCCAAGAAGGAAGGAAGAGTCCATTCTGTCCATTTGGTCTGTCTGGTTGGTCAGTCCAATTAATTAAAAAAATATGAGGAAAGAAGGAATGAACAAACAAAGGAATGAAGGCAGGGTATGTTATATATTTGACAATGACAATTTAGTCATTTTGGTCAGTCAGTTTCATAAGAAAGAAAGAAAGACGTTTACTCTTTTTAAATCATAATGACAATAGAAACTAACCAAATGACCCTGATCAAACATTTACATACCCCAGTTCTTAATAGCATGTATTGCCCCTTTAACATCAATGATGTTAAAGGGGCAGAATGAGAGCAGAATTTTGCCTCAATGGACTCTAAAAAATTTGGGATTCGATGAAAGTGGCAGCTAATATGGTAATAAAAAGGAAAAGCTTTGCAACAGATGATGATCAGGAAAAAGCGAATGAGCTCAATGACTTTTATTTGAGATTTAAGATTCAGGATTTTTCTTTGGATCGTGCTAAAATTTTAAATTCCATTTCACCTATTGATTCGCGCCCCAGGTTAGTAGTTGATCCAGGAAAAATTAAGTTACTTTTTAGTAGGGTTCAGAAAAATAAGTCTGCTGGCCCAGATGGCATCTCAGCTTTTCTTTTAAAGACTTTTGCAGAGGAGCTCACACCAGCCTGGTGCCTGGTTTTCCAGCAGCCTGTAGATCAGCACACAGTTCCTTTACTCTGGAAAATGTCAATTATTGTTCCAGTCCCCAAAAAACCCTGCCCAACGATTAACAATGATTTTAGACCGGTAGCTTTAACTTCTGTTGTTATGAAATGTTTAGAAAAATATATGGTGTCTATTGTAAAGTCAGAGATCAATTCAGATCTAGTTCCCTTGCAGTTTGCGTATAGGAGAGGGCGGGGTACAGATGATGCCATTAATGGCATCACCCACCTGTTACTAAAACACCTTGAAGACCCAAAGGCTTACGCACGTCTTTTATTTATTGATTTTAGTTCTGCTTTTAACACGTTACAGCCTCATTTACTGATTCAAAAATTAATTCACCTCTCAGTAAATCCTGTAATTATAAAATGGTTTAATTCTTTTTAACAGATACAATTCAAAATGTCAGAGTTAATAACACTATCTCTGATTCTAAAAACATCAGTACTGGCGTACCTCAGGGTTGTGTCAGTTCGCCTGTCCTTTTTACTCTCTACACTAATGATTGCATTAGCCACTTTCATGGAAATCATGTTTTTAAGTTTTCTGATGATACTGCCATACTCAGTCTGCTTCATAAAGACTCAGATCCATCACTGTATTTTAAGGAGGTGCAGTCTTTTGTCCACTGGTGTGATGCTAATTTTCTTACTATAAATGTAAAGAAAACTAAGGAGATGATAACTGACCCTTGTTCTATTGGTGATCATACCCCTCTGGTAATCCATGATGAAGAAATCAATCAGGTCAGCTTTTACAGGTATCTAGGCATTTACTTAGATAACCAGTTCAGCTGGGAAACATGTCAATAACTTATGCTCTCGTTTACAGCAGAGGCTATATTTTCTGCGCAGACTCAGGGCGTTTGGGGTTGATCAGAACATCTTGTTTTTGTTTTATTGGGCTGTTTTGGAAAGCATTATCCGGTATGGGATGTCATCTTGGTACGGTAATCTCTCTGTCCAGTTAAAATCGAGGCTTGCTTGTCTGGTGAAGACTGCTATGAAAGTTGTAGGGAGGACGGAAAACTCTTCCCTGCAGTCTATGTATGAACAGTCTGTTCTCAAACAAGCACAGCGAGCTTTGTCAGATCCTTCCCACATCCTCTATCCTGAGTATGAACTCCTACCATCTGGTAGGCGATACAGAGTCCCTCAGTGCAAATTGAATCGCTTTAAAAACTCATTTGTGCCTACATCAATTAGAGTCTTAAATATGGTTCCTGGGATAGGTAGTAGGATTGTGCATTAATGATATGGTGGCATTGTTATTTTAGTGTTATTTATTCACTGTTAGTATTTTCCTTAACCATATGTGGGAGATGGCTGTGCAATAGGGGTATGTGTTTTTAGGGATATGTGCAATATGCATGAATTATTTATGTGAGACTGCTGTGTAATACGGGTATGTGCAGTTTGTATATGTGTATTAGGGATGTGCAATATGTATGTTTGATGTGTGTATTAAGTTATGTAATATGTATGAGTCATGTAATTATGTCATGGCAGTTTTACTTGTGCAGCTCTTGGAGTCTAAGACAAATTTCCTGGAAGGGACAATAAAGTGTATCATATCGTATCGTAATGACAGCCTGGAGTCTTTTGTGAAGCTGCCCATTCTTCTTGGCAAAAAGCCTCCAGTTTCTGTAAATTCCCGGGCTGTCTTGCATGAACTGCAGATGTGAGATCTCCCCAGAGTGGCTCAATGATACTGAGGTCAGGAGACTGAGATGGCCACTCCAGAACCTTCACTTTATTCTGCTGCAGCCAATGACAGGTCAACTTGGCCTTGTGTGTTGGATTGTTGTTATGCTGGAACATCCAACTATGTCCTATGTGCAGCTTCCGGGCTGATGAGTGAAATTTTCCATTCATCCTGCCATCAATTTTGACCGGGTTTCCTGACCCTTTGTAGCTCACACATCCCGAAAACATTAACAGTCAACCTCCGTGCTTCACAGTCAGAATGGTGTACCTTTCATCATAGCCCTTGTCATCTCCTCTTCCAATGTAACGTTTATGGTTGTGACCAAAATGTTCAGTTTTTGTCTCATTACTCCAAATGACTTTGTTCTCTGTGCTGTTTGACATATTGTAAGCAGGATACTCTGTGGCATTTGTGTAGCAATGGCTTTCTTCTGGTAAGTCAACCATGCAGCCCATTTTTCTTCAAGTGCCTCCTTATTGTGCATCTTGAAACAGCCACACCACTTTTTTTCCAGAGAGTCCTGTTTACAGCTGAAGTTATTTGTGGGCTTTTCTTTGCATCCTGAACAATTTTCCTGGCAGTTGTTGCTGAAATTTTTGTTGATGTCTACCAGACTGTGGTTTGGTTTTCCTCATTTTCCACTTCTTAATTAGAGTTTGAACACTGCTGAGTGGCATTCTTAGGTTCTTGGATATTTTTTCATATCCCTTTCCTGTTTCATGCAGTTCAATTAACTTTTCCCACAGATGCTTTGACAATACTTTTGCTTTCCCCATGACTCAGCAACCAGAAATGTCAGTGCAGCACTGGATGAAAGATGCAAGGGTCTGTCAGGAGCCCAGAAACTCACTGACCTTTTATACACACATAGTGATTGCAAGCAAACAGATCACAGGTGAGGATAATTACCTTTAGTAGCCATTCAAATCTATTTGTCAACTTGTGTGCATGTTATCAGGCCAAAATCACCATGGTATGTAAACTTTTGATGAGGGTCATTTTGTTAGTTTCTATTGTCATTTTGAATTAAAAAGAACACAGTTGTTTAACGGAGCCAGTCTGCTCTGTGTACGCCTGATCCCGTCAGATCTCAAAAGCTAAGCAGTGCAGCATCTGGTTAGTACTTGGATGGGAGACCTCTTTGGAACACCAGCGGCTCTATGTGTGTTTCTCCAGGTAAGAGTGGAGTTGCGTCAGGAAGGGCATCCGGCATAAAACTTGTGCCAAAATACCAATGCTGGCTGTATCCACTGTGGCGACCTCGAACAAAACAGGAGCAGCTGAAATGACAACACACACACAAACAGTTGTTTGACAGTAAATGGCTTCACCCAACCACTAACCACGAGTGGAAAAAAAAACCTTTTTGTTATCATTCATATTCTCTGAAAAATGGCCAAAAAAAATGTAGAATTTTGCCAGGGTATGTAAAGTTTGAGCACAACTGTATATTATGAATTTACAAGGGAAGGAAGGTACAATGGACATGAATTTGGTTATAACCACTTTGTTTGGTCAGTCAAATAAGGAAGGAAGGAAGGAAGGAAGGAAGGAAGGAAGGAAGGAAGGAAGGAAGGAAGGAAGGAAGGAAGGAAGGAAGGAAGGAAGGAAGAAAATTTGACAATGATAGTTTATGTAGTCATTTCGGTCAGTAAGTTTCCTAGGAAAGACAGAAAGAAAGAAATATGAATTTGACAATGACCAATTTGTCTTTTTGGTCAGTGAATTTGTGAAGGAAGGAAGGAAGGAAGGAAGGACAAAGAGGGAGTAAAGAGAGCAGAGCTTTAGTAAAAATCTAATTAAACATGTCTTGGCTGTGCAGCTCGACATGGTCAGTTTGGAGGCCTTCACCTCTTGACCTTAAGAAACCTCACGGTCCTGCAGGCGCGGCAAAGAAACTGAAACCTCCATTTGTTGTGCTCATGTTGATGAGCTTCAGGCTCATGTTGTGCCATGCAGTGATTGGTCAGTGCAGGCAGGCTGTACATTTGCACGCTGCTCTCTTAATTGTCTCATCAGTAAATGTCAAACGTTCAAATGGCTCCAGCATCCAGATTTATTTATTCATTTGTGCTCCATCAGATGCAGACGCTGCTTCAAGCTGCAAGTCGCAATTACTGCTGCACATCCAAATGTGCCAATGAATAATAAATCACAATGCACAAAGAGATCCAGCCAACTGTCTGTGACCTGCAAGAACAACTGGAAAGCAGGCACATATAATGTTTACAAGGTAAAAAAAAAAAAAAAACAAGGACCACCTATCTGCACGCTGGTGGGAACCTTGATACATACTTTTTACAAACAGCTTCAGACAAACATCAGGATTCACATGCAGCTGCCCAGGATGCTGTGATCACCTGACTGAGCTTCAGACTCCAGCCTGAATGCAAATTAAAGCTTAATCAAGATCCATCACAATGCATTTAAAATTGATTTCAAAGGGCATAGATAGAAAAAAAAAACATAGAACATACAGAGACTGAATTTTGAATTCTGATTATTAGAATTTACATCACTACCGCATGAATATTTAATTTTAACAAGTCCAGATCTGGATCTGCAAAAATTTTAATTTGTTGATTGTCTGTTTTAGCAATGTGCAACTAACAACAACTTTAATCATAATAACTGGACTAGTTTATGAATTGCCATATGTCACAAATCCAGATTAACATTAATGAATTTCATTATTAAATTAATTTAATTTATTGCCATTATAATGCGTTTTTCTAAAAAAAAAAAAAAAAAAAAAAAAAAAGGTGATGTTATATTTTGTAGTATAACATTACAAAATGTAGTGCAAAATTCCAAAAAATTGTAATGTAATAGATATTTATTTTATTATTTTATTTATTGAGAAAAATTTGTCTACATATATATAATATGAATGAGCCCTACTACATGTAAGATGGACAGTTTATTTTATTAAATTTTTACAAAATGCAACAATATTAAACGTAAGTATATAACTATTTTATAAAGAATTACAAAATATAAAATTACATTACAAAATATAATGTAACATTTTCGTAAGTTAACTGATACTGTAAATGGTTTATTTTAAATGGAAAGAAATATTTGCTCTGTGTTGGCGAGGGTTCCATCTGGGTGCTCCGGCTTCCTCCGGCATCCAAAGACATGCAAAGACATGGATTGCAAACTTCAAATTGTCCGTAGATGTGCGTGCAAGTGTGAATGTGTTTGTTTGTCTATATGTGGCCCTGCGACAGACATGCGTCCTGTCCAGGGTGTACCCCGCCTCATGCCCTATGAATAGGCTCCAGCACCCCGTGACCCTTCATTAGAGTAAGTGGTTGAAGATGAGTGTGAGAAATATTTGGCCATGTATAGAAGAAAGAGTTCTGCTACATGTAAGATGAACACTTTATTTAATTCTTCAAATATGCTCACTCAGCAAATGCTGGTACAATTCTGTAAAATATGCATGTATAATTTATGCCTTATTTATATTTCTATTGTTTAATTTAAATATAGGCTGCCATCTGATGGTTTGACTTCTATGTGTTATCTAAAGTCATAAAGTTGTTTTTTCACTGGGAGGTATTCTTAATAAGATGGTCTATGCCACAATTTTGTAAAAAGTATTTGAAAGATTTACTAAAAATATCATGATAGATATCATGATATCATGAAAAATATCATCTTAGCTCAATAATAGTAAGAAAAGAAAAAATGTTCTAAAATCCACATCTGTATCCTGAGCAATACCATGTTTTTATTTGAAAAGTTGAAATTTTATTATGTAACAATATAATTTTTAAAGCCCAATTTCCACATGCAAGATAAATTAAAAAAGGATACAGAATCCACACATAGGTCCTAATCGGCACCAAAAAATCTTTAGATAAAATTTAGAATTTTTTTTCTTGACCAGATTAATCATTGCACAAAGTTTCATATATTTGCTGAAAAATGTAATAATCCTTCTAATAATCATATCTAAATAAACAAAATCTGGATACTTAAGCGCCCACATAGCAAGAATGTGGAGGAACCATGCCAGACACAGCAAATATTGCCATAATCTGACGCAGTCAGGAGGAAAAGAGGCATGGTCAGCAGTGTCAGAATGCATCTGGATTACTTCGTCCACACCTGCACGATGGCATCCAAAGCGCATGTAGACAACAGGTAGATGACACAGACTGCTGTCAGATGGCCATAAAAAGTGCTGCAGATGGTCTGGATGGCAAACGGGCCCAGAGTGGGAGGCAGCGCTGTGTTCCTCACACAGTTCACATGTCTGTTTCTATGTGCCACACGTGTGGGCTGAAATTATCACTCAGCCGTGAGTGTGTGTGTGTGTGTGTGTGTGTGTGTGTGTGTGTGTGTGTGTGTGTGTGTGTGTGTGTGTGTGTGTGTGTGTGTGTGTGTGTGTGTGTGCATAATGCTGCATGAGCCACTAAGCGTGCGCATGTGGTGCACGTGCACCACTGGTCAGCATTGCTGAAAGTTTGCTGACACTGGGCCATGCTGTCCGATGCTTCAGATGGCACCTTCCCAGGGAACTTTCATTGATTTTTCTTTTTTGTTTAGTTTAGCAGCACAACGCAACTCTGGACGCCGCAATGGTTGAATTATCATGTGGGACTTATTTTTTTAGTTTGGCTGAGAGGATTTTAACCACAGGCTGCAGTCCCGGCTCCCCATCCACGTCCGCACTGTGAAACACTCCTAGATCATTGTTGGAGGTGAGATTCATGTTTATCATGCTGTAACGGCCTGGCACAAGTTCCATGTTATATCTTCTACAGAGTTAGAAGGTGATCGTATATTACAGTGGCGAGATCCGTTCAGCTCTAAGTCTGACGTGTGCAATAACGCGTTACTGCGCACCATGGAGAGGGGCAGCTGCCGGTGTTATATACAGCTATGATGGAGACAATATTCACATTATTTAAGTCATCCATGGGAAGGAATGGACAAATCTCTATTTGCAGCGGCATGCACGCAGCAGCACACGGTGCATTCGGTTTGATAACCGCTGTTCACATTCACTGTACATGATAATAATTCATAATTGTTATCATGATGAAGCGTGCCACATACATTTCAGCAGTTCCTTTGCGCTCCGGGTGGGTGGACATTATTATTTGTGGCATGTGCTGGTCATACTGGCAGGCTTTGCAGTGCCAGATCCATTTGCCATTTTTCAGTATATTAGCATGGGGTCAGAAATTGGACATTGACCTCTGGCCTTGTCTGTTTGCTGAGCCGAATCAATGACCAGATCACTTCTTCCCACCTGTAGGCCCGGTCTACCTGCCAAGTCAGTACCTGATTAGGCATTCTTAAGGGCCCCTTCACACATAGTACAAATAAGTACAACTCGGGCAACTCACGGTGGAGTAGCTTGTATGAGCGAACCATGAATATATAGAGCCAACGGGCAGGCATGCACGATGCCCCTGCGACAGTTCATGCACGCAGGAACACAGTGCCACCCACTGCATTCCAACCTGCACTTTCCAAAAGCTCTGATTGCCAGTGAGCGACTTTACCACTGAGCTACCATCGCTGTCCTGTAAAAGGTGTGGGAAAATGCCTGATATCAAGAAGGACATGGACGCATTTAAGAAAAAAATAAAACCACACACCACATAAAAGCACTGCATTTTATTGAATCCCTCTTATCGAGTGAACAATACAAGTACAAACCGTCTGTTCCTCTGTAGATGACCTATGGTCACAGACATACAGTCATGAAATGACATGAATGAGAAGCAGGGTGCTCTTATCATGTCCACATCTACTGGTGGCGTGTCTAGCCGGCCCCACGTGCATGTCTGGCATGACACGCATGTCTTGTGGACGGCGCGCCGCAGGACTGACACCACGTCATGTGGAACAGAACTCACGTGGGTGACATGACATTCAGATCGCCCACTGCATGTTATGATCTGATGGTCCATTTCACCTGGGGTAGTCTGTCAATATGCATGCCGTGCACATGCTCGCTGCAGCCCATTGCAACAGCAATATATGTTTTTATGCATGTCCACATGAGGACAGCAAGCAGACACACGCGCGTCACAGTGGACAGTTGTTAGTTCATGACCGTCCAAACACGGTGGGGCACTTAGACAAATTTCACATTGAGCTCCACAGTGATTGTCTGCTGACTGTTGTTGTGCTAATAGTGCGAATGGCCACACATTTTCTAAGTGCCAAGCGAGCGGTGTTAGATGTTTGTGTGTGTCACCTAGAATATGGCTGACACCTGCCACGAGAAGGTTCAATGGGCTCTCACAGTGCACACTCTGTCTTTCAGCCGCTGGTGTGTGCAAATAGTTGTAGCAACAGGTGTACAAGGCGTTACAGGCAGCTACGATTTTACAAGTATTGCATACAATTCCTGCTTCATGCACACTTCATTCGCAATTTGACCACATTCGTACTATGTGTGAAGGGGTCCTAAGATATTTTGGTAACATACACACAAACGCATCGACCGAGGCGATCGCCATCTCCAGCAGCAATGCCAATTCTTTGTTTCTCAAAATAAGATGGATGATTTCATCACACTTTGATGAGCTTAACCGACATTACAAACACCAGTTATCACATCATCTCCTCTCTGGATGTAATTACTGAGACATTACATGAAAGATGTTGAACTTTTAAGTCTTGGTTTGAATAAATCCAAAAGCACTTTAATCTGCGGTAGTGCAAGTATAAGTGGCTATGCCCCTGACGGCAGCAGCATTAATGGTGCATTAGCTCCTGTTACACACTCCTGCTGTTCTCATTAAGGCCAGAAAAAGGCAGATGACTCACAAACTTCATCATCCGTGGGAAGCTCGGAGTAGAGCTGCTGCTCTGTCATGTTGAAAGGAGCCACCTGAGGTGGTTCGGGCATCTGGTAAGGATGCCTCCTGGGCGCCTCCCTAGGGAGGTGTTCCAGGCACATCCATCTGGAAGGAGACCCCGGGTAGGACTCAGGACTAGATGGAGTGATCATGTCTCCACACTGGCCTGGGAACACCTCAGGATCCCAGAGTCAGAGGTGGTTAATGTGGCACAGGAAAGGAAAGTCTGGGGTCCCCTGCTAGAACTGTTGCCCCCGCAACCCGAACCTGGATAAGTGGTTGAAGATGAGTGAGTGATGAGTAACTCACAAACTCTCTGCTGAGTTCAGTGAGTGATTGAGAATGCAGAGTGTGAGTGATACGTGGAAAAAGTGAAATTTCCGGCCTATGACTTAATGGTGAATCTGTCATTTTTGCGAAGAAAAAGGATAAAGGAGATTGACTGATTTCATTCATGTGTCGGTGTCTTCAGCCTCTGGGATCGAGAGACCTCTACGGAGTCATGAGGTGGAGATTGCATGGTTGTCTGCCTGGGTGACTGCCATCCAAGAGCCAAGGTGGTTCTGTACTGTGATGGACCTGCCGATGCAGTGACCTGAGCTAAGCTGATTGTGGTTAGACGTCTGCAGCAGACGGGCCTTTGCTGAACACCTGACACAGGGGCTGATCGTCACACAGTACATGTACAGTGGGATAAAAAAGTATTTAGTCAGTCCCTGATTGTGCAAGTTCTCCTACTACTAGAGGTCTGTAATTTTCATCATAGGTACACTTCAACTGTGAGAGACAGAATGAGAAAAAAAAATCCAGGAAATCACATTGTAGGATTTTTAAATAATTTATTTGTAAATTATGGTGGAAAATAAGTATTTGGTCAATAACAAAAGTTCAACTCAATACTTTGTAACATAATCTTTGTTGGCAATGACAGAGGTCAAACATGTCCTGTAAGTCTTCACCAGGTTTGCACACACTGTAGCTGGTATTTTGGCCCATTCCTCCATGCAGATCTCCTCTAGAGCAGTGATGTTTTGGGGCTGTCGCTGTGCAACACGGACTTTCAACTTCCTCAACAAATTTTCTATGGGGTTGAAGTCTGGAGACTGGCTTGGCCACTCCAGGACCTTGAAATGCTTTTTACATAACCACTCCTTTGTTGCCCGAGCGGTGTGTTTGGGATCACTGTCATGCTAGAAGACCCAGCCATGTTGCGTCTTCAATGGTCTCACTGATGGAAGGAGGTTTTGGCTTAAAATCTCACGATACATGGCCACATTCATTCATCTCTTAAGACAGATTAGTCATCCTGTCCCCTTTGCAGAAAAACAGCCCCAAAGCATGATGTTTCCACCAACATGCTTCGCAGTAGGTATGGTGTTCTTGGAATGCAACTCAACATTCTTCTTCCTCCAAACATGACGAATTGAGTTTTTACCAAAAAGTTCTACTTTGGTTTCATCTGTCCACATGATATTCTCCCAGTCCTCTTCTGGATCATCCATATGCTCTCTGGCAAACTTCAGACGGGCCTGGACACGTACTGGCTTAAGCAGGGGGACATGCCTGGCACTGCAGGATTTCAGTCCCTCTCTGTGTAGTGCGTAGCCTTTGTTAATTTGGTCACAGCTCTCTGCAGGCCATTCATCAGGTCCCTCCATGTCGTTCTGGGATTTTTGTTCACCGTTCTCATGATCATTTTGACCCCATGGGATGACATCTTGCGTGGAGCCCCAGATCGAGGGAGATTATCAATGGTCTTGTATGTCTTCCATTTTCTTACAATTGCTCCCACAGTTGATTTATTCACACCAACCTGTTTGACTATTGTAGATTCACTCTTCCCAGCCTGGTGCACATCTACAATTTTCTTCCTGGTGTCCTTTGACAGCTCTTTGGTCTTGTCCATGGTTGAGTTTGGAGTCTGACTGTTTGAGGCTGTGGACAGGTGTCTTTTATACAGATAACGAGTTCCAACAGATGCCATTAATACAGGTAACAGGTGGAGGACAGAAAAGCTTCTTAAAGAAGAAGTTACAGGTCTGTGAGAGCCAGAAATCTTGCTTGTTTGTTATTGACCAAATACTTATTTTCCACCATAATTTACAAATAAATTCTTTAAAAATCCTACAATGTGATTTCCTGGATTTTTTCCCCTCATTTTAACTCTCATACTTGAAGTGTACCTATGTTGAAAATTACAGACCTCTCATCTTTCTAAGTAGGAGAACTTGCACAATCAGGGACTGACTAAATACTTTTTACCCCACTGTATTACTGTATGTGCACTGTGTAAGTACCCTGCTGCCTTCAAGTACTCAAAGAGTACTACACAGAATGAACTACACATGCAGCTCACATTACTGCATTTTATTTGAAAGTATAGAAGCAAACAAAGCCCCAGGATTGTTACAGTGCATCCAGAAAGTTTTCACAGCACTTCACTTTTTCCACATTTTGTTAAGTTACAGACTTAATCCAAAATGGATGAAATTCATTTCTTCCTCAAAATTCTACTCGCAACACTCCAAAATGACAACATGAAAACATGTTTTAGTTTTAGTTTTATTTTTTGCGAATTTATTAAAAATAAACTAAGAAATCACACGTACATAATAATTCACACCCTTTGCACAAATACTTTGTTGATGCACCTTTGGCAGCAATTACAGCCTCAAGTCTTCTTGAATATGAGGCCACGAGCTTGGTGCACCTATCTTTGGGCAGTTTTGCCAAAAGCTCCAACAGGTTGGATGAGGCGCCAGTGCAGACCCATTTTCAGATCTCTCCAGAGATGTTCAATCAGATTCACTCAAGGACACTCAAGGACATTCACAGAGTTGTCCTGAAGCCACTTCTTTCAATTTCAATTTTCTATTTATTTTCATTTATATAGCGCCAAATCACAACAGAGTTGCCTCAAAGCGCTTCACACATGTAAGGTCTAACCTTACCAACCCCCAGAACAACAGTGGTAAGGAAAAACTCCCTCTTAGGAAGAAACCTCAAGCAGACCAGACTCAAAGGGGTGACCCTCTGCTTGGGCCATGCTACAGACATAAATTACAGAACAATTCACAGACAAATATACAAGAAATGCTATTGGCGCACAGGACAGGAGGGTCGCCAACACAAATACAACTCCCATCTCTAGATGGAGCTGCACCTTAAACAGAGAACAGAATCAGGCATCAGAAAGACAAAAAATACTGTATAATTTGCCAGCATTAAACAACAAGGAAAACAGAAGAAATACTAAGCTGATCACCGGCCGCGAGCCCTTCTTTGATATCTTTACTGTGTGTTTAGGGTCATTGTCCTACTGACAGATAAACTGTCACCCCAGTCAGAGAGCAAAAGCGCTCTGGAGCAGGTTTTCATCCAGGATGTCTCTGTACATGGCTGCATTCATCTTTCCCTCAATCCTGACTAGTCTCCCAGTTCCTGCTGCTGAAAAACATCCCCACAGCATGATGCTGCCACAACCATGCTTCACTGTAGGGTTGGTGACTGGTTTCCTCCAAACATCACGCCTGGCATTCACACCAAAGAGTTCAATCTTTGTCTCATCTGACAAGAGAATTTTTGTTTCTCATGGTCTGAGAGTCCTTCAGGTGCCTTTTGAATCAAGGAGAAGGACTGGGGAAGAGTGAGTGAGGAGGACAGGAGAGGATAGAAGTTCATTCATTCACATGAAAACAAAAGTTAATAGTTTTCATGGAATGTTTATAAACTGTACAAGCTGTTTACTGATTACAATCACACTGTCATTTATAAACAGTGAATATTAGCACAAAATGCTCATTAAAGCAGCCCAGCAATTTAACATTCATAAATGATCATCTTTTGTGCACAGCCTCACAGTGAAACAGGAAAGTGTGAAAAAACTATGATCCATCCAGATTTTATCCTTTAATAATTCCAAATTCTGTTTGTACATATATAGCGCAGCCATGCTCAGGTTAGAGTTAGGGGTTACTGTTAAGATTAGTGGTTGTGGTTAACTTAGTTCAGGAATCTACATCCCAATAGCAAATACACGTACAAGTATGTACACAAATTTAAAGGTGTAACAGTTTGACAATAATATAAAATGTCACTTTGATCAAATAAAGATTTGTCAGCTTCCTGTTTATTATCATTGTTTCCATGGTGTCTTTGAAGTTGGAATTCTAGAATTCTCTCATTAAAGCTACTGATCTTTAATACTACTTTGATCTAAAGATACAAAAAATATGATTCTTTAATAATGAATCATATTTTTTCAAAGATTAAAGTACAATTTTTAAAAGTACTTGTACTTGTACTAATCTTACTACACTTATAGCAACTTTGAGTCAAACTGTAGGTGTCTTGGAAAGAACTCAGATTGCAGAGTCTAACTACAAATTTGTTTGTAAATTTACAGATTGGTTACTGCTCATCAAGTGTATCAGTTTTTGTAAGACTACTCTCTGTGATTATATTAAGTAAAATGGATCCTGGAAGATTTCGTCAAAGGGCCCGCATGCTACATCCTATTAGACGTGTCCAGCCTTTCCAACTAATCATGCATGTGACACATATGCCAGTAATTGCTGGTCCACAGGGGGACGAACATACGGCTGATGTGAGACACATAATAATTATGGATCCCCAGGGGGACATCGATAGGCGAGGTCCCGGACCTGTTATTCAAAGACATTTTCTAATTCCAAGACTTGTCCGCGCTTTCAGACGTCATCATTTCCAAGTTGCGAGACAACGATATCTCCGACATCTCCGACATGCACCAGGACCTCACAGACGTGTACGACGACGTCGCAGACGTGTACGACGACGTCGAAGACGTGTACGACGACATCGAAGACGTGTACGACAACGTCACGAACGTGCACGACAACGTCGCAGACATGTACGACATATCCAACGTGTCCTACTTGTCCACCATCATAGACATGAAGGTCATGATGGAGAAGACAGGAATGACAACATTGCTGTTCCCAATGTTAATGACAACAATATCGAAGAACATCAGCGTGAGGATGGTTTTCCTGAAGTTAATAATAATGCCATTGAGGATGTTGTCATTGATGAAGAACAGTCAATGCCTGGCCCCTCTGAACCAAGAGTAAGTGAGGTTGATAACGATGGAAAGAGAAACACCACAAGGAATCAGCTTGATGACAGCACTGAGGACAATAGTGACAATGCCTCACTGCCTGGGCCCTCCCGAAAGAGAAGCCGAGAAGAAGAGGATGATGATGGTAATATAAAAAACAAGCGGTTCAGACAGAAGAACGTGTCTGATGATCACACTGTTGAAAACCAGGACAACAATGAAGATAATGTTGAAGAAAACCCCTTGCCTGGCCCATCCAGAAAGAGAACCAGAGATGAAGAGGATGGTGATGATAATATAAAAACCAAACGGTTCAGACAGAAGAACGTGTCTGATGATCACACTGTTGAGAACCAGGACAACAATAAAGATAATGCTGAAGAAAATCCCTTGCCTGGCCCATCCAGAAAGAGAACCAGAGATGAAGAGGATGGTGATGATGATAATATAAAAACCAAACGGTTCAGACAGAAGAACGTGTCTGATGATCACACTGTTGAGAACCAGGACAACAATGAAGATAATGCTGAAGAAAATCCCTTGCCTGGCCCATCCAGAAAGAGAGACAGAGATGAAGAAGAAGATGATGATTGCAGAAAAGACAAACAGTTCAGAGAGTGAGATCAGTTTGCTGGCAACAATGAAGAGGAATCTCTGCGACCAGCTGTTAATAATGAGGAGAAACATTCAGGAGAGCAATGACCCTAAGCACACAGCCGAGATATCAAAAGAGTGGCTTCAGGGCAACTCTGTGAATGTCCTTGAGTGGCCCAGCCAGAGCCCAGACCTGAATCCAACTGAACATCTTTGGAAAGATTTGAAAATGGCTGTGCACTGATGCTCCCCATCCAACCTGATGGAGCTTGAGAGGTGCTGCAAAGAGGAATGGACAAAACTGCCCAGAAATAGGTGCACCAAGTTTGTGGCATCATATTCAAGAAGACCTGGGCTGTAATTGCTGATAAAGGTGCATCACCAAAGTAGTTAGCAATTTATTTTTAATAAATTTTCAAAAATTAAAAAAAAAACTGTTTTCATGTTATCATTATGGGGTGTTGTGAGTTGAATTTTGAGGGCAAAAAATGAGTTTATTCCATTTTGGAATAAGGCTGTAACATAATAAAATGTGGAAAAAGTGAAGCGCTGTGAATATGTCCGTATGCACTGTATATGTCCCTCTCCTGTCCCAATGGCACCTTGGAATTGAGCCAAATTTGGCACAAATATCCTTTGACAAAGGCTATCGAACACTTTAGTGCGAAAAGTCGTAGTAGTAGCTGCTGTCTCAAGTTGAAGCCACTTTAGTTATGCTCTAGCAGTTCTCTGGAATCTGGGATAGGTCAGAGGTGATAGCTTTGTTGGAGAAGATGACAATTTCATTTCATTCTCTGAATCAAACCCCAGCTGCTGCAGGTATTCAGCTAGTTATTAACTAACCAGCTAACATGCTACTTTATTTTTTAACTGAGTTTAGCTGCTTGCTGTGCGTTGTATTGTGGCTTGGACTCCTACCACTCGTTCCTCTTGGGGTGCGAACTCATTATCTCTGGCATGGGACACAAACTCTGTCCAGAAGGTCAAAACTCAGGGCTTTGGCCTTGTGGTCAGAGAATACTTTTAGCTGTTAAGGAGTGAGGTTTATTGACTACTATTGCATGGTGACTCCTGCTGGCCTCCCACCAGTGGGTAAATAGGCCTTGTAGGTATGTAATAATATCACCAACAGTATATGCTTTAAGTTCTCATAGAACATACAGGCACGATAGCATTTACCATTAATCCTGACATCTGATCCAGTCATTTTTAAACCCATCTCACTGGGCATTACAGAAGAAAAAGTTTGTACAAAAGACACTTTTGCATAGCAAAATTAAAATGTTTCTGCCTGCAGGAAAGCTGGTGTTGACATGTCCTACATTAGCATTTAGCTCATCATTGCTAGCTTTTTTCTTCATCAGTGGGATTCATGAATGTGTGATTGAGATCAATTGTTCAGCATAACTGAGCCATTCTACCGCAGCTCCAATGTTATCTGAACATCTGGCCGTCGCACAGATCGACACCAGTTTGTTGTTTCTCGCGACTAATTGTAGCCATTAGAAACCCACAAGAGCGTGACGGTTTCCATGGCAATACTCTGAGCTACTTTTCTGTTCCAAGCCTTAAATATCCTGGTCATTTCACACCATCTGTTTCTCCTAAATGCAAGACATTGACTGTGTTCGAAAATGAGTCTATATATAAAGTCCTTGATGACATAATGGCCTCGTTCAAAATGCTGGCGGACGAGCGACTGAAGGATGAGACCTCTACGCGCCATTCATCACATTTACATCCAAACCCAGAGGAAGTGATACAGCAGCCGATCGTGTGATTGGGCTGATGATCATAAATGTGGGGTCAGAAGTGGTGCCAAACGATCTGATGATGGTGGTGGTAAATTGTCTGAAAAATATGATTAGCACAGTGTGGACAGTTTAATATACTGCTGATCCAAACTCTCATTTAACTAGAAACTTTGCCCTGCTGCAAATGTGTAATTATCAAAGAGAATCATTTGCAGAAATGGTTGCAAACCTGTGCCACAGGGCCAAAAAAGGCCTGCAAACCTATACTTTAAGGGTTTTAGCATGCCTTATGAAGTATCATCAATAATATGACACCTAAATAGATCCTTGTCAATTTTATGTCACAAGACATTCATTATTTGTCCCTTTTGTCCCGTGGCAGTTTGTCGCTGGATTGACAAAAGCAGACGTGCTTCCACACACAGTTCAGCAGTATGACGGGTGGGTTATTTACTGGCCAGACACAGAGCCATCTGTGCACAGCTGCTGTCCACTTCCAGTTCCAAGAAGAAACACCTGTATAATTTTAAGTAAAATATCAAAACACATGGATCTATTTAGGTATCATATAAGACAAATAATGAATATCAAAAGACATGGATCTATTTAGGTATCCAGTGGCTGCGCAGTCGGCGGGGGTTAACCGCGCGTTGGAAAACATCTCGAATAGAATCGCAGCCCTGGAAACCCGCTCTGACCATCTGTGAAGACCACATTCTACATTCAGATGCATTGAGAGCCACTCTGTTCTCAGAACTGTGGAATCTTTCAGGCGTCTGCTAATCTGGCTATTCATTTGGCTTCCCCAAATACAGCTGCACTTCAAGGTCGCTGTGATAAAACCTCCTCAGAAGATCAACACTTAAGCCTCGCTCCCTGGTCTTCCCCCCTCCCCTCAGCTTCTCCAGCTCTGACATTGGCTGTGCTCAGGACTGCTCAGGACTGCTCAGGGCTGCCCCTTCCCCTCCAGGATTGTCAGACAAGGCCGTTGACGGTGCCAAACAGGCTGCCTCCGGAGTGTTCTGATAAACTGGACCTTTTCAAATCTAGGTTGTTGTCCTGTGTCCTTGTTTTTGTCTGTGTGATTATTGTTTTTCTGTGCTGATGGGGATTTTTTTCCTCATTGCTGCTGTGTAATGCAGCGGCTATGAGGGTTTTTTTTTTTCTCCTTTTCCCTCGTGTTTTGATTTTCATATATATGTTTATGTACCGGGCCAGCCTATGTGTTGTGTGTTGTGTGTGTGTTGTTTGTTATGGGTCGGTGTTGGTTTGCTCAGCCCTACTGTTGACCAAGGTAGGGATGTACATCTGGAGCTGGTCCCCGGGCGCCTAATGGCGACTTCTGCTCCTACTGGCAATTAGGATGGGTTAAATGCAGTAGACACATTTCATTGTGCAGGGAACATGTTCTTCTGTGCATATGACAATAAAATTCCTTTGAATCCTTGAATATAAGACAAATAATGAATATCAAAAGACATGGATCTATTTAGGTATCATATAAGACAAATAATGAATATCAAATATCAAAAGGCATGGATCTGTTTAGGTATAATATAAGACAAATAATGAATATCAAAAGACATGGATCTATTTAGGTATCATATAAGACAAATAATGATGTTTTTCATATGTGCAACAGAAAACCTCGAAGAACATTCACTTTGTGAAATGGAATGTTCCATCTTTCAACTCTTGTAAAAATTCTTACCATTGCACTATTTGTATAATATGACATCCTTGATCATGTTATATTACTATATATGAAATATAAAAAGATGTGACATCCAGAAGTTTTTGTTGTTGTTGTTGTTTTTGGTAGCTGCTGGGGATGGGGGCGCTAGGTAGGGTCATAATTACTTCAAGATGGTTTAACAAATTTGTAGTTAATCTGCAAATGTACCTTTTAAATGAAATTTTAATTGCCTGACACAATCACATTTTTACTTTACTCATACTACTTACTTTACTACTTACTACTTACGCCGAATTGTGCCAGTTCAACATGGAGATCTACCTTGGATTTGCTGTGGTGATCCTGAGTGCAAACAAGGGAGCAGCTGAAGGGACTTACTTATGTAGTAGCATGCATGTGCTCAGTTCATCCATATACACTGCAAAAATAGTATATCAAGGGAGCTATGAATACCTTGGACTGGATCAGTCAATAGGATTAATAGGATTAATAAATGGAATAGTTTTGTTTTGACTGTCAAATGTTTGGTCTGCAAAGTAAAGGTCAAACAAGGTCAACGTCCATTGGATTCTATGACATGTGACATATGTTACCCCATAACATGTTAACTAAGGACAACACATGGCACAAACCATTCCTTTTTAAAACCCTATTAACTCAACCAATAATTTGCATCACTTTTTACCAAAATTAGTGGCGACATGACGAGTCGAAAATAATCGGTCACGTGACTCGTGGTGCCATTTTGGGGCAAAAATAGCATTGGCTGTTAATGTGTCTGCAGGTAAATCCAGCTATTTTATTTATTTATTCACTGAAAATGCCACAGGTTGTTGTGCATTTGGATGCACAAATAGTCACAGCAAGGAGCTTCAAGATGTACAGATTCCCTTCACACCTGAACAGAAGAAAAATTTGTGAAAATAAAGTCAGCCGTGTCATCAAAACTTTGCTAGGTAAATTTATTGTTCAGTCCCATATACAGTAAACTCAACTAAACTGTCATTGTATAAACCAGATATTCACAGTCACCGGACAAAAAAAGTCCCAAAGTTTTAGTTTTGTTCTCCATGTAATAAACACCGTGTATAACAGATTTTGTACAGTGTATTTTTTGCTCACATCAGATAAAATGTCCCGTCGATCACAATGTGTTTCCATTAAAAACTCCAAGCAGTCTGGACGTGCAGAGGTACAAATTAAAAGTTCAGCTCTGACACTCGCCAATTTGAGGAAAGTGGGACCAGAGTTATTTCTGTGATTAAAAGTCAGACTGTTTAGTTTTCAAATGATGTTCAGACTCGGACCTGCAGCCTGATGTGTACCCGTTAATCAAACACAAAAGGCTGTGATTTGACACTTTTCTGCTTTTAATCCTTCATCTGCCATCATATTATATAGCGCGCACGCTGATAAATGGATCAGAAAAGTCTGCATCACATTTACAGCATGAAGTCTGTAAAAGAGGAAAATGTTCCATTTACCTTTGATTTGGATGTGATGGCTATAGAAAGAAAAGCTTGTTGAGGGTCATAATCCAAAGTATAATCCAGAGACGGAGAACTTTAAAATTGTCACACACGTCATCGCATGACACAGAGTTAAAGAGCAGCAGCTGCATAAATCAGGCTTTAAACTGTTTAAATAAATCATCATAAACTGTAAATTTATGTAAATTTGATTGCTTAACAATTTTTATATTTATTTTGATAGTACCTGTACCTGGATGTGTTGCTGTATGTGGTTAAATTATTTTAAAAAATATTGAAAACATAAAAGGTCCAGTCAGTAGTTCAGCTCAGTTAGACCCAAAATGGCGCCATGTTCTGAGTTGATAAATAAGCATGTTTTTGATTGTGGGAGCCCCCAGAGGAAACCCAAGCAGACACGGGGGGAACAGGCAACAGTGCTAACCACTAAGCCACCATGTTTATATACGTACGTCGTGATGTCACAAACATTGACTCAACAATCAGCTACGCTAGTAAATGATGAATGGACTGCATTTATGTAGCGCTTTTTCCAATCTGACTGGGTCTTGAACCAATGATCCTCTGGTCTGAAGCCCAACACTTAGCTACTAGATAATGACCTAGTGTTACCAGTGTTACCACCTAGTATTACCAATGCACCCGCCCTCAGATGACAAAAGTAGAACTATGTCCTGTAGTAAGTCCGTGGATTGCCGCCAAAATTACAAAATTGGTTCACATGCACTTGGATGTGTGGTATCATGCCATCTGCTGATGTGCACACAAACCAACGTATGTTGTTGAAGCTTTTTGTCACAGTACAAGAGACGATCACCGACTTCTGAAGCAGTGAGCTGCACACTTTGTTGTTGCTCACTGTCCAACCCAGTGGGCATTAGTCAGACTAAACATCAGTGAGCAGTCAGTAAACACAGTTCAACACCACACAAAGTTTTGTTCCCCCCGTGTTTTTCTCCCATTATTTTGTTGCCTCTGTCGCCGATCGAATGGTCTCACCCTAAAATCGGTCCACCCTGCCTTCACTGTTCATGTGTCATTAGCCGTGGCTCACTGATTATCACCTTGTTTCTGCTTGAAACTGCGCTCCAGTCATCATCTATCTCAGCAACAGATATCCAAAGCTTTTGTACGACAATCATTTCCACATAAATTCAGCATTATTTCATAAGGTCTTTATACCCCTATTGCTCCCGGTGTGTAGTGAGCACCTTGTATGGCAGCACCCTCATATCGGGGTGAATGTGAGGCATTATTGTAAAGCACTTTGAGCATCTGATGCAGACGGAAAAGCACTATATAAATCAAGTACAATAAAAGATGGAGGAAGCAATCAGAGCACTACAACCAGACAAGCTGCTGGTGCTGTGTTCACTACGCCTCCGTAATTTCAAAGTGTTAGTAGCAACTCACCGATTATCACCTCATTTCTGCTTAAAACTAACTTTAAAATGATTTAAGAGGTTTTACTTTGTCATCTGATCGTTAATAATCACATTATTCCCTTTGATCGCTTTGAGAGAAGAGACTCAGTCTCAGACAAGCTGCTGTCGTCCCAAATGATGTATGCGCAGTGAAAGCAGGGCGGAGCCATTTTTAGGGGGGGACCATTCAGTCTACGACACCAGGCCAACATCAACTTGGGGCAGGGAAGCAGGCTTCTGTTTTTCAGGCTTTTTTGTCACACATGATGTCACAGCAACTTGAAGCGTACCCAAGTTAATAAGATGCCTTCCTGGCACAACTTCCTGATGGAAGGCTCCCAGTTCAGTTCTCCATGTAATGTGGCAGGGATGAGGTTTGAACCGAGAACCTTCCACACTGAAACTAAGTGCACTAACCACTTGGCCACCACTCCCGCACCCCTGTCAATCAATCTGGACTGGTTTGGTTTGTTCGAGATAAAGTATTTCAATATGTAGAGTACTTACCATTGTAGAAGCAAAATCAAGGACAAACCAGCAACACAACGACACACTATGCTTCTGACACTCACTAGATGGGACGTGAAGACATGGAAAGGAGAGAACAAAAACATAACACTTACGCAATTCACATAAAATAACTGAAGGCATATTGAACTGAATTTAACTGAATTTATTAGACACCCATGCAACAAAATTTCACTCATATACAATAACAAAACTCATAAAAAAGACAGCAAGAAAAAATAAACAATGCATATTGTCATATTGCCACTGAATTAATGCGCCACCATGGAATATCTTTTCATTCATATGTGTGTCTGTGGGTTACTCCCCAAATGGGCTGTAGCATACGAAATCACCGGTTGGAGTAATTTTGGCTTAAAGCCCCGGTCACACGGCACACATCGATAGCTGAAAGAAGGGAAAAAAAAGTCACAAAGTCACAAATCGTAGAGAAAAGGTGGACGAATGATCCTGCACTTTTCTCATCACCGAAAACCCTGCAAATCAAGATCGTAAAAAATAAGGACAAAAAACGAACCTAATGAAAGAAAAACTAAGCGAACGTCGACCTTGACGCTTTAAACAAAATCAAAACTAAACATTCACGATGACATGACCGACAGCGGGTATGAGACAGAGCACAGCCAGCCCTGTCCTCATGTGCAGCGCCTGCAAGCCAGCCACAAACACCTGGAACATGCGTGAATAGTTACAGTAGTTCATAAAATGTTCCTACTGCTATTGTTTCTGTATGACAGCGTTGCTTTTCATCCCAAACATGGATGACTCAACAGCGATACAAGGATGTTACGTTCAGCTTGTCGGAGCTTTAGTTATTGATCTGTTCAGATATCGTCAACATTCGTGCAAGATGTCGTTCTTGGGAGGTTGGACGAAGTTGGATGACAGTCAAGCGGAACGCTGACATTACGAAAACTATTCAAATGATGAGGAAACGTCAAGACAGAAAGCAAAATAAAATATGGACGAATTGAGGTTGTTGTTGGGATTCGTTCATTCGCTTTTGACAGTTTAAAAATGCTGACGAAGCACCAGCTACAGGAAGGAACCTGGACAAAGGTTAAACGATCTCAACATAAGTCCAGATTTCTTGTTTCGTTTTGGCTTTGGTGTCCTTAGTTAGTGCCCCTTCCCACATAACACGAAAGACGCAAAAAGTGGAAGAAAATCCGTGAACCAAACATGAAATGGGGAACCACGAACCATCCACCTGCTGTTGTGAGGGATGCACGGTCACACAAACGTGCAAAACACATCAGCGACCGTTTCGTGCACGCTCGTGTGTGTACACGACCACAGTGCGAGCACCTGGAACATGTTGCACCACATCGCGTCGCTGATGTGGAGAAAAATAAAATAAATCCAGCTGTATAATTAGTGAAAATCACTGGGTTGATATCAATAATAAATAAAAGGAGACGCAATGCAGAACTCTGCGGTTAAATAACCCTGATTAAATAAAACAATCAATGCCAGTCACGGGATTCGAACCTGCAATTTACAAAAGCTCAGATTACCAGACAGGAACTTTACAACTGCACTACAATCACTGTCTCATAACAGGAGCGGAAAATGCCTAAAATCAGCAAGGAGATGAATGTATTTTTTTTTTTAAAAAGAAAAAAGCATCGTAATAACTGACAAAACAGCGTTTGTTACGGCATATTTTTGGTGATGCGTGACTGAAAGTGCTGTATTTGGGGCACTGTTGGCTTGTCATATTGTCATAGTCCTGCAGCACGCGTGTTCTGCTGGACATTCAGATCGCCTGCTGCATGATCTGATGGTCTGTTTCACATGCAGCAGTCTGCCGAGGTGCGCTGTGTGTGGCCGCTGTGTGCACTCAGACGTGGTTGTCGGGCCCCTATATGATCATGTCTGTAAATATATCAGCATGTCATGCAAGTGTGCTCCCCCCCCCACACGCTGCATGTGGGGGGGGGGGGGGGGCATGCGCACACATGCAATACAAATGCACGCCACGTGTGTTGCTTTTTGCAACGCCACACTTGTGACAAATTTCACATCCAGCTCGAAAGTGATCGCCTGCTCACTGTTGTCGTGTTGACAGCGCGAATAGCTACAAGCAAGCGGTGTTGGATGTTCGTGTGTGTCACCTGGAATTTGGCCGACACCTGCCGTGAGAGAAATCGAATGGGTTCTCACAGGGCACTCTCCGTCTTTCAGCCGCTGGTGTGTGCGAATAGTTGTAGCGATAGGTGTACAAGGTGTTGGAGGCGGCTCTGATTTTTCACGAATGGCATGCAATTCTTCTTTCTTGCACTAGCCTGCTTCAATCTTATTTTGTGTGAAGGGGCCTTCAGTGCTGTTCTTGCACATTTTTGTTGAAGCTCAAATATTCAACAAGCCAATCCACTGTGCTGCTAACATTAGCGCTTGTTAGCTGATGATGATGATTTCAAAGAGCTGCTAACAGTATTAGCATGTGAGCTAGACACACTTTTAAATTAGACAGCTAACTTAAGATTAACTTAATGTTACCACCAAGCAAACAGAGACCATTAACCTCAGTTACATTTTTAATACGGCCATCAGGTATTGTGAAGATTTTGCGTCTGTCTGTCTGTGCTCAGCATATGTTCAGTCTTCAAACTGACAGGGACCATTTTTTTGGACAAGTTCAAAGATGGTTAACCTTGACCTATTTTAAAAGCTCAAAAGGTCATATTCTGTTTCCTATTTTTATGCTCATATGGCTGAGGGTATTTTAGCAGTGCTTTATATTGTAGATGTAGAAAGGCCATTTTATAAAAGATAAACTGTGTAAGTAAACTAAACTACAAGTTTTATACTTGTAATAACTGTGTTTTTTTTTCTTGCTAAACCACATTTGTAGCTTAAATGTTTGAAAATTTCTATTGTGGTTGTCCGATATCTGTTTGCATTTTTTGGATGCACATTTGGGGTGCAATGCATAGTTTGGGGGCGGATTTGGCTTTCTGGTTCCCATCGTAACACCAGGCCAGATTGTTCATTCTCCCTGAACAGCAATTTAATTTGGATTATTGTTTTGTGAAGGTTTTTTTTTTTTTTTTACTTATTCTCTCTTACCATCGTGCTTGAAAAAAGGTGTTTTTCTCGCTGATAAATTGCTACCATACATGTGCAGCCATGGGTGACGGCGGTGTTGTGGTACATCTGCTCTTCTCTAAAGCACTATAATTTCAAAATGACCTTGACAGCCAGAGTGGGTGAGTCGTTTGGAAAAACCTCTTCAGCATCACTTGATCAGAGTGCCGACACCTCCACAGGATCACCGCTACGTAATCGAGACAGGCGCCTGATGTGGTGATCAACAACAAGATCCATCTTTATAAAATGAGACCATCTGCTTCAGATCTCCTGTATTAATTAGCATCATGATAAGACTCCTCCCAATTGAATGGTGATTAAATCAGTACAGTCAGCAGCAGTATTTGTGACCCTTCCTGAGTTCACTACTCAGCCGTCATTATTGCATATTTTAATACAAGAAATATAAGTGATGCAACAGACAAAAGTTGCTCTACGGACGGTTTCTCCACTCAGCAACATAAGTGTTTAACTCCTCGAGCACTGTCATGGATGTCTTGATGGCTTCCCTCACTAGTCATTTTGTTTTCCATTAACTTTGGATTTTTTTTTTTTATTTGTGATTACAGAAAATTGGTTCATATGCAGTTATTTTAATAATACTTTACAATAAGAGTACATTAGTTAATGTACAAATAAGCATAAACTAATTTATTTATAAATATTCTGATCATTATTAATAATTGATTACTAAGCACATTAGTTATCTCTTCATTCACCTTCAGTTAACACTTGTGACTGCATTAACCAACATGAACACATTAATGATTACGAAACACATGGGTTAACTCTTAAATCACTGTTAACATTTAACATCATTGATAACTTATTATTAAACACGAGTTAACTCTTAACTCACCATTAGTTAATATTTATTATTGCACTAACCAACATGAACACATTAATGGTTATTAAACATGAGTTAACTCAATAACATCATTGATAACTGATTATTAAACGCATGAGTTAACTCTTAATTCACCATTAGTTAATATTTATAACTGCACTAACCAACATGAACACATTAATAATGGTTATTAAACATGAGTTAACTCTTAAATCACCGTTAACATTTAACATCATTAATAACTGACTATTAAACACGAGTTAACTCTTAATACACCATTAGTTAATATGTATTACTGCACTAACCATCATGAACACATTAATGGTTATTAAACATGAGTTAACTCTTAAATCACCGTTAGCATTTAACATCATTGATAACTGATTATTAAATGCATGAGTTAACTCTTAAGTCACCATTAGTTAATATTTTTTACTGCACTAACCAGCATGAACACATCAATGGTTATTAAACACGAGTTAACTCTTAAATCACCGTTAACATTTAACATCACTGATATCTTATTAAACACATGTTAACTCCTAATTCACCACTAGTTAATATTTATTACTGCACTAACCCACATGAACTCAACCTCAACTCAACCTTTATTTCTAAAGCACGTTCAAAACGACAGCTTTCAACCAAAGTGCTGCACATAATTAAAAATTGGCACCAACTTACCCCGAATCATAAATAAATTAACAATAACAATAAAATTACAGTAGGCAATAAAACAGATAAAAGACAAAGTACAAACACATTAATAAGTGATTACTACATACACTGGGTAACTATTAATTCACTGTTAGTTAATGCAGTAATACACATCATTGATTACACTGATTAATTAACAACAGGTACCTGTTAATTAAGTGTTACTTAATGTTTATTACTGGGGTGCCAATAATTATGACTGTATGCACTTATTCTGACCCAAAACCTACTTTAAAAAAAATGCATAACCTAAATAATGTGATTATATACTCAACAAAAATATAAACGCAACACTTTTGGTTTTGCTCCCATTTTGTATGAGATGAACTCAAAGATCTAAAACTTTTTCCACATACACAATATCACCATTTCCCTCAAATATTGTTCACAAACCAGTCTAAATCTGTGATAGTGAGCACTTCTCCTTTGCTGAGATAATCCATCCCACTTCACAGGTGTGCCATATCAAGATGCTGATTAGACACCATGATTAGTGCACAGGTGTGCCTTAGACTGCCCACAATAAAAGGTCACTCTGAAAGGTGCAGTTTTATCACACAGCACAATGCCACAGATGTCGCAAGATTTGAAGGAGCGTGCAATTTGCATGCTGACAGCAGGAATGTCAACCAGAGCTGTTGCTCGTGTATTGAATGTTCATTTCTCTACCATAAGCCGTCTCCAAAGGCGTTTCAGAGAATTTGGCAGTACATCCAACCAGTCTCACAACCGCAGACCACGTGTAACCACACCAGCCCAGGACCTCCACATCCAGCATGTTCACCTCCAAGATCGTCTGAGACCAGCCACTCAGACAGCTGCTGAAACAATCAGTTTGCATAACCAAAGAATTTCTGCACAAACTGTCAGAAACCGTCTCAGGGAAGCTCATCTGCATGCTCGTCGTCCTCATCGGGGTCTCGACCTGACTCCAGTTCGTCGTCGTAACCGACTTCAGTGGGCAAATGCTCACATTCGCTGGCATTTGGCACATTGGAGAGGTGTTCTCTTCACGGATGAATCCCGGTTCACACTGTTCAGGGCAGATGGCAGACAGCGTGTGTGGTGTCGTGTGGGTGAGCGGTTTTCTGATGTCAATGTTGTGGATCGAGTGGCCCATGGTGGCTGTGGGGTTATGGTATGGGCAGGCATCTGTTATCGACAAAGAACACAGGTGTATTTTATTGATGGCATTTTGAATGCACAGAGATACCGTGACGAGATCCTGAGGCCCATTGCTGTGCCATACATCCAAGAACATTACCTCATGTTGCAGCAGGATAATGCACAGCCCCATGTTGCAAGGATCTGTACACAATTCTTGGAAGCTGAAAATGTCCCAGTTCTTGCATGGCCGGCATACTCACCGGACATGTCACCCATTGAGCATGTTTGGGATGCTCTGGACCGGCGTATATGACAGCGTGTACCAGTTCCTGCCAATATCCAGGAACTTCGCACAGCCATTGAAGAGGAGTGGACCAACATTCCACAGGCCACAATTGACAACCTGATCAACTCTATGCAAAGGAGATGTGTTGCACTGCATGAGGCAAATGGTGGTCACACCAGATACTGACTGGTATCCCCCCCCAATAAAACAAAACTGCACCTTTCAGAGTGGCCTTTTATTGTGGGCAGTCTAAGGCACACCTGTGCACTAATCATGGTGTCTAATCAGCATCTTGATATGGCACACCTGTGAGGTGGGATGGATTATCTCAGCAAAGGAGAAGTGCTCACTATCACAGATTTAGACTGGTTTATGAACAATATTTGAGGGAAATGGTGATATTGTGTATGTGGAAAAGGTTTTAGATCTTTGAGTTCATCTCATACAAAATGGGAGCAAAACCAAAAGTGTTGCGTTTATATTTTTGTTGAGTGTATTATTGTATTGTGCATATTTGTTCAGAATTCTATCTGACACCAGGACAGATATGAATCCTATGTAAATGGTTTGACCAGCGACCCGGATGGTAAATGTGTGTTCTGTGCACGTGTCAATCTTGTGACTCCTGTACGAATGCCAGATAATATTTCTGCAGTGTTGCTGAAGATGGGAGCAGATCTGAAATGCTTTTTGGCTGTGAATCATTTAGCACTTTAAGCAGCAGTAATTTAATCTCTGCTCCACGACCATCACGAAACAGGTTCAGTGATCTAAGACCTGGATTGCTGTGCTCCATTTTCTTAATGGAGATAGGTTTAGGAGCAGGATCACACTTCAAACACTCAGCCGGCTCTAAGTGTCGATACCTGTCGAGCCTCTGTGCTTGTTATCATTTTGGTGACTTTCTCCATCACGGGGTCACCTGAGGGCTGAAGCCTCCGCATGCTGCATCCGTTTATCCTCCAAACACCAACCACCATTTACACAGTCGGTAGCCAGCGCTCACACCTCAGTGACTAAATCTGTGTTCATAAAATAAAATAAAAAATACCCTCAGGAGTGTTTTGGATGAGCAGAAGCTGTCTGATTGCTGATTGGTTGAAGCCTGCAAAAACTCAGTCATCCAGCTCATTAAAAATAAAAGCAGCAGTGCTTTTAGAAGCTTGCCTGAGGATGACTCACTTCATTGTGCCAGTGTTCTTAAGATGATAGAAGTCTGTATTAGCAACTGTTCCTATTTCAATTTAAACAATAACAACAGTTAAAGATCAGCCATTTAAAATAGGAATATTTTTAAATAAAGATATTGCGGTAATCAATTCGATTTTTTTTCAATTTATTTTCATTTATATAGCGCCAAATCACAACAGAGCTTCACACAGGTAAGGTCTAACCTTACCAACCCCCAGAGCAACAGTGGTAAGGAAAAACTCCCTCTGAGGAAGAAACCTCAAGCAGACCAGACTCAAAGCGGTGACCCTCTGCTTAACATAAATTACAGAACAATTCACAGAACAATTCACGGACGAATATACAAGAAATGCTATTGGCGCACAGGACAGGAGGATCGCCAACACGAATATAGCTCCCATCTCTGGATGGAGCTGCACCTTAAACAGAGAGAAAAAAACAGAATCAGGCATCAGAAAGACAAAAAAATTGCTAATAAATTCATTAAAAGAGTAAAAAGCGTAAAACAAAACTGTACCAGTATGCTAGCCATATGAAAGGGAAAATAAGTGCGTCTTAAGTCTGGACTTGAAAATCTCCACAGAATCTGACTGTTTTATTGACGCAGGGAGATCATTCCACAGAACAGGGGCACGATAAGAGAAAGCTCCATGACCCGCAGACTTCTTATTCACCTTAGGGACACAAAGTAGTCCTGCAACCTGAGAACGTGAAGCCCGGGCCGGTACGTAAGGTTTAATTAGGTCAGCTAGGTAAGGAGGTGCCAGTCCATGAATAATTTTATAGGTTAGTAGCAGAACCTTAAAATCTGATCTCACTGGGACAGGAAGCCAGTGAAGAGATGCCAAAATGGGTGTAATGTGTTTGTACTTTCTGCTTTGTGTCAAAAATGCAGCATTTTGAACCAGTTGGAGACCCCTAATGCTAGACTGCGGTAATGTCATTCTGTGTGATCTTTAACCTGACATAAAGCAGGTGAAGGTCATCAGTATGAGCTTGATCTTCAGCAGTGTTCTGTTTCTTCTAAAAGTGCTCAAACATGCTTTGAACTTGATTTTTATTGATTGCCCGTCCACATGGCGGTAGTGTATGCAGGGGTCTTGTTTCTCGCCATGTGTATCAGAGTCTGAACACAATCAATCAATCAATTTTATTTATATAGTGCCAAATCACAACAAACAGTTGCCCCAAGGCACTTTATATTGTAAGGCAAGGCCATACAATAATTACGTAAAAACCCCAACGGTCAAAACGACCCCCTGTGAGCAAGCACTTGGCGACAGTGGGAAGGAAAAAACCCCTTTTAACAGGAAGAAACCTCCAGCAGAACCAGGCTCAGGGAGGGGGCAGTCTTCTGCTGGGACTGGTTGGGCAATAAAGCAAAGAGTTTTGATTCCAGTTGGACCCAACTCAGTGGAATGATTGAGGTTCAGCCCAGGTCATCACCTGAGGTTACTGGTTACCAACGAAATCACCAAAAAAAAAAAAAAAAAAAAACATACTCTAAGACAGGAAGCACAAGGTCCCTGAAGATTTGAACCATGACTCCATAAGTTCTTCCCAGGCATCTCCTGATCTCAACGGCCGAGGACCCAGAAACATGATTGCCACTATGAGATAAGGGAATGTCTCTACAAGTTCAACTTCTGGTGGTCAGGTCCAGGAAGTCTCATTTCATTTCATTTCATTTATATAACGCTAAATCACAGCAAAGCTGCCTGAAGGAGCTTCACACAAGTAAGATCTAACTTTACCAACCCCTAGAGCAAGCACACAGGTGACAGTGGTAAGGAAAAACTCCCTCTTATGATATTGAGGAAGAAACCTCAAGCAGACCAAACTCAAAGGGGTGACCCACTGCTTAGGTCATACTAATAAAAACATTTTTAACAATACAGAGGAACATCACATTTTTGATTTTGCTCTGGCAACACTGATCTGGCAACTTGCTCCTGGACAGACTGCTGGCTTGAATGAAAGGAAGTCTTTGAAAGTCTCAGTCATAGTCTTGACACAGGACAATTACAAACTCAGACACTGTGACTCCTTGTTCAGCATCATTTGCAAACTCGAGGTCAAAGCTTGGCCTCGATCCCAGGACAACTTGCAGTGTGCGACATCACTGTTCAGTATTGCAGTGATAATATATGAGCTATGATAACTGAACAAATATTCAGATAAAAAACGTTGCTGAAGTACTTCTGCCCAGAGGTCGTTTGATGTAAGAGTTGTCGGCAAGTGTGTAAATAGAAGATGACTCTTAACAAGTAAAATTTACTTTTCAGGTCTAAAAACAGGCATACCCTAAATGTTAGTCGAGTTTAGCTTGAGGACGTGTTTTGTTTTGTTTTTTCCATTATGGATGCCGATTAAAATCTCTCCATTCTTAAATCAGTTCAAATTATTATGATGTTTATTTATTTATTGCTTATACTTAAAACATGGTGAATTTAGGTGTAATCAGGTAGAATTTTATCACTCCAATGGTGTTTGGTTACTTTTCCATGGAAAATGATGAGCAAATCTTCCATCCAGGCTGTGTTTTTTTTTTTTTCTTTTTCTTTTTTAATCCTTAAAAGTACCAGTAATCACTGTCTATGTAAAATCACCCAGTGTCATATCTGGCTACTCCATTTCCTCTGGCATACCACAGTTTCACTAAAAACACAAATGTTGAACTCCTACCACTTTCCTCGCTGCACTCACTGTGAAAACACTGAGCGCCAACAAGTCACGGTCAGGTCTTGCCTCTGGTCATGGTGTGTGCAAATAAAATGATTTTTCAGATTTTCTGGTCATGGTGTGTGTAAATAAAATGATTTTTTCAGATTTTCTGGTCATGGTGTGTGCAAATAAAATGATTTTTTCAGATTTTCTGGTCATAGTGTGTGCAAATAAAATGAATTTTCTTTTTTTTTTCTGGTCATGGTGTGTGCAAATAAAATGATTTTTCAGATTTTCTGGTCATGGTGTGTGCAAATAAAATGAATTTTCTTTTTTTTCTGGTCATGGTGTGTGCAAATAAAATGATTTTTCAGATTTTCTGGTCATGGTGTGTGCAAATAAAATGATTTTTCAGATTTTCTGGTCATGGTGTGTGTAAATAAAATGATTTTTTCAGATTTTCTGGTCATGGTGTGTGCAAATAAAATGAATTTTCTTTTTTTTCTGGTCATGGTGTGTGCAAATAAAATGATTTTTCAGATTTTCTGGTCATGGTGTGTGCAAATAAAATGATTTTTCAGATTTTCTGGTCATGGTGTGTGCAAATAAAATGATTTTTTTCAGATTTTCTGGTCATGGTGTGTGCAAATAAAATGAATTTTCTTTTTTTTCTGGTCATGGTGTGTGCAAATAAAATGATTTTTCAGATTTTCTGGTCATGGTGTGTGCAAATAAAATGATTTTTCAGATTTTCTGGTCATGGTGTGTGCAAATAAAATGATTTTTCAGATTTTCTGGTTATGGTGTGTGCAAATAAAATGATTTTTCAGATTTTCTGGTCATGGTGTGTGCAAATAAAATGATTTTTCAGATTTTCTGGTCATGGTGTGTGCAAATAAAATGATTTTTTCAGATTTTCTGGTTATGGTGTGTGCAAATAAAATGATTTTTCAGATTTTCTGGTCATGGTGTGTGCAAATAAAATGATTTTTCAGATTTTCTGGTCATGGTGTGTGCAAATAAAATGATTTTTTCAGATTTTCTGGTCATGGTGTGTGTAAATAAAATGATTTTTCAGATTTTCTGGTCATGGTGTGTGCAAATAAAATGATTTTTTCAGATTTTCTGGTCATGGTGTGTGCAAATAAAATGATTTTTCAGATTTTCTGGTCATGGTGTGTGTAAATAAAATGATTTTTTCAGATTTTCTGGTCATGGTGTGTGCAAATAAAATGAATTTTCTTTTTTTTCTGGTCATGGTGTGTGCAAATAAAATGATTTTTCAGATTTTCTGGTCATGGTGTGTGCAAATAAAATGATTTTTCAGATTTTCTGGTCATGGTGTGTGCAAATAAAATGATTTTTTTCAGATTTTCTGGTCATGGTGTGTGCAAATAAAATGAATTTTCTTTTTTTTCTGGTCATGGTGTGTGCAAATAAAATGATTTTTCAGATTTTCTGGTCATGGTGTGTGCAAATAAAATGATTTTTCAGATTTTCTGGTCATGGTGTGTGCAAATAAAATGATTTTTCAGATTTTCTGGTTATGGTGTGTGCAAATAAAATGATTTTTCAGATTTTCTGGTCATGGTGTGTGCAAATAAAATGATTTTTCAGATTTTCTGGTTATGGTGTGTGCAAATAAAATGATTTTTCAGATTTTTCTTATTCATCGCGCCTTCGGCAGTCTTTTGCAATGTGTTTATTGTGGACACTCATACCATGATGATGATGAAAATGCAATTACCAAAAGCCTACTCAGACATGAGACTTTCCTGTATGATCCCACCTGCTACTTTTTCTAGAAACCAGTTACAGAGTATTAGGTGGGTTGTAATCTAAAAACGTACGGCTAGATTTTGTCAGCGTATAATTCATACTCTGATGGTACCTGTGATGATGACCGCTGCTGACCCACGTGTGTTTGGACGCTGCTAGCTGTAGCTATATTTATGCCCTTTGCTGCTTTTTGCTGTTGGACCTCTTGAAGTTTCCCTGAGATTCTTCACACTGCACCCTTTGGCGGCAGCCCCACTCCCACAGCCTCCCACAGGTGACAGATTCCGTCACTTCACAGTTTGTCGCATTTTTATCTCTGTGCGTCGTCTGTCTCCTGGGCTTTGGTTTGTTTTTCCAGTTGGTTTGCCTCTCACAGTCTTTCCTGCAGAGGCTTCACACTCTTCCAAACAGCAATTAGTCTCCTTTCAAACCGTCTGACAGTCGAAGGTGGCAATCATCCTGATGAAATTTCACTTTGAAGTTTCAGTCTGCAGTTCCTTAGAAACTTTACTGTCATCCAGCGACACTCTTATAACCTTCTGATGTTCCGTTTTAGTAAGATTACTCTCTCTGCTGTTTGTCAGCACTCTTGTATTTCCTTCCTCGGCGTGTAATCTGCCTGTTATCTGACTGATGTAAGATGGTTGTAATACCGTCAGTGATTATGCTGCGGTGATGCTTCTTCTTAAATCTCTGCAGATTCTGACATTATCTTTCTGCAGGGAAATATTTGCATTAGGTTGTAATTTAGAACCATTTACAAAGACACTGTTTGCAATCGTGCACTCGTCGGTCGGTGACTGTCGGTGTTGTGTCATCGCCAGACTGTGTGTCACACTCGCTCTTCAACACCACTCATATTTTGCCTGACTGGAAAAGACAAGGATGAAGATGGTCGTGTTAAAAACAAGCAGGGTGCTCTGTCTGGTCCTCCATTATATCGGCGTATCCGACTGGCGCCGGCTTGGAACTAGGTTGTTTCCATAGCAACCAAATATTTGATGGACAGGTTTGTGTATGATGGCCGTTCCACTGCGAGCGCTTCCACACGCTGCTGTAATCCAAACGGGATGCTGAGCAATTAGCATGTCTGCCTCGCTGCATAGTAATACACAAATACAATGCCCAAACACAGGTGCATGAATGCACCGTGAAGCATTTGCAGACACTAATGTTGCACATTTAAGGGGGGTTTGCAAGCTGTCTGTGCTCTGTGGGACGCGTGCATTCAAAGCAATTAGAGAAACTAAACAAGTAAATACACTGAGGAAGCCTCCGAACCCCACAGTCACTTCTACTTTTAGGTAAAGATGCCTACACACAGTGTGCAGCCGCTTTTGCACACCCACACAACTCAGAGACAACAAATATTCTTTGACTCTCGCATGTGAAATTTGCTTTATACATAAAATTTTGCTTAAATCATGCACAACAGGGTATTCAAAAAGCATGCAGAGACTACTGTAATATTAACTATCAAAATGCTTCAGGACCAAAATCATTTCATTGCACACTGTATGAACCCAAGATATTTCTTGTTTTGTGTAATCCATTTCATTTAATTTGTTCATATGCATCCATTCATGCATTTCATTTGTTCCCATCACGGAATGTATTTGAATGAATTCATGCTCCTGTTACGAAAATGTGGCATTTTTTGTGACAATATCACGAACCAATAGATTAATGTATATTTAATGATGCTGAATCACGAAATGCCGCGAGATATGGTAGAGCAAAGCACAGCACCAGCGCATGCTCCCAGACTTGACTTGACTCCAGTCACTTGTAAAAAGTAAGTCCTTTTGGCTCCATGTCACCACAGCAGATCTGAGGTGGATCTTGTATATTGAATTGGCACAAGTTTTACGTCGGATTCCCTTCCTGACGTGTCTCCGCATTACATGGAGAAATGTGGCAGGGGGTGGGGTTTGAATTGGGAACCTTCTGTACCAAAACCAAGCGCACTAACCACAATACAAACTTGCAAATTTACTTTTCATTACATTTTCAAAATGAAGAGTTGGATGTGAGCTGTAAAGGAAGACCTACACCGCAGCTTAAACTGATGGAGAAAACCAAGGGTTTGGAGAGGAACTTCAGCTTCAGGAAGTCTTTTAGTTTGGCTACTGTTGCTTCTGTTTTTGTTTTGTTTGTTTTTTGTTTGTTTTTTTGAGGGGGGTGGGGTAATCATTTGGCAACCATCCTTTGCCAGCCCAAGCTGGCAGATAATGTATATAATACAATGGTGGACAAGAACCTCAGAGCATCATAATAAACACACTGTAGAAACTATTACAGTATGACAATTTCAATTTATTTTCATTTAAAGAAAATCTCAAGAAAGTTGCCTCAAGGTGCTTCACACAAGTAAGGTCTAATCTCACTAACTCCCAGAGCAAGCACAAAGGCAACAGTGGTAAGGATAAACTCCATCTGATGAGTTGAGGAAGAAACCTCAAGCAGACCAGACTCAAAGGGGTGACCCACTGCTTGGGCCATGCTACAGTCAGAATTGACAAAACAATTTACAAAATGAATATACAGGAAATTTTCAGAAACAGACACCAAACCCATGTCTGGATGGAGCCACACCTCAAACAGAGAGAGAAAAAAGACATCAGAATCAGGCATCAGAAAGACAACAAATACAGGATAATTTGTCAGCATAAAGCAACACAAAAAACTGAAGAAATAATAAGGTGATCGCCAGCCACTAGCCCTAAGCTTCACTAAAAGACTCAGAATTTAGATAAAGATGAGGCCGTGGCCCACCCTGTTTCCTAATAAAATTAGTTTAAAAGAGTAAAAAACATAGTAACATACTATGCCGGTATGCTAGCCATACGACAGGGTAATGTAAATGCGTCTTAAGTCTGGACTCTCTATAGAATCTGACCGTTTTATTGATGCAGGGAGATCATTCCACAGAACAGGTGCACGATAAGAGAAAGCTCTGTGACCTGCAGACTTTTTATTCACCCAAGGGACACAAAGTAGTCTTGCACCCTGAGAAAGCAGAGCCCGGGCCGGTACGTAGGGTTTAAGCAGGTCAGCAAAGTAGGGAGGTGCCAGTCTGTGAACAATTTTATTGGCTAGTACCAGAACCTTAAAATCTGATCTCACAGGGACAGGGGATGACTAGATATGCAGTTATGTGCTATTAATTAGGATTCATTGTAAGTGCACCGGAGACCAGACACAACCCAGGGTTTTTGGACTTGTACCTAAAACGCCGGTCTGTTTCCGCGTCTCCTGTTGTGTTGCTGTTCGTTATGCTGCATCAGAGCTAAGATACCATGCGTCCCCTCTGGCTCTGCTTTCATACGTGCTGCTTATGAAGCACTGATGTGTGCAGAATATTTATGAGCAGCAGTGGCGATAGTTACAGCAACACAGTTCAACATTTACTCAAATTAAACAAGTGTTGCCATCTGTTTATATGCTCTGAGCTGTTTGCCGCTTATTTTCTTGCTATATGAGAGATCACTTGGGTTTTAATTTTTCATACACCTCTCTTTCCCACTGAACCCACTCAGAAACATTCTGCTCCACTTTTTGTGTGTGTGTGTTAGTTTTCAAAAGGGCTGTACCAAAGTGTTTGGCAGTGAGAGGCAGCAAAGCTTTCTTTACAGGATTACTGTGCCGGTGGGATGAGATTTTGCACATATCCTCCATCTGTGGCTGCACAGTGCATGAAAATGCTGCATTGTTACTATTATTCCATTCACACATAAGTCCTTAAAATTTAGTTAATAAGTATCCAACAACAAAAACATTAAAGGCATACTGCAGCTGCTCCATCTGCGAGCACGGATCGGCTGCGCCGATGTCTGGTTTTGTTTTGACAGTGTGATTCCGTCCCTGTTGGACTCTCAGCACGTCTGCTTCTCTGCACCTGCAAGTCACAAACACCAGACGTCTGGATTTGGAATTCACACAAAGAGCCCGACTCCCTCACCCACAGGGGTAGAATCGGTGCACATGACCCTGGTAGCAGGGAATGTTCCCAAAACATTCTATAACATTCCCTGACAGCTCAGTGAATGTCAGTGGGAAAATGTTGTTAGATTTTAAAATAGTATTATAAAGCTGTGGATGTTTGCATATGAGGTGATAATACCTGTGAGCATGAAGAGGCCGAAGGCCACAGCAGATAGGAAGGGTAAGCATACCATCGAAAAGGATGCAGTTACCTTTTTTTAGGATTGATTTTCTTAGTAAACAGTTTATTGCCTTATGTATGGAAATCTAACCTTTCACCTGAAAAAGTTTGTCCAGGAGGGTGAGGGACCATGCTCCCCCACAGAAAATTTCAAAATTAAAGGTGCATTTTCCTGCAATCTCAGGCAATCCAAGCATGTATTTTAGGACATTTGGAACAGGTAATTGCTATAATTTTATTAACAAGCTGAGATGGGTGATACATAAAAAAATTATTCAGTTTCTGACATCAAATGTTGCAGCGCTTTTTTTATGCTCTTCATAATGGTCAGGTTCCACACTAACAACCAGGCAGGCAAGTAGAAAGTTGGAAATAGCACATCATTATTTGGAGATATTACTGACGTGCATATGATGTTGAAATTTACAATTTATATTTGCATTCTAAGTTATGAAAAATGGTTTGTTAAACATGTTTTTGGTTTTCACACACACACACACACACACACACACACACACACACACACACACACAAAATCTTTTTATCTCTTCAGATTTTATGTTTTTGTATGAATTTAGGTTCATTGCGTAAATTCAGTTTGTCAGAATGAAAGAAAAATTGTAAAGTCCCAGAGGTGAGGTTGTGCTGAAAAAAAATGACACCAAATATGGCAAAGTAAAGTTTTTTTTAAGGTAAATTATGAAGGTGAAACCAAAAGTAGTCAAAAAACAGCCATTTATACCCTGGACCCCAGAGAGTTAAGCTTCTGGCTGGGATGTTTTAACATGGACAATTAATGTTTGGGGCATCTCAAGGGCAGGGGTTTAAACCCCCTGAACTCCCCTCAGATCCACTAGTGACCTTCATCCAAATGCATTAGTTGTGGCTGACAACTGCCAGGGCAATTTGGGAACCCACCTGCTGGGTTGAAAATGAAATTCCTTGAGCTTAATTACCTTGACTTTTGCCCAAATGGACATGAAAGAAGGCAGATGGGAAACTTGGGCCTTCATTGGATGTTTTCGTCTGTGAAATATTTCTCTATTCCACTCCACCATGAAGCTGTGAGTGTTCTGGCTATATTATAGTACAAAAATTTGTTAAAAAATTTGGTTGAATCATAATTTTGTGACCATAGAATTACCCAAAAGGTTGTACCAGCCCTATTTTTCCCCAGTCACATGTACAGAAGTCTATAACATCTTCAAAGTTGTCTTGGTGGCTTCCCTCAGTAATCCTTCTTGCTCAGTGACTCACATTTTGAGAAGTGATTAGTCCAGACAGATTTACCAAACAGGACCACACTGTGTGATTACTGTAAATGACATCCAAGATCATAACCAGTGACTTGGAAATCTTCATGTTTCCATTGTATTCAGTTTGTCTAATTACATGTGCTCTGAAAGAGAAGGTAGATTGGTGGAATAAGGAGGTGGGTTACCAATATGTAGACCTGGGTTTGATTCCTGGTCACACTACCTACCTGAGTCCCTGGACAAGACCCTTCACCCACATTCTCTCAGTCCACTGAGCTCTAAATTGGTGAACTGTGGTTACTTCCCAGCTAATATGGGGGAGTAAACTGTGTTGGAGCGGCATCCTGTCCAGGGGGAGTCGTAGATTGTCTTGCACTTCATACTCGGTGGTAAACACAAGCACCAATGGCCCTCCGTGCCTACATAGCACTTAATTCTAAACTTGGCAAAACTGTATGTAAAAATGGCTGTAATTCCTAAATGCAATATATTTTTCAATTCTAATAATTTCAGAATAATGATGCAATATTTTTGTTGAACCTCTTGAATTAAAGCTGAAAATCAGAACTACAATCACGCTGTGATTGTCACCATTATAAAAGTACGCAAGAAATGTAACATTGTGCCACTGTCCAAATAATTATACACCTGATGGTATCCGAATTCAGCAGTGAGAGGGGGCGCCATGTGTCACCTGGCTGCACGCCTGCACCAGATTTTGACTACTGTTAGGAGATGGTTGCTAAACTAGACCCAGAGGAGTTTTGTAGCATAGTGAACGCGGCAATGCTTGGCACCAGCAACCTTCTTCTAGACCTGACTGGGTTACAAGTCGTTCCTATTTCCTCAAAGAATGAGAAGTTTGTTTTGCCTCAGCTGATACACAGCAGATTCTACCCTGATTCTAATTGTCTTCATTGATTTCATCCTCGGCTGATTCAGTCACAGCATTTCTTTGCTCCTGTCTCCAAACTTAAATGACTTGGGGATGAGTGACTCACAGGACGTCATAGTGAGATGATGTTGCTATCCCACTGGCTGTTCAAAGACTGCTCGTGAGGGTTTAACCTTTTTTCGTGTCATGCAGGGTGACGCTAGAAAACACAGAGTGAAAAAAATAAATGAATCACACTGTAATTTGAGAGACATTTGCCTGTTTGTTCCTTGACTCCTCCCACGTCTTTTGGCATATTCCTACCTCACTTGCTATGTGGGTGAAGGATAGCACCAAAATTGCCTTTAATGGGTTTGTTTTGTCTAAGGTTAAGGTTATTGTGGTCACAGCTCAAAACTTTGGTTTGTCGGTCTTTAATGTCCTCCCCCTCCCACGTCCTTTGGCTGATTTTTACAAAACATGATAATGTGAATGACAGTCAACCAAAGAATTGTCCTTCAAGGGTTTGTTTTGGCAAAGCCCTTAGCAAAAAGAAGTTTATTCAAGTGTACTATGAGTATACTTATTTTTTTACTAAAATTGAGGAAGTATACTTGAAGGTGACTTTTTATAAACTATATTTTATATACTTAAGAATAGTATAGTGAAGTATCTGAAAAGTATAAACAAAAGTCTAAGTACATTAATACTAAGACTTACACTTATACTTTAAAACTAAAACTTATACTTTAGTATACTTTTTACGTCTTTCTGCCACAAAGTACTAACACTTATTATGCACTTGGAGCAAGATATACTTAGTCAAGCCAATGACTCTTGCTTAACATTTAATTTATATATTAATATAATATAATGCTGGAGTTTAAAACTTTACAGCATATAGTATGTGTGCTCAATTGCATTATCTTTATGTACCTTAAAATCATACACAAAAACAGAAAAACTTTTGACTTTATTGATCAAGCTAGTCCCTTTCATAAGGGTTTGGCAATGGTGTTAGTATGAATAAACTTTAAGAAAACTTTAAGGAGTATATTTTCAGTATATAAATAGTAAGCTACAAGTAATATGTCAAGCAAAATTAAAGTATAAAAAATAAAATAGTGAAATAACCAATGTGTATATAACAGTATACTTTAGGTATATGATAATAAACTAAAAATAGGGACTCAAAGTATACAACTAGTACAATGGCAGTATATCGATAAGTGTACGTGTGGTATACTTTAAGCATACAAGAGGGATATAGCAAATACATTGATAGTATATAGATGAGTGTACTTGTATACTTTAAAGTGTACTTTTGCAAACTTAAAATGAACTTTAAAATATACTTTTATAAACTTGAAATGTTCCAATTTAGTCCGAAAAAGTATTAAATTTGTGTACTTTCTAGTATACTAACAGTACACGGTCTGTAGTATACTTGCTATACTTATACTTATACTTATACTTATACTGAAGCATACGTAATAAAATGAACTTTAAGTATACTACTTTTTTCTAAGGGAGGTCAAGGTTATTGGAGTTGTATATAGCCCCTGAGGACCGTTGGTGGCAGTGCTTAGTTCTGGATTCTATACATCAAGCGGATAAGAGTCTACGACTTCCCCTTGATGGGACACCAGTCTGATGCAGGTTACTTCCCCAGCCAAAGCCAGTACCTATTTACAGCTGGGTGACTGAGACAATGTAGACTGAGTGTCTTGTCCAAGGGCACAGACAGGTGGCATGAGCTGGATTTGAGCCCAGGTCTACATATATTGGCAGGCCTGCTAACGACACAACTCCAAATTATATTGAGAAATGTGGCAGGACTGGGGTTTGAACCGGGAACCTTCCACACTGAAACCAAGCACACAGGTCAAATGGTTGATTTATTTATGTTTTCTCTCCACTTCAATGTCCACCATACTTGTTACATGTAGGTAGGTTCTGGAATTGCCCAACAAGGTCAAATTTGCAAAAGTTACGTGACTGGAGAGATGATGCCATCTCTCTCTCTCTCTCTTTCTATTTGTTGACCTACTCCACCCAGGGTCCTTGGTGTGTCAATGAAGTCTGATGTCAGAATTGTCCTAAAATCATTCATTTTGTCAAAGGTGCACTGTTAAACCGAACACTTCATTTTAATCCGTACACTAAGTTAATGTAACTCAAACTTTGGAAAAAAAAAAGTCACTCATTTACATTAATTAAATTAACTCAGAAATGAATTGTTGTCATAACAACTCAGTTCCTTTAAAGTGCATTTAAAGTTTTGGGGCATTTAAGTGTTGGTGATGTATTTCCAGTGCATTTCCATTCACTCATTTTAACTGAATTTAGTTTATGAAAAACTCCAAGTTCTGTTCATGGGCTACAATTTAGCATTGTTCATTCTGTTGTAGTCCTTTTAGATTTTTTTTTTTTTTTTTTTTTTAGAAAGCAGATTATTGTCAACAAGTAAACCAAAGAATGGATCAAAAAAAAAATTTAATTCAAGATATAATGCAAATTGTTTTAGGCACAAATTTGTCACTTTTTTATTGAAAAACATAAACTAGATTTACATGAGTTTATTTAACTATAAATTGTTAAGTTACTAAAACTTTATTTTTGAAAAATTTTGAAAATTAATTTATTTAAATTGGCAAACTCAAATGGTTTGAGTTCAACTAACTCATTAGGTTTTACAGTGTGAAGGAATTTGATTTTCAAACTGATTTTGACCAAATGTGGCCCATGCTTTGATGGATTCCAGAACTGCTGTGGTCAGGTCAGCAAGAGGTCAGACATTTGATGAAGGTCAAAAACACTGGGGTCAAATGTCAGATCAGATCGTCTTCGTGCTCACTATTACTAATAGTACTACTTCATCTTTCACATAGATTTTTCAATAATTAAAGGCCTATTCGCTGCGATTCAGTCAGTCATGAATGATCCGTCACTTTTGTCATCATTTAATCACCGTAGAGGTCAAGTTGACAATATTTTTGCCACACATGGTAAAATATGTCACAGTGGCGTGTCACAAACCTCTAACCAATGGGGGAGATTTGTGCCATGAAGATTTGCGTGACAGAATGAATGAAATACTATGACGATAAAGTCAATGAACTCGCTCCGGTCTCGTGAATAATTTCACAGCAGGAGTTCACCTTGCTTAACTGAAGTCTAACAAAAAACATTGAGAGAAAGTTGAAGCGAGTGGAGGCAGACAAAAGCTTTGGGGGTCTTACTGAAAGCAGCTTTGTTAGTAATCCACAATTATTCATTCTTAGTGTGACTGAAGAACAAACAGCTGTAATTACTTTGCAGCGAGAAGGTTGCTCACTAAACACAGCCTTCGCTGCGTGTACAGGAGCTATGTAACGTGTAAGCTTTACACGGAAAACGCAGGAAGACGCTCACAGCAACATCATCCAAACCCACAACAGTCACTTCATAAGTGCGTGGTTTTTAACTGCAGTGTGTAATTTGACTTGAGCTCTGGTGGCTTTGAAGAGCTTGTTGCTTCTCTCCGGTAGACAGACTCCCCATCGAATATAATGAGGCAGCACAGAAGCCAAACTAGAGGTTTGAAATGATAATGAGTAAGAGAGTCGGGTATAAAAACAGCCAGGACTGTTTTAGCACAGCAGAATTAGAGATTTGAAGGCAGTAATAGGTCACACGGAAGTCATATACAACCCCTGGCAAAAATTATGGAATCACCGGCCTCAGAGGATGTTCATTCAGTTGTTTAATTTTGTAGAAAAAAAGCAGATCACAGACATGACACAAAACTAAAGTCATTTCAAATGGCAACTTTCTGGCTTTAAGAAACACTATAAGAAATCAAGAAAAAAAGATTGTGGCAGTCAGTAACGGTTACTTTTTTAGACCAAGCAGAGGGAAAAAATATGGAATCACTCAATTCTGAGCAAAAAATTATGGAATCACCCTGTAAATTTTCATCCCCAAAACTAACACCTGCATCATATCAGATCTGCTCGTTAGTCTGCAACTAAAAAGGAGTGATCACACCTTGGAGAGCTGTTGCACCAAGTGGACTGACATGAATCATGGCTCCAACACGAGAGATGTCAATTGAAACAAAGGAGAGGATTATCAAACTCTTAAAAGAGAGTAAATCATCACACAATGTTGCAAAAGATGTTGGTTGTTCACAGTCAGCCGTGTCTAAACTCTGGACCAAAAACAAACAACATGGGAAGGTTGTTAAAGGCAAACATACTGGTAGACCAAGGAAGACATCAAAGCATCAAGACAGAAAACTTAAAGCAATATGTCTCAAAAATCTAAAAATGTACAACAAAACAAATGAGGAACGAATGGGAGGAAACTGGAGTCAACGTCTGTGACTGAACTGTAAGAAACCGCCTAAAGGAAATGGGATTTACATACAGAAAAGCTAAACAAAAGGCATCATTAACACCTAAACAGAAAAAAACAAGGTCACAATGGGCTAAGGAAAAGCAATTGTGGACTGTGGATGACTGGATGAAAGTCATATTCAGTGATAAATCTCGAATCTGCATTGGGCAAGGTGATGATGCTAGAACTTTTGTTTGGTGCCGTTCCAATGAGATTTATAAAGATGACTGCCTGAAGAGAACATGTAAATTTCCACAGTCATTGATGATATGGGGCTGCATGTCAGGTAAAGGCACTGGGGAGATGGCTGTCATTACATCATCAGTAAATGCACAAGTTTATGTTGATATTTTGGACAATTGAAAGGATGTTTGGGGATGATGAAATCATTTTTCAAGATGATAATGCATCTTGCCATAGAGCAAAAACTGCAAAAACATTCCTTGCAAAAAGACACATAGAGTCAATGTCATGGCATAGGGTCAATGTCAATGAGCAGATCTGATTTGATGCAGGTGTTAATTTGGGGGATGAAAATTTACAGGGTGATTCCATAATTTTTTCCTCAGAATTGAGTGATTCCATATTTTTTTTCCTCTGCTTGGTCTAAAAAAGTAACCGTTACTGACTGCCACAATCTTTTTTTCTTGATTTCTTATAGTGTTTCTTAAAGCCAGAAAGTTGCCATTTGAAATGACTTTAGTTTTGTGTCATGTCTGTGATCTGCTTTTTTTCTACAAAATTAAACAACTGAATGAACATCCTCTGAGGCCGGTGATTCCATAATTTTTGCCAGGGGTTGTATTTAGCTGTAGTGCCCAGGAGAAGGAATTATAACTCCATAAATTCTATTTGTGATAGTACCATCATTTACAATATGTTCATCCTGACAAACAGTTATAACTTTGCCAGTTTGCTCTGCAGAGAAAATACATTTTAACCTCTTTTCCAATTACCGACTAAGGATCTCTGAGATGGTATTAAACAGTGAGGGACTGGATTAGTGAGGCAGATGTGTGTGTAAAATAGCACTACGTTTGGGCCTTTTTAATTAAAAGGACCAAATTTTGCACAGACATTATTTGAGCTACACTAAAAACATACATAGCATGCAAAGCTATTTGCTTTGTTTTGTTTTTAATCAATGTTATTGTAGATTCAATGGTTTAAGTGGGCCAGAAAACATAAAAAGTGACACCTTCATTTGTTTCTGTATGCCAAGTCAGACTGTATAATACCTCAAAATATTTTTTGTTGTGAAAGTGTCGTGACACGGACCCACAACAGGGGGCGTAAATGAACGGACAATGGATAAGCCAAAAGTAACAATTTAATGTTGTGAATCACACAACGACGTACAGACAATAACAATATAGTGACTGTCAATCATACACCAGGTGACATGTGGGCAGGCTCGACGATAGAAGACGCCTGGCGAGAGAAGAGCCGGATCCACACAGCTTCCACTGCCAACGGAGCTGAAGAACACCGGAGCCGCCAAGCCCTGCACCCCAGGTGGCCGCTGTCTTCAGCAGTCAGACCCGGTACTGCTGGCAGAGAACAGAGACAGTCCTGATGAGTGTGAGGTCGCACACTCAGTAATCCCACAGTCTGTATTCAGTAAGGAGGGAGCACCTCCACCTCCAATCACACACTCGTGCAGCTCCTGTCTAACCACTTATCTGGTTGCAGTGTGAAGCGAAGCCGTCGCTGATCACACTTTACGCCAATCCCACAGATAAGGAAACGCCACAGGAAAACGGCTGCAAAGAAGTTCAGATTATTACTCAATGTTTTAAGTCAGCAGAGAAAATTACCTGAATGGTAGCTGATTTCTCGGCAGGGAGGTGGAGTTGCAGTCCGGCCTTTAAGGTGGTGGTGATGATGTGGATGAGTGACAGCTGATGCTGATGACGAGTAACAGCTGTCACTCCCGGTTGCTATGACACCCTCTCGTGCTTGAAGCCCGCACTTCAAGCAGGGCACCATCTGGTGGTGGTGGGCCAGCAGTACCTCCTCTTCAGCGGCCCACACAACAGGACCCCCCCCTCAACGGGCGCCTCCTGGCGCCCGACCAGGCTTGTCAGGGTGCCGCCAGTAGAAGTCGGCAAGGAGGGCCGAGTCCAGGATGAAGCTCCTCTTCACCCAGGAGCGTTCTTCGGGTCCATACCCCTCCCAGTCCACCAAATATTGGAACCCCCGGCCCTTCCGACGGACATCCAGGAGCCGGCGCACGGTCCAAGCCGGCTCCCCGTCGATGATCCGGGCAGGAGGCGTCGCCGGTCCGGGGGTACAGAGGGGTGAAACGTGGTGTGGTTTGATGCGTGACACATGGAAACCGGGTGGATCCGCAGTGAAGCTGAAGCTGCCAGCTTCACTGCGGCTGGACTGAGGATCTTGAGTATGGGGAAAGGTCCAATGTATCTGTCCTTCAACTTCTGGGATTCCACTTGCAGGGGAATGTCCTTCGTGGAAAGCCAAACCTCCTGCCCAGGCTGATATGCAGGGGCCGGGGCACGCCGGCGGTCCGCATGGTTCTTGCCCCTCGTCCGGGCTTTGAGCAGGGCAGAGCGGGCGGTACGCCACACCCGACGGCACCTTCTCAGATGTGCCTGGACCGAGGGCACCCCGACCTCTCCCTCCACTAACGGGAACAATGGGGGCTGGCACCCCAAACATACTTCAAACGGGGAGAGGCCAGTGGCAGACGAGACTTGGCTGTTATGAGCGTACTCGATCCAGGCCAGATGGTCACTCCAGGCCGTCGGGTGCGCGGAGGTCACGCAGCAGAGGGCCTGCTCCAGTTCCTGGTTAGTCCGCTCTGCCTGCCCGTTCGTCTGGGGGTGGTACCCAGACAAGAGACTGACGGTGGCCACCAGTTCCCTGCAGAAACTCCTACAGACCTGGGAGGAGAACTGAGGACCACGATCTGAGACAATGTCTGCTGGAATCCCATGCAGACGCACGACGTGGTGGACCAGGAGGTCTGCAGTCTCCTGGGTCGTCGGGAGCTTCGGGAGGGCCACGAAGTGGGCCGCCTTGGAGAACCGGTCCACTATCGTTAAGATGGTGGTGTTGCCCTGGGACGGCGGGAGGCCCGTGACAAAGTCCAGGCCGATATGAGACCAGGGGCGACAAGGCACAGGCAGAGGCTGGAGGAGGCCTTGGGCCTTGTGATGGTCGGCTTTGCCCCTGGCACAGGTGGTGCAGGCCTGGACATACTCCCGGACGTCGGCTTCCATAGACGCCCACCAGAAGCGCTGCCGGACCACTGCCACGGTCCTTTGCACCCCTGGGTGACAGGAGAGCTTGGAACCGTGACAGAAGTCAAGGACCGCAGCCCTGGCCTCTGGTGGGACGTACAGTTTGTCCTTCGGACCTGTCCCCGGGTCCGGGCTCCGTGTCAGGGCCTCCCGGACGGTCTTCTCCACGTCCCAGGTAAGGGTGGCCACGACAGTGGACTCGGGGATGATGGTTTCAGGGGGGTCTGACAGCTCGGTCTTGACCTCCTCTTCATGCACCCGGGACAGGGCGTCAGATCATTGGTTCTTTGTCCCGGGGCGGTAGGTGATCCGGAAGTCAAAACGCCCGAAGAACAGCGACCAGCGGGCTTGCCTGGGGTTCAGACGCTTCGCGGTCCGGATGTACTCCAGGTTCTGATGGTCCGTGAAAACCGTAAATGGTACCGATGCTCCCTCCAACAGGTGTCTCCACTCCTCAAGAGCCTCCTTCACAGCAAGAAGTTCCCGATTGCCGACGTCATAGTTCCATTCAGCTGGGGTCAACCTGCGGGAAAAGTAGGCACATGGATGGAGAACCTTGTCGGACTCCCCGGTCTGGGACAGCACGGCTCCTATCCCTGAGTCAGAGGCATCCACTTCAACAACAAACTGGCGCTTGGGATCGGGCTGCACCAGAACCGGTGCAGTCGAGAACCGGCGTTTCAACTCTCTAAACGCGGCTTCGCACCGATCCGACCAGGTGAAGGGGACTTTTGTGGAGGTCAGGGCTGTCAGGGGGCTAACTACATGACTGTAGCCCTTGATGAACCTCCGGTAGAAATTTGCAAAACCGAGGAACTGTTGTAGTTTCCTACGGTTCGTTGGTTGGGGCCAATCTCTCACCGCCGCAACCTTGGCCGGATCAGGGGCGACAGTTGGAGGAGATTATGAACCCCAGGAAAGACAAAGAAGTGCGGTGGAACTCACACTTCTTGCCCTTCACAAACAGCCGGTTCTCCAACAACCGCTGTAGGACCTGATGTACATGCTTGACATGGGTCTCAGGATCCGGAGAAAAGATGAGTATATCGTCTAGATATATGAAGACAAACCGATGCAGGAAGTCCCGCAAGACGTCATTAACCAATGCTTGGAACGTCGCGGGCGCATTGGTGAGGCCGAACGGCGTGACCACGTACTCAAAGTGACCTAACGGGGTGTTAAATGCCGTCTTCCACTCGTCTCCCTCCCGGATCGAACCAGGTGATAAGCATTCCTAAGATCCAATTTCGTGAAAATTTGGGCTCCATGCAGGGGCGTGAACACTGAATCCAACAGAGGTAACGGGTATCGGTTGCGAACCGTGATCTCGTTCAGCCCTCTGTAATCAATGCATGGACGGAGTCCGCCGTCCTTCTTGCCCACAAAAAAGAAACCAGCACCCATCGGGGAGGTGGAGTTCCGGATCAACCCGGCAGCTAACGAGTCCTGGATGTAGGTCTCCATTGATTCGCGTTCCGGACGTGAGAGGTTGTACAGCCTGCTGGACGGGTACTCAGCGCCCCGTATCAAATCAATGGCACAATCGTACGGACGGTGCGGGGGCAGTGTGAGTGCCAGATCCTTGCTGAAGACGTCAGCAAGGTCGTGGTATTCGGCTGGCACCGCCGCCAGATTGGGGGGGACTAAAACCTCCTCCTTAGCTGTCACACCGGGTGGAACGGAGGATCCTAAACACTCCCGGTGGCAGGTTTCGCTCCACTGAACCACAACCCCAGACGGCCAATCAATCCGGGGATTGTGTTTTAACACCCATGGAAAACCCAAAATTACTCGGGAGGTAGAAGGTGTTACATAAAACACAATCTCCTCCCTGTGATTCCCAGACACCACCAATGTCACTGGCTGTGTCTGGTGTGTGATTAGTGGAAGAAGGGTGCCATCTAGCGCCCGCACCGACAATGGTGACGGTAAGGCCACTAGAGGGAGCCCAACCTCCTTTGCCCATCTGCTATCCAGCAGATTCCCCTCCGACCCCGTGTCCACCAGTGCTGGGGCATGAAGGGTTAGATCCCCACTCAGGATCGTGACTGGGATTCGTGCGGATCGTCGGGGTTTCCCCACGTGGGTGTTGTGACCCACCCTTAGCCCAGTCTCTAAGGACGAGTGCTGCTGTTTTGACCGTTTGGGGCATTCTCTCTGTGTGTGCTCGGTAGAGCTGCAGAGAAAACACTCTCCACGGATCAGCCTCCTTTGTCTCTGATCTGATCGTTTTTTGGCCCTGCTCATTTCCATAGCAACGTCAGCAGGGGGAGCTGTTGCCACGTGGAGAGCCCTGGCAGTGGAGCGTGGGGAAGTCGGCTTCCTTTTGGACCCGGGAGGAAGAGGGACGGCTTGTGCCTGACCACGTCCCTCGTCTCGCTCCCGTCGGTGTTCCGTTAATCAGTTGTCTAACCGTATAACCAGGTCAATAAGCCCATCTAAATCCCGCAGCTCGTCCTTCGCCACCAGGTGCTCTTTAAGGACCAGAGACAGTCCGTTTACAAAGGCGGCGCAGAGCGCAACAGCATTCCAGCCGGCTCGCGCTGCCGCGATGCGGAAGTCGACTGCATACTTCGCTGCGCTCCGACGCCCCTGTCATATCGACAGCAGCACACTTGAAGCGGTCTCACCTCTATGAGGGTGGTCGAACACCTGTCGGAACTCCCTCACAAACTCAGTATAAACGGTTAGGAGCCGTGAATTCTGCTCCCAAAGCGCCGTAGCCCAGGCGCGTGCCTCTCCTCGAAGCAAATTGATCACGTAAGCCACCCGGCTGGCGTCTGCTGCATACATGACGGGACGCTGTGAAAAGACGAGCGAGCACTGCATCAAGAAGTCCGTGCACGTCTCCACACAGCCTCCGTACGGCTCCGGAGGGCTTATGTATGCTTCAGGGGAAGGTGGGGGGGTTCGTTGAACGACCAGCGGAATGTCTGTTTCTGGCACACGGTCAGCAGGAGGAGGTGCTGCAGCAGCGCCCTGATCACGCGCTTCCACCTGGGCGGTGAGAGCCTCCATCCTACGATTGAGAACACTGCTCTGCTCGGTAACTAAGTCCAACCGAGCGGTAAAGGCGGTTAAGATGTGCTGCAGCTCACCCAACACACCTCCTGCTGGCGCCTGTGCACCTCGCTCTTCCATTGGCTGTTCAAGCGATGGTTGATGCCCCTCAGGATCCATGACGCTGGCCGAGAAATCCTGTTGTGAAAGTGTCGTGACACGGACCCACAACAGGGGGCGTAAATGAACGGACAATGGATAAGCCAAAAGTAACAATTTAATGTTGTGAATCACACAACGACGTACAGACAATAACAATATAGTGACTGTCAATCATACACCAGGTGACGTGTGGGCAGGCTCGACGATAGAAGACGCCTGGCGAGAGAAGAGTCGGATCCACACAGCTTCCACTGCCAACGGAGCTGAAGAACACTGGAGCCGCCAAGCCCTGCGCCCCAGGTGGCCGCAGTCTTCAGCAGTCAGACCCGGTACTGCTGGCAGAGAACAGAGACAGTCTTGATGAGTGTGAGGTCGCACACTCAGTAATCCCACTGTCTGTATTCAGTAAGGAGGGAGCACCTCCACCTCCAATCACACACTTGTGCAGCTCCTGTCTAACCACTTATCTGGTTGGAGTGTGAAGCGAAGCCGTCGCTGATCACACTTTATGCCAATCCCACAGATAAGGAAACGCCACAGGAAAACGGCTGCAAAGAAGTTCAGATTATTACTCAATGTTTTAAGTCAGCAGAGAAAATTACCTGAATGGTAGCTGATTTCTCAGCGGGGAGGTGGAGTTGCAGTCCGGCCTTTAAGGTGGTGGTGATGATGTGGATGAGTGACAGCTGATGCTGATGACGAGTAACAGCTGTCACTCCCGGTTGCTATGACACCCTCTCGTGCTTGAAGCCCGCACTTCAAGCAGGGCGCCATCTGGTGGTGGTGGGCCAGCAGTACCTCCTCTTCAGCGGCCCACACAATATTTTTAGCACCATAACCACCTGCTGATTTTACATTATTAACTACACTTCCACCACCTTTTGTGCTTTGTTACATGCACAACTGTGCAATTTGTCCTGTGCAATAATTTTACCATATATATATATACATACACACACACACACACACACACACATACTCACTCACTTATATTCTAGTTTTCACGTAATCTGTTCACATATTTATGCACTCACCAGCAAACATTGCAATAAACTTTAGTCACCTTTCTTTAATGTAAAGATTTTTCTTACTACTGTATGACTCTTGCTGCTGCAACCAGTGATTTTCCTCGTTGTGGGATCAATAAAGCTTATCTTATCTTATCTTACATGTAGTAATGAAGACAGCATTTTGAAGATACTCAGCAATGGCATGGAGGCCATCTTTGAATTTGCTATTTATTTTGCTACAGGGGAAAATATTGAGGAATCATCATTTATCATTTATTTATTCATTTTGAATTATACATCAAATGATGTCAATGCAAAATGTGGTGCCATAAAACACACATTTGTTTCACATATGTGCCCCGCTATATGACATGAAGTGCCACTTTCTATGATTTGAATACATTTCAAGTACAATTACATAGAATTTTTTTAAGGGAAAAAAAAAATCCAGTGATCCGAGGAAGAAACCCCAAACAGACCAGACCCAAATGGGTGATCCTCTGCTGGGGCCATATTGCTTAGGCCATTTATGATCCCATTGACTTTACATTGGAATACTTCTATATATTTGATTGTTTTAGGATTCTTCATATTTATTTCACTCTAATATATTTGCCCATCATTCTTTTCATCCACACTCTGAGCATCAAGAATCAGTCTCAGTGCTTGTGCAGCTGTAAATCTTGCTGTTCTAGATCTGTTGGCTGTGCTTCCCTGCAAAACGGCAAAATATAATGATTAGAGTTGGGAAATTACAATACCATCTGAAGCTATTGTGTTGAACATCTCATTGATCTTCCCGGGGGTCACAAGATAATGTAATTTAATTTAACTGGGACTACATATATTTATAGGTGGAATCCAGACCAATGAGTCAGTTTTTGGATGCATCACGCAAACAAATGACTCATTGGATGAACTCAATTCAATTATGGGCAGAATTTCTATCTAATAAATATATGTAGTCCCAACAAAGTTAAATTAAACAAGAGCAAACAAAATTTCTGATTTCCGTCAGTCCAGATCTGGATCATATCCAAAATTTAATGGAGTCTTCCATGCCCTAATGTCTGTGGTGCAAATTTGATGAGAATCTGTGAAGTAGTTTTGAAGAAATCCCTCAAAGTCTATATAAAGGGAAAACTTGATCCAGAATCCAGATCACCTCCAAAATTCAGTGGACACTTCCATGCCCTCATATCTATCTGTGGTGAAAATTTGGTGAGAATCTGTGAAGTAGTTTTGACGTAATCCTTCAAAGTGTGTATAAAGTGAATTCTTGATACAGAATTCAGCTCCAGATCACCTCCAAAATTTAATGGAGTCTTTCATAGCCTAATGTGTATCCGTGGTGAAAATCTGGAGAGCATCCATGACGTAGTTTTGACGTAGTCCTTCAAAGACTATATAAAGTGAAACTTGATCCAGAATCTGTATCCGGATCGAGATCACCTCCAAAATTTTATGGAATCTTCCATGGCCTAATATGTATCTGTGTTAAAAATGTCATCAAAATCTGTGCAGTAGTTTTGACGTAATCCTGGTAAAAGTAATCCTTCAAAGTGTATATAAAGTGAAGCTTGATCCAGAATCCCGATCTGGATCAACTCCAATATTTATTGGGTTCTTCCTTGTTGTAATATCTATCTATCTGTGGTGAAAATTTCGTCAAAATCCATACAGTAGTTTTGACATAATCCTGCCAGACAGACAGATGTACAGACAGACAAATAAATGTAGGTCATTTTATTACGTCCTTGGCAGACGTAATCATCTTGCATGGATGCACTTTATTTGAGTTGGGGCAACATATATTTATTAAATACAAATCCTGCTCATAACTGAATTGAGTTCATCCAATACATCAGTTTTTTGAGTGCACAAGCTGATGTTTTAAAGCTAAACAATGAAAGTAAAACTACTTTACCAGCCACATATTTCATATTTCCTGTTTGTTTTTGTCTTATTAGTGAAGCACAAGCTTCGACTATGTTTAACAAACACAGTTGCCTTTAAGCCAGCGCGGGTTTGCGATTCTCAGCAGCTAATTGTGACTCCTGCTGTCTCTGTACACTAATTAGTAAAGAAAAAAGAAGTGATAAGTGACGCTGCTTCCTGCTGCTGCACGCTTCACGTGAGCAGGAGGTGTATAAAAAAATGCATGTTGGCACTTTTCTGTGGTGTTTGAGATCTGCACCAATATGACATCACTATGTTTAAGATTATTTGGTAACACTGGATTTTATTTCACTTCATTCCATTAAGCTGTCAAAAAAGTGTAAATAACGGATTAAACTAATATACGGTATGTGTGGAAGATCAAAGGATCAATTTTTGGAATTTGATGAGACAGCAGAGGTCAAATCCACAGGTCCCGCTTCCTGGATTTACCCATAATGCCCTTTTCCTGCACAGGCTCAAGCATGAAACCTCAGACAAAAAAGAAAGAAAGAAAGAAAGAAACCAACACAACTGCATATTTGTATTTAGTTATTGGCCCACACTTCTGTCAAACATTTCATCAGAAATGTTCTTTCCTGTGTCATTATTTCTCAAAAGCAAATTTTATCTGCATATTTTCATAAATTTTTCATTGGGTCCTGCAGCCACTTTGTTTGCAGGATTTTCAGTGTGAAATGAACAATTAATCAAATATATCTCATGTTGCACATGTACGGTAAAATAATTGACTAAAATACTACAACCCCAATTCCAATGAAGTTGGAACAATGATTTGCAAATCATCTTCAACCTATATTCAATTGAATACACCACAAAGACAAGATATTTAATGTTTAAACTGATAAACTTTATTGTTTTGTGCAAATATTTGCTCATTTTGAAATGGATGCCTGCAACACATTTCAAAAAAGCTGGGAGAGGGGCAACAATGCTCAAAGAACACCTGTTTGGAACATTCCACAGGTGAACAGGTTAATTGGAAACAGGTGAGTGTCATGATTGGGTATAAAAGGAGCATCCCCAAAAGGCTCAGTCGTTCACAAGCAAAGATGGGGCGAGGATCACCACTTTATGAACAACTGCATGAAAAAATAGTCCAACAGTTTAAGAATAATGTTTCTCAGTGATCAGTTGCAAGGAATTTACATATTCCATCATCTACAGTCCATAATATAATAAGACTTTCTGCACGTAAGGCCAATAACCAACATTGAATGCCTGTGACCTTCGATCCCTCAGGCGGCACTGCATGAAAAACCAACATCATTGTGTAAAGGATCTTACAGCGTGGGCTCAGGAACACTTCAGAAACCCACTGTCAGTTAACACAGTTTGCCGCTGCATCTACAAGTGCCAGTTAAAACTCTACCATGTAAAGCAAAAGCCATACATCAACAACATCCAGTAATGCTGCCGCCATTTGAAATGGACAGACGCAAAGTGGAAAAGTGTGCTGTGGTTTGACGAGTCTACATTTCAAATTGTTTTTGGAAATCATGGACGTCGTGTCCTCCGGACAAAAGAGGAAAAAGACCATCCAGATTGTTACCAGCGCAAAGTTCAAAAGTCAGCATCTGTGATGGTATGGGGGTGTGTTAGTGCCAATGGCATGGGCACTAACACATCTGTGATGGCACCATCAATGCTGAAAGGTACATCCAGGTTTTGGCTTCGTAGTAAAAGAGTGCGGGTACTAGACTGGCCTGCCTGCAGTCCAGACCTGTCGCCCATTGAAAATGTGTGGCGCATTATAAAGCGCAAAATATGACAACGGAGACCCCGGACTGTTGAACAACTGAAGTCGTACATCAAGCAAGAATGGGAAAGAATTCCACCTACAAAGCTTCAACAATTAGTGTCCTCAGTTCCCAAACGCTTATTGAGTGTTGTTAGAAGGAAAGGTGATGTAACACAGTGGTAAACATACCATTGTCCCAGCTTTTTTGAAACGTGTTGCAGGCATCCATTTCAAAATGAGCAAATATTCGCACAAAAACAATAAAGTTTATCAGTTTGAACATTAAATATCTTGTCTTTGTGGTGTATTCAATTGAATATAGGTTGAAGAGGATTTGCAAATCATTGTATTCTGTTTTTATTTACATTTTACACAACGTCCCAACTTCATTGGAACTGGGGTTGTACCATGGGAGTAGGCTAACATAATCAGAATACTGTATTTGCTGCAAACCAGGCTAGCACGTTTGGCTACACAAGCTCACTGGCTAACTAACTTTATGACATCTTGAGAAGGCTAACTGGGTTACTAGCTAGCTCAGTTGCTACCAAGGCAATTCTGCCTTTCGATGGGGTGTTGCCTTCACAGTAACTGGAAACTCAGAAAATCCAAGTTGGGAACTTCAAGTTGGGAACCCTCAGCTTTAATAATTATGGTTGAGTTAGCAGACTGTTACACAAGGAATATTTTTTTCAAAGACAAGATTCGTTATGAAACGTTATCACAGTTCTGCATACTTTCAGGAGTAAACATGAGAATTATTTCATGTCAACTGTATCAATGACTAAAGGCCCATTAATGAAAAGTCCAATTTAGAATAATATTAATTGAAGCCCCACCCATCCCAATCATTCATAAACGTAGGCTTGAAGTTTCAACTGATCTTGTGGAATTGGTATCTTGCTTAGCTTCTTGCATGGCTTGGGGCTTGACAAATCATGGTGACATGCTGGAACTGAAAAACAAAAACTCCAGATATTACTAAAAATGTTAAAAATGTTTTCACCAAGCATATTTCATATGTCCTTGGTCCACTGGAAATTTGTTTGTGTACACGTTTTGGAGCATCTGTAATAATTGTGTGTCGTTAGGCAGTCTTACGTAGTAGCTATGTACACCAGTTTAATGTACAAAATAAATCAAAATATCCAATAATATACACAGTCCAAATGACACGATTATTTGTTTATGAACAACAATAAACAAGTATTTTTACAGTTGATTACATGAAATACCAGCATGCTTTAGTTTGCCAGGAGATGCCCCAAGTGCATAATTTGCCCAAAACAAATAAGTAAAAACAATTTAATGTCAGTTAGAACTTATTTGCAGTCATAGGTGTAGGAGGTGGGGTCTATTTGGGGGGGATGACACCAAATTTGCCCGAATTTCAGAAACCCCCATGACTCTTTAAATTACCATATATTTATATACCAATATTTATATTTATATTGGTGACCAAATAGCGGTTTGATTGTTTACATTAATTGCGAAAATAAGTCTGACATGTTAGGTCATTCTATTCTGTATTCAGAGTCCCGGGGGAGCGGTTGCCCCCCCCACCCTATGTTTGCAGTTCATCCTGCTCTTTCCCTTTAAAAGGAATTCTTGTTCAAATGGTTAACGAATTAGTGGATTATCTCATTAACGGGACAGAGGATTTTGGAGAACAATGCTGTCAATTAATAATGTTAGTGTGTAAAACCATTCAGGGGACTACACTATTTTCTATATGAAGCTAAAACACTCCCATGGCTCGGCTCGCTGTCTATAAAAGATGCATAGACTTTCTATAGTCACTATAATGCATAAAAGCCAATTCTGCCAAACTTAAAATACACCAAGATACATGAAGTAAATTTATTTGTACCCTTGTTTTAAGTATTACACTTTGACTGTAATAGATCAGATTGCTTGCTTTGTTTAATTTGGAGCTTAAATTTCGAAAGGTTTTTCCTTTGGTAATTTTGAAGTTCAGCAGTATCAAGATAACTTGCAAAAAACAATTTGATGTATCAAAGTTCATTAAAGTTGAACAAAAGAGAACATTGCCATTCACTCAAGTGAATATTAAGCCTCTTTAACAGCTGAAAGCTGTGACCTACAATGAAATTAATTAAAATCTGTTGAGAACATTCACAGGTAAAATGCCAGCAGGGCCCCAGAATAACAAAAAAACAAAAAAAACAAAAAAAAAAACAAGCGCAATCAAAGATTTTTGACATCTGCCAATCCAGATCCAGATCACCTCCAAAATGCAGTGGAGTCTTCCGTGCCCTACTATCTATCTGTGGGGAAAATCTGGTGAGAATCCACAATGTAGTTTTGAAGTAATCCTTCAAAGCCTATATAAAAGGAAATCTTGATCCAGAATCCGGATCCAGATCCGAATCACCTCCAAAATTTAATGGAGTCTTGCATGGCCTAATATGTATCTGTTATGCAAATTTGGTGAGAATCTGTGAAGTAGTTTTGACATAATCCTTCAAAGCCTATAGAAAGGGAAATCTTAATCCAGAATCCAGATCCAATCACCTCCAAAATGCAGTGGAGTCTTCCATGCCCTAATATCTATCTGGTGCAAATTTGGTAAACGTCCGTGAAGTCGTTTTGAGGTAATCCTTCACCACCTATATAAAGGGAAATCTTGATCCAGAATCCAGATCCAGATGACCTCCAAAATTTAATGGAGTCTTCCATGGCCTAATATATATCTGTTGTGCAAATTTGGTAAGAATCTGTGAAGTAGTTTTGACATAATTGTTATGTTTCGGACGCGGTCGGAGCACCGACCCAGCGTTTGAAAGGTCCCAGCATAAAATAAGCAGAGCACGGTTCAAAAGATAACAGAATTTAATAAACATAACAGTGTGCAGTGCTAAACAACTAAAAAGGCCGCGGTCTGGTGAGGTGGAAACACGGCGCGCTCTCAACAGCGCAAACGGTCCGGAGCCACAGCAGTTCGGACCCAGGGACCCCGCCGACACCCCCCAGGTGGCCGCGACAAACCAAGTCTGTGAAGAAAGAAAACATGAGGTGAGTCCAACTCCACACAGAGAGACACAACTCAAAGGTGCACGCAATCAGCAAACACTTCCTGTCTTAAATCTATACATCAGCTTCACACCCTGCAGGCACGGAACAACTCAGTTCAAATCTCCACTGCAGCAGAAGCTGATTAGACAATTAGCATAACGTGACAGCTCACTAACACAAGGTGTGAGGGACACCAAATCCATTGTCATTACTTCATAAAAGTCACCAAAACCAAATTACCTCAGGAAGTGTGCTGAAGAGCGTGAGACCTCACCCAATCCTCCTTCACAGACTGTGTCGTCAAACCTGGAGCAGTCTCTGCGTCCGTGATGGTGAGATTGTTCTCCTGACGTCGATCTCACACGTCTGCTCACAAGGTCGAGTCTCTGGCAATCACACACTGTGCATTCAAGGTTTAAATGCAGCAATCTCTGATTAACAAAATACACCACAGCTGTGAGTCCTGATGACCTGCATGTGAAAACAAGCCTCAGGTGTTCAGGGTGAGGTCCTAATGCTCAGCCACTCAGTCCTGAATGCATACCACCTGGTGGGAGAAACAGAAAACAAAAACCAAGCCAGCCAAACACCCCAGCCCACAACAATAATCCTTCAAAACCTATAGAAAGGGAAATCTTGATCCAGAAACTGGACCCAGATCACATCCAAAATGGAATCCGTGTGACAGCCTGGAATGGCTGGACACAAATGCAGGGCTCACAAAGATAGCTCTTGTTGCAGACGGGTTTTAATGAGAGAAGCAGAGGTCAGTACACGGGAAGGCAGTCCAGAACACACAGCAGCAGTACAATAATCATCAGGCTTAATCGTGGTCAAAACAGGCAGGCAGGAGGTCGAGAACACACAAAGCAGGCAGGACAAGGAAACATGGGCACAAGAGCTGGATAGAAGGCACAGGGCGCATCAATCTGGCGAGGAACAGACAAGCCGTGAGCATATATACTCCTGAGACCTAATCAGGAAATCTAGGACAGGTGTGCATGGAAAGAGCCGGAAACAGGGCGTGGCCAGAGACAGAGTGCAAAAAAAACTGCAGACACCTTCCACAAGGAAAAGCATACATGAACAAAGCTAAGCAGAAAACCAAACCCCCCGTCAGACCCTGACAGTACCCCCCCACCACAGCCGACCCCTGGCGGCCCAGGGGAAGAGGGATGAGCAGCATGGAAGTCGCAGATCAGACCAGGGTCCAAAACAAAACCGGAGGGAACTCACGACCGCTTCTCGGGACCATACACCTCCCAATCGAACAGATACTGAAAACCGTGACCGCGACGGCGAGAACCCAAAAGCCGGCACACCGAAAAAACGGGACCACCATCCACAAACCAGGCGGGTGGCGGGAGGACGGCAGGAAGGCACAACGCACTAGACCGCACAGGCTTCACCTGACTGACGTGAAATGTGGGGTGAACACGCATGGACCGCGGGAGACGGAGACGAACAGAAACCGGATTAATGACCTAGGACACAGGAAAGGGACCAATGAACCTGGGCCCCAACTTCTTCGGTACACCCCTAAGGGTAAGATGGCGCGTTGACAGCCAAACCTTCTGGCCTGGAGAGTAAGACGGGGCTGTAGACAGACGACGATCAGCTGCGGACTTGTACACCACAGAGGAACGCAACAAAGCGGCACGAGCCCGATCCCAGGTCCGCTGGCAACGGAGGATCAAACTAAGGGCGGAGGGAACCGTGGAATCACGGCTAACAGAGGGAAACAGCGTGGGTTGGTGACCAAAAACGACACGGAACGGGGCGAAACCAGTGGAACTAGAAGACAAACAATGATGTGCCAGTTCAATCCACGGAAGCTGTTTCGACCATGTTGAGGGATGGTGAGACGCAAGAATGCGGAGTCCCTTCTCTAGGTCCTGGTTAAGTCTTTCCAATTGCCCATTGGCTTGTGGATGATAGCCCGAAGTAAGACTACTTGACACCCCGAGGAGACGGCAAAACTCCCTCCAAAAATGAGACACGAACTGTGGACCCTGGTCAGACACTATATCTTGTGGCAAACCGTGTAACTTGAAAACATAGTCAAGCATAACTTCAGCTGTTTCCTTGGCAGATGGTAATTTTTTCAACGGTATGAAATGAACCATCTTGGAAAGACGATCTACTACAGTCAGCACAACAGTGTGCCCTTCAGAAGATGGAAAACCTGTCACAAAATCTAAGGCCGAGTTGGAATCGGTAGTGGAAATAAGGCCCCAGTCGGCGGACGGTTGGACGATTTGTGCATGGCGCATACTTGGCAGGCCGAGACATAATCTTTGACATCCCTCACAAGACCCGGCCACCAGAATCTTTGTTGTACTAAGTATACAGTCTTCTTAATACCAGGATGGCAAAAATACGATTATCATGGCACCACTTAATTGTCTCTCCCCTAAGGGATACCGGAATGAAGAGCTTGTCATGAGGACAACCCGAGGGAACTGGTGCATCACCTAAAGTGGACCGTATTTTGGATTCAATATCCCAGGTGAGCGCCACCACAAAACATGATTTGGGAAGAATGGTATCCTGATCCGCGTTCTCTTCTACAGTGTCCTCCCGACGGGAAAGTGCATCCGGCTTACCGTTCTTTGTGCCCAGACGATAGGACAGGGTAAAATCAAAACGGCTAAAAAATATGGCCCACCGAACTTGACGCGAGTTGAGTCGTCTAGCTGTTTTTAGGTATTCTAGATTCTTATGGTCGGTATAAACGATGAAAGGTAGCTGTGTCCCTTCCAACCAGTGCCGCCACTCCTCCAGGGCCACTTTTACTGCCAACAGTTCGCGGTCACCGATGCCGTAATTGCGTTCAGCTGCGGACAGCTTCTTAGACAGGAAGGCACACAGATGAAGCCTATTATCTGAGGCACCCCTCTGGGACAGGACCGCCCCTACTCCCACATTAGAGGTATCGACCTCAACCACGATCTGTCGAGCGGGGTCAGGGAGGAGCAGCATGGGGCCGTGGTAAAATGATTCTTTAGAAGATTGAATGCCTCGTTACACTCCGGTGTCCACGCGAACGGCCTGTGGGACGAGCTGGTGTTGTGCAAAGGAGCTGCAATAGTACTGAAATTCTGAACAAACTTTTGATAAAAGTTTGCAAACCCCAAAAATCGCTGTAATGCCTTACGGGATGTGGGGACAGCCCAGTCCAGTACTGCCACAATCTTCTCTGGGTCCATCCTGATTTCCCCTTTAAAAAGAATGAAACCTAAAAAAGATACTGTGGATTTATGGAATTCACATTTTTCAGCTTTCACGTAGAGATTATTCTGGAGCAGTGTCTGCAATACGGAGCGAACATGTTGGGTGTGAGTGGCCAAATCTGGAGAAAAAATAAGAATGTCATCGAGATACACAAACACAAACCTGTTAAGAAAGCCCCGCAATACGTCATTAACCAAGTTTTGGAATACAGCGGGTGCATTAGTCAGTCCAAACGACATGACTAGATATTCGTAGTGTCCTGTGGGCGTATTAAACGCCGTTTTCCATTCGTCCCCCTCCCTAATCCAGACTAAATGATACGCGTTTCGGAGGTCGAGCTTGGTAAAGATGGCGGCACCCTCTAATAATTCAAAAGCAGAAGAAATCAGGGGTAGAGGATAGCGGTTTTTGACCGTAATGTTATTCAGACCGCGATAATCAATGCAAGGACGAAGAGTCTTATCTTTCTTTTCCACAAAAAAGAATCCTGCTCCCGCGGGAGAGGATGAGGGTCGAATCAGACCGGCCGCCAAGGACTCCTGGATGTATGTATTCATAGCGTTCCGCTCTGGCAGTGACAAAGAATAGAGTTTTCCCCGCGGCGGAGTCACACTGGGGAGAAGCTCTATCAAGCAATCATATTCTCGGTGTGGTGGCAGAGATTTGGCCCTAGCCTTGCTAAACACTGCGGCAAGATCATGATAACACTCAGGTACCAGGATGGGAATCCAGCGGGGTGCCTGTGGTGTTTTGCAAACAATGGTTATAGCAAGCCGGACTCCATGAAGTAATTTCCCCTTTAACCCAGTCAAAATTAGGCCCGTGCCTTAGTAGCCAGGGGTGCCCCAGAATGAGTGGGTGAGTCATATTTTACATAATATGAAAACTGATTGATTCAATGTGCGTTTGAGAGATTTGCATTCTAACAGATTGTGTGCGGTGAGTAATTTGGCCCAAAACATGGCCGTCCACAGCACGTACCACCAGCAGATGAGAAATCTTATGCATCTTAAGGTGAAGGTCCCTGGCGAGAGAAAAAATAATTAAATTTGCATCTGAACCAGAATCAACAAAAGCCGAAACATTAACGGCAGTGTGTTCAGTTATTATCTTGGCCGGAATTATGTTCTGTGCAGAAACAGAAGAAATGGAATTTAGACTCACCCACAACTCCGTTCTTAACTGCCCGGTGGCGCCCCTGGCTTGACACTCTGTAAGATAGTGTCCTGACTGTCCGCAGTAATAACAGAGGTTGTCCACCCGGCGGCACTGCCGCTCTGCTGGAGTCAGGCGCATACGCCCCAACTGCATTGGCTCGTCTGTGTTGAGTGGTGGAGGGTCGGGTCAGGAGTGAGTGAAGGAGGTGGGGCAATTGGTAGGAGTGCTGGTCCGGTGATCAGGATGACATCCGCGGCGAGGACGATCCTGCAGTCTTCGGTCGGTGCGGATGGCCAGGGTGATCAATTCGTCCAGATCTTCGGGCAGGTCGACGGCGATCAATTGTTCTTGGATCTCCACCGAAAGGCCCTGGAAAAACACGTCGAGTAGCGCGGCCGGATTCCATTCACTCTTTGCCGCCAGGATACGAAAGTCTATGGCGAAGTCAGTAACTCGGCGGTTGCCCTGCCTCAGCTTCATCAAGGAGCGCGCCGCCTCATGTCTCGGAGCCGTGTGCTGGAATACTTGTTTGAGGGCCATGGTGAACGCTGAAAGGGAAGAACAGGATGGCGCCTGACGCTCCCATTCGGCTGTGGCCCAGGCAGCGGCTCGTCCAGACAGGTGAGTGATTATGTAAGCGATCTTTGTTCTGTCGGTCGGGAACATGGCAGACATTAATTCAAAATGTAGCTCACACTGGGCGATAAACGGTCTTACGTCTCCTGATTCGCCTGAAAAGTGTTCGGGTGCGACAGCTGGTTACAGACAACAGGGGAGGTTACAGAAGCCGACACGGCGGCTGGCGGTGCCGGCGGAGCGTTAGAACTCCCGGCAGCCGCGCCCGACACAGCCTGAGGATCCAGCCGGGACAGTATTTGGTTCATCTGGGTGCTCACTGACGACATAAACGCGTCCTAGCGTTTTGTTAGTTCGCTCAACCCGGCACTGAGCGTTGAAAGCTGGACTTCCTGGTGGGCAAGCTGCTGACTATGGTGGCGTACCGCCAACTGAAACGGATCTGAGCCCGCTGTGTCCATTGTTGGCCAGATTGATCTGACAGGCTGGAATGGCCGGACACAAATGCAGGGCTCACAAAGATAGCTCTTGTTGCAGACGGGTTTTAATGAGAGAAGCAGAGGTCGGTACACGGGAAGGCAGTCCAGAACACACAGCAGCAGTACAATAATCATCAGGCTTAATCGTGGTCGAAACAGGCAGGCAGGAGGTCGAGAACACACAAAGCAGGCAGGACAAAGAAACATGGGCACAAGAGCTGGATAGAAGGCACAGGGCGCATCAATCTGGCGAGGAACAGACACAAGCAGTGAGCATATATACTCCTGAGGCCTAATCAGGAAATCTAGGACAGGTGTGCATGGAAAGAGCCGGAAACAGGGCGTGGCCAGAGACAGAGTGCAAAAAAAACAGCAGACACCTTCCACAAGGAAAAGCATACATGAACAAAGCTAAGCAGAAAACCAAACCCCCCGTTAGACCCCGACACCGTGCAGTAGTTTTGATGTAATCTTGCTAAAGGCAGACAGACAAATAATAAGTAAATAAATGCAGATGATTTTATTACATACTTGACAGATGTAATAATCAAAATCTAGATGGTTTCATCATGAGACGTCTGAGTTTGCAAAATCTAGTCCACATGTGTTATACTTTGGAACATTTCAAGTGTGTATGACCTCCCAATTGTTGTTGCATCTTTACACCTGAATCCCAGCTCTTTCTGACAAGGTTACATCACAGTCTGTTTTTATTTTTCAGAACAGACACTACAGTGAATTCAAGCAGCATCAAAGGAATCCGTGCAAAGTGCAACGCATCCCTTCAAGCTATGCAGAAGAACAACCACAATGTGCATCCACAAAATGCACAAATGATAAGAGCTGAGGCCATACAAAAATACAACAGGAGGAGGGCTGGTGGAGGGAGAATTTAATCGATGCAGCTATAAGAACGATGTGCAGAGCCAGCGGAATACGCAAGAGTTATTATGGCCAAGTGAGAGCTTGTCAGTTTTTAGAAGCTGCCTCATTGTCTTTATGAGTACAAACTTGTTTGAGTGTGACTGATGATCACTTCATGCTCTATCAGTATTAAGATAATGCTTCATAAATGTTGCAAGACAATCAAAGCAGAATATAAGACTGAACATAGAAAATTCACTCAATTATACCAATGGCAAGAAATTAAAAAAAACCTCCATCCCTCAGAGACTTTAAATTGTTTTCTCTTAGTAGATGGCTGATAACCACAGCTTCCCAGACCAAATTAAACCCATCTAGATCTTGAGCGATTAAACCAAAACATGTTTACTTTCCTGCTGAATAAAGAAAAACTCTTAATACATTCTAATTATGTTGTCCCTGCTGTTTAGCTGTAAAAGCGGAGCATACACAACCACATTACAGTGTTATTCTTAATAAAAAATGGCCCTGATTATCAGGCAAACCCCATTTTTCAAAACATATTTTCTGAAGACCAAGTCTCTTTTTTCTTTATAAATAAATATAAATGCTTTTACATGAAAATAATGCTAATAAAATTTCAATTTTATAAGCAGCCTCTCGTTTCTTTTTCAGTCACATACTGAATCACTGGATCTGACTATAAACATTTTTAGATATTCTTTTCTTGTCATCTTGTAACATTAACACTATATGCCTAGGCTGCTTGAGAGTTGTTTGATTACTCTACTACAATCATGATCTTGAATGTTTCATCATAACTTTTCAGTAGCTGTTTAACTTACCCAACCTTTAAGGCACTTGAAGTATTTTTAGATAGTCTTTTCTCACCATATTTTAACATTAACACTGAATGTCTAGGTTGCTTGAGAGTTGTTTGATGAATTTGCTACAATCATGAACTTGAATGTTTCATCATAACTTCTCAGTAACTGTTTAACTGGCCCGACCTTTGAGGTGCTTGCTTTTCAGATCAATCACTGTCTCTCTTCATCATGTAGCACATGTGTTGTTAAATATTGGATTAAAGTGGGACCATATGGTGGATACAGTGCTTCAATTGGGGTCATCATTAATCCAGTGTTTTCAGGTAAGTGTGCAGGAGCCTCATCAAGAAAACAAGTGAAACTAAGTCCTAAACAGGCCCCGAGGCCCATTGGTTTGTTTTAATCACCAGATTCTATAGTGTGAAGCAGATGAGACTCGTTACATCCCTAGCCAAGGCCAGTACGAATTTACAGCTGGGTTGGGTGGGACAATGTAGATTAAGTATCCAAGGGTACAGACAATTAGTATGACTTGGAATCAAACCCAGGTCGGCATATTCATAACATAATGCTGACCCAACTAATCTACCTGCTATGTGCCACTCAACACACCAGAATTTAGTTCTCACTCACGACCACTGTCTTTGTCATCAGACAAGACAATTCATCAGCACTGTTCCAGCCCAGTCAGCTGCAGATGAACACTAGCCTTGGTTTAAGTAATCTGGGATGGATTGGCACCTCATCCAGAGGGACTGAGGGGGGCTTAGAGCCATACTCCTATTTATAACTCCACAATAAAATTGACATTAAGTGTTCTGTTTTGTTTCCTGTCTGATTGTTGTTCTGATTTTTGAACTGACATGCAGATCCACCTTGGATCTGCTGTGGCGACCCCAAGTGAAAACAAGGGGCTTTCTTTTCTATTGAATGGAATGTATTGCTATAGCAATTTTCCATCCAGTGCTGAAAGCACTTTACAATGTGAGGGTGCTGCCATGTTAAGGCATTCAATGATACACCTGCAGCAGCTTGTCTGGGATATTGAACCTATGACCTTCATGCCACAAGGCCACATTGCTAACCTTTAAGTCATCAATTCCTCATGCTACCTTTGTGTTAGTTTAGTAAAGTGCATATTATGTATTTAATGCAACTGAATACTCATGAATCCAATGACCACCGCATTCAAATGTGAGCCAAACCCATGTCTCACCGCCTCTGTTATATTGACAAACATCATTTCAGCAATGGGATTACATTTTTTTTTATTGTTTTTTGCGTCACATAGTGTCAACCTTCTATATTTCTCATTTTCATAATTGATTTCTTGTGTTGCAGCAATAAATACTGAAGGTTTGAAATAATGACATTTGGACAAACTCCACAAATCACAGCTAAAGCTACAGCTCACATTACCCACCTCTTTGTCTCCCTGCTTGAGACAGCCCAGAGGCAGTCATTAGAAAGCCAGGACCGAGAAGGTCTTTCTACACGCTCATCCAAGTGTGACGACCGGTTAGGGCGGAGGCCATATGGGTCATCATGGAGCCATTCAGCCAGAGTGTTTGCTTGGCACGATGCCTCCCAAAAAAGGCCACCGGTTCAGGAGATAACATTTACACAACCATCACATGGTTGGCTGGGCAGGTTTGGATGAAAAGAGATGGCAGCAACAGCACGGGGTTGGTTTGGAGAGTCCCGAGTCCGGAGGTGAAACCGTCCTGGCTGACAGTCTCTGATAATGTCAAACCTGCCACAGTGTGATACAGTAAACTGCTAAATATCTCAAAGCCGAGCCATTTGTCTTGTCTGCGTTCATTCAGTTTGAGTGGTGTTTGCACAATTACTCTGGAGATAGATGTGGTGTTTGTCTGAGATGTACTCTAGAGACTCAGATTTTATTTGCATCACTTGAGAGGAACTGGGAGCATCGTGTAAAAAGAGGACAGAACAAACAAATAAAAAATATACACCCAATCTGACAATGTCATGAAAATTACTTTTTAATAGTATTGTAAATGTTGTGAAAGTGTAGGAACACGGACCCACAACAGGGGGCGTAAATGAACGGGCAATGGATAAGCCAAACAGTAACAATTTAATGTTGTAAATTGTGCACAACGGAATACAGACAAGAAGTTTGGAACTACAGTCAATTACACGTTGGGTGACGTGTGGGCAGGCTTGAGGATAGGAGACGCCCGTCCAGAACCGAGCCGGATCCCACACGGCCCCCACCGCCAACGGATCTGAAGAACACCGGAACCGCCAAGTCCTGAGTCCCCAGGTGGCCACCGTCTCCAGCTGTCAGACGTGGCACTGCTCCACCTCCAATCACACACTCGTGCAGCTCCTGTTTAACCACTTATCTGGTTGGGATGTGAGGCGAAGCCATCGCTAATCACACTAAACGCCAATCCAGCAGATAAGGAAACACCACAGGAAAATGGCTGCAAAAGAGTTCAGACTATTATTCAGTTTTAAGTCAGCAGAGAAATTACCTCCAAGGTAGCTGATTTCTCAGCGGGGAGGTGGAGTTGCAGTCCGGCCTTTAAGGTGGTGGTGATGTGGATGAGTGACAGCTGGTGCTGATGACGAGTGACAGCTGTCACTCCCGGTTGCTATGACGCCCTCTCATGCTTGAAGCCCGCACTTCAAGCAGGGCGCCATCTGGTGGTGGTGGGCCAGCAGTACCTCCTCTTCAGCGGCCCACACAACAGTCAACAAACCACTTTTTTGGCAAAAGCACTAAACTAGTCAATACTTGAGTTTGTAGAAAAGCAGATGTCATTTAGTAATGTTGACTGACGACTTCCTCTTGATGCTACATCGACATGTTGACAGCAGAAAAACAGTCACAGTGGTTGTTACAGCAGATAGAATACAACAATTCTTCACTACAGGTCTGTAAATTAAAGAATTTTGCAACTGGGTGATTTTCATCCAAATGGAGGATCAACCACCAGGAATCTGATACCAAACATGTCTACGAGGAGTGACTGAAAAGTTTTGAATGCAACCAAAAAGAAACCACAACTGAATTAATGTAATGCCTTATTTTTTGACATAATCCCCATTTTCGTCCACACACTTCTTCCAGTGTCACTGCAGTGCCCAGTGCAGTACCGTTCTCATAGAAGGTCTCATCCTGGAGCTCAAGGAAGTCATCCACTGCAGATATGAAATCATTATCAGTATTATAATGAGTTCCAGCAAGATGTCTTTTCATATGTGGAAACAAATGGAAGTCCAAAGGAGCCAAATCAGGGGAATAAAGTGGATGCAGGACAAGTTTGAAGCCACATTCCTGAATGTCACCCATTGCGATGACCAACATGTGGACTGGAGCATTGTCTTAGTGAAACAGAAAACCTTATCTGAGCATTTCACACCACTTCTGCTTTATTTTCTCCCGCAGTTGTCTCAAAAGGGAAGCATAATAGGCCCCACTGATTGTCTGTCCCTTCTGGAGATAGTCCACCATCATGATGTCCTCAGCATCCCAGAAGACAGAGGCCAAGACCTTTCCAGCCAATGAGACCGCTTTGGTTTCCTTCAGCGGGGGAGAACACAAGTTTCCATTGCTTCAACTGTTTGGACTCCGGTTCAAAGTGATGGACCCAGATCTTGTCCATGGCCAGGAATCTTTGCATGAAGTTATCCGGATCTGTCTCAAGAAGTCGAAGATTCTCCCTGGACATCTGGAACATTATGCGTTTCTGATTGATCATGAGAAGCCTTGCGACCCATCATGCTGAAAGTTTCATCATTCACAGTTTTTCCTTGAATGAATGCTCTCCTGGGAAATGCCTGCAGTACTGGCTATGTGAGGCTCACTTCCTCTTCTGTCAGCAAACTAGCAAACTAGCGACTGGCCTTAAGCCATTCAAAATTTTGTATGGCAGGCCCTACAGAATATCAGATTTACAGAAGATAGCTGGGCCTGATAGTGAGGATGAGGAATTAGTTGATTACATGAGACGAGTATTGTCCCATAAGAATGTTATACATTCTAACACGATACCAGACGCTCCTATTTCTGTGTAGGACCCTGAGAATCAGATCCAGATCAGCGACTGGGTGCTGATAAAGACTATTAAGAGGAAGAACTGGTCATCTCCAAGGTGGGAAGGTCCATTCCAAATGCTGGTGACCACCCCCACTGCCATGAAAATTGCAGAAAGGTCATCTTGGGTGCATCTATTCCACTGTAAAAGACAAAGATACCTGAAAGATCCCGAGCAAGACAAGGGGAGCGACGTGTAACAGTGTCGGCTGATGGCCTATAGGCCCAGTAACGGCTGGAAGCACGTCACAACAGGGACAGAGAGTGACCAGGAGTGAACAAAGACAAAGACCAGAGATTGAAGCAGGCGCCTGGGTCCTGAAGCAGATGAGAAACCAGCTACAACCAAGGAGAATCCTGTCCACGTAATCCAGGATTAGAAGCAGACGTACTACAGGCTTGAAATATGGGCACTGACATGACCAGACCAGGAGAAAAGAAGCAGATGAAACTGCATCTTTGGGAACAGGAGACAATCCTGTTCTATTCCTGTGCACCTGTGTTTAAAGAAAACATCAAGAACAGGGCACAGGACAGAGTACATGACATTATTTTAATTCCACTTGCAACATGCTTTACACATACTGATGATAGTACAGATTTATGCACTACAGCTGAAGGGAACTAACATAAAAAGAGTTCCGGATTCCCTCAGTCCCTTGCTGAACAGAACTGAGACTGTGAACTGTTACCTTCACCCCTAGCCCAGACAAACTGAACCTTTTGAACTGTCACCAAAGAAAGAAGACATCTTCAAAACCAGAACTGTTGTCTCTCCCTCTCTCCCTGCCCCTGGGGATGAAAAGAGAGAGAGAGAGAGAGAGAGAGAGAGAGAGAGAGAGAGAGAGAGAGAGAGAGAGAGAGGGACATAGCAACTGGTTGTTCAAAATACTGTTTTAGCTATGGAGAGCTTTGCTGCCCGAGCAGGCTGCAAACTGCGCACCCTGATGATGATTTTGACAATTATTGCTGCAATTGTGGCATTTACTGTGTGGTGGTATGAAAATATATATGAACCCTGTTACAGGTCAGACCAGAAGGAAGGGATACATTTATTCAAATTTGGTGACAAGCATCTTTATTAACTATATACGTGTCTTCTCAAAAACAGCAGAAAAACTTTGCAATAACAGATTATTGGACAATCCAACCTGCTTAATGATAGTCAATATAGGTTAAGATGCAATAGAAGCGATTAATAAACACATAGAGTTTGTGGAGTTCCTCAGGGTTCTGTGTTTGCACCAAAGTTATAAGTTATGCATATTGTATATCAATGATTTATGTAAAGTCTCAGATCTGTTTAGTTCAGGAGATAATTTGTAACAATTATTAGATGATCTGGGATCAAAGATGATAAAGTTGAAGAGTTGGTTCAGTTCGATATGAACAAACTGTCACTAAGTTGGTCTAAAAAACTAAAAAATGTTATTGGGAAACTATAAAAAGGATGAACAAATGCAGTTAAACATACAGGGAGTAAATGTAGAACCTGTCAGAGAGAACAAGTCGTCAAGGTTGGTCATCGATGTCAGGATCAAATAGACAGCACATATCCAACTTAGTCAAGAGAAAGCACTACATACTCTGTGTTGCACACTGATTGCGCCTTACTTGACTTATGGTGCTGAAGTATAGGGCAATAACTACAATGCTGCAGCACAACCATTATTCAACCTTAGAGAGAGAAAACAAAAGAAAGAGGATTAAGAATAATTCATAATGCAGGGTATTGCAGGGATCATACCAATCCACTGTTTATTAAATCAAAGATTTTAAAACTCCATGACATGATTTAATTTGACTGTTCGATTGATGTATAAAGCAAGTACCTTTCAGAATCCAAGGATATTTTATGCAAAGAGAAGGTATATATAATTTAAGGGATTTGTATCATTTTAAAGTTGCGGGCGCAAGGACGACCAGGAAATGCTTCTATGTCTCTGTTTGTGGCCTAAACAACTGGAATAAGCTACCTGAGAAACTCCAATGATGTCCAAATATCAGTCAGTTTAAATATTTATACAAAGAAATGGTGTTCTACGGGTATGTATTTGATGGAAACCACTGAAGTGACTTACTATGTGTTATGATTTGTTGTATGATTCCTCTTGCTTAATCAATGGCTCAACGGATGGTTTCCACCACAATTGATGGCTTATTGCTGGGCTATTACTATGTTGCGTTATTACTATCGGAGACTGAATTATGTCACCCCGTCCCGACAGGGAAAACAGGTGGTGAGGTACACTGTTTGTAAGTTTTTGATATTTCTACAATGATAATGTTAGACGTGTAGATATTAAATTCGATAAACAGGGAGGAAGAATGACAGAGTTTTTCTCTAAATTGTCAATATATGTATTATCAAATAGTAATGTCTTCACTTTGATGTACTCTCTGTAATCATGTCTTTGATTTCTGTTCTCTATTTTTCACATATACAACCCCTGACAATAATTATGGAATCACCGGCCTCGGAGGATGTTTATTCAGTTGTTTAATTTTGTAGAAAAAAAGCAGATCACAGACATGACACAAAACTAAAGTCATTTCAAATGGCAACTTTCTGGCTTTAAGAAACACTATAAGAAATCAAGAAAAATAATTGTGGCAGTCAGTAATGGTTACTTTTTTAGACCAAGCAGAGGGAAAAAAAATATGGACTCACTCAATTCTGAGGAAAAAATTATGGAATCACCCTGTAAATTCTCATCCCCAAAACTAACACCTGCATCAAATCAGATCTGCTCGTTAGTCTGCATCTAAAAAGGAGTGATCACACCTTGGAGAGCTGTTGCACCAAGTGGACTGACATGAATCATGGCTCCAACACAAGAGATGTCAATTGAAACAAAGGAGAGGATTATCAAACTCTTAAAAGAGGGTAAATCATCACACAATGTTGCAAAAGATGTTGGTTGTTCACAGTCAGCTGTGTCTAAACTCTGGACCGAATACAAACAACATGGGAAGGTTGTTAAAGGCTGGTAGACCAAGGAAGACATCAAAGCGTCAAGACAGAAAACTTAAAGCAATTTTGTCTCAAAAATCGAAAATGCACAACAAAACAAATGAGGAATGAATGGGAGGAAACTGGAGTCAACGTCTGTGACCGAACTGTAAGACACCGCCTAAAGGAAATGGGATTTACATACAGAAAAGCTAAATGAAAGCTATCATTAACACCTAAACATAAAAAACAAGGTTACAATGGGCTAAGGAAAAGCAATCGTGGACTGTGGATGACTGGATGAAAGTCATATTCAGTGATGAATCTCGAATCTGCATTGGGCAAGGTGATGATGCTGGAACTTTTGTTTGGTGCCGTTCCAATGAGATTTATAAAGATGACTGCTTGAAGAGAACATGTAAATTTCCACAGTCATTGATGATATGCAGCTGCATGTCAGGTAAAGGCACTGGGGAGATGGCTGTCATTAAATGCACAAGTTTACTTTGATATTTTGGACACTTTTCTTATCCCATCAATTGAAAGGATGTTTGGGGATGATGAAATCATTTTTCAAGATGATAATGCATCTTGCCATAGAGCAAAAACTGTGAAAACATTCCTTGCAAAAAGACACATAGGGTCAATGTCATGGCCTGCAAATAGTCCGGATCTTAATCCAATTGAAAATCTTTGGTGGAAGTTGAAGAAAATGGTCCATGACAAGGCTCCAACCTGCAAAGCTGATCTGGCAACAGCAATCAGAGAAAGTTGGAGCCAGATTGATGAAGAGTACTGTTTGTCACTCATTAAGTCCATGCCTCAGAGACTGCAAGCTGTTATAAAAGCCAGAGGTGGTGCAACAAAATACTAGTGATGTGTTGGAGCATTCTTTTGTTTTTCATGATTCCATAATTTTTTCCTCAGAATTGAGTGATTCCATATTTTTTTTTTCCTCTGCTTGGTCTAAAAAAGTAACCGTTACTGACTGCCACAATCTTTTTTTCTTGATTTTTTTATAGTGTTTATTAAAGCCAGAAAGTTGCCATTTGAAATGACTTTAGTTTTGTGTCATGTCTGTGATCTGCTTTTTTTCTACAAAATTAAACAACTGAATGAACATCCTCCGAGGCCGGTGATTCCATAATTTTTGCCAGGGGTTGTATGTATATGCATGTGTGAAAGTTCATGTACCGTTATTCCTTCAAATAATTACTTAGTGTCAAAAGCAATCATATACGCTGAATGTTTCAAGTGCATGAAGACTGTCAAACAGTGAGCAGATGATCTTTGACCATTCAATGTGCATGTTGTTTATCTAGAATGTCAGACTGGTTGGCTGGGGTCATGATTGGCTAATCGCAGATGTGTACTTTTGATTAATGGTTCAGCCTTGAAGGAGAGCACTGTAACCTGACATTGTTATAGAAAGCTTAGGAGACAGGGCTCATATCAATGTAAGACCAGACTTTGTGTCTTTCCATTGTTTTGTGATATCGTCACCCCTGTATGCTGTATGTAACGATATTCAATAAAAGGAGGGGCAAATGGGTGGGACCTTTAGGATGGACGACAGTTCTTTCTGAAGGAGCTTCTCGTTTGTCTTCGCCTGTACAGGATAAAGAAATTCAGTGTCTCTTGCGTGATCATTCCTGTGTGTGTAAACTTTTCAGGTTAGCCTTACACCTTACAGTGTTTAAGCCAAGAGACGAACCAAGAAAGACATTACGGGGTTTTTTTTTTCTCTCTGCAGCGATGGTCCAGCCACACGCGCTCACGTGCACATAAAGAAAAACAGTCTCACCCGTGATCACACTCTGTCACTGCTGCAGTCCGTATGCCTTCACCCCGGTAGGCGTCAACCCATTAGGGAGGAGACCCGCCACCCAGAAAGGGTCTGCAGGAACTGATTTCCTGCACTGCGGCCGCAGACTTCCACGGGCGTTCTCCATCACGGGCCGACGAGTTTCCGGTCTGTTGGCACCCGGCTCCGAAGGACCAAGATGTTAGAGTTGTTCAGAGTTAGACCTGAAAAGTTTACACACACAGGAATGATCACGCAAGAGACACTGAATTTCTTTATCCTGTACAGGAGAGGACAAACAAGGAGCTCCTTCAGAAAGAACTGTCGTCTGTCCTAAAGGTCCCGCCCATTTGCCTCTCCTTTTATTGAATATCGTTACATACAGCATATAGGGGTGACAATATCACAAAACAATGGAAAGACACAAAGTCTGGTCTTACATTGATATGAGCCCTGTCTCCTAAGCTTTCTATAACAATGTCAGGTTACAATGCTCTCTTTCAAGGCTGAACCATTAATCAAAAGTACACATCTACGATTAGCCAATCATGACCCCAGCCAACCAGTCTGACATTCTAGATAAACAACATGCACATTGAATGGTCAAAGATCATCTGCTCACTGTTTGACAGTCTTAATGCACTTGAAACATTCAGCGTATATGATTGCTTTTGACACTAAGTAATTATTTGAAGGAATAATGGTACATGAACTTTCACACATGCATATACATATATGTGAAAAATAGAGAACAGAAATCAAAGACATGATTACAGAGAGTACATCAAAGTGAAGACATTAATTTTTGATAATACATATATTGACAATTTAGAGAAAAACCCTGTCAGAGACTATATCATGGATCTTCAGGATCATGTTGGTCCAGGTGGCAGTTCTCAGTCTTCTTGATGTTGCTCCATTTTTGATGCTTGTTCTGTCCCTCTTTAATTTTGCTGACCAGCATTTACCTGTAGGATAAGACAGGGCATCCTCCCCTAATGTCATTAAAAAACTTTTTCACATTGTCATTATGGGGTATAGGGTATAGAATTTTGACTGTAGAATTAATTATCTCTATTTTGGAATAAGGTACAGCCTTATTCCAAAATGGATGTACAAAAACAGATGCACAGGAAAGAGACAACGGACACTTTGTCCCAATTCCTTTAATTTTTTTTTTTTAATTGTTGGGTTTTGGATCCAGAAGTGCGCTGAATGTGAAGCAAAAGGAGCACAAGGCTATTTTTAACAGGCTACATTCACAACTACACAAGGTGCGCAGCTGCTTTAACCTCCACTCAGACTGTGATTTTACCACGACTGCATCAAAATTAAACAGTTATCTCTTTAAAACTAAGTCACCATGACAAAAAAATATACTTATGTAAACTTTGCAATTAAATTTTGCAATTAATCTGTGGTTTGCATGCATGGGAGTGATTCATGTATCAACTATGATCGGCTGCACTACTATTCAACATACAATTTATTAACAGTACACAAAATGTTAAATGAATAGGAAATAAAAATTGACATGGAAAATAATTGTAATAATCTAATTAATGGCTTGACCTCCTGATCCTCCGTCTCCTCGAGGTGATGCTTACTGGCTTTGCGCAATGTCAGTTTTGCTTCTTGTATTAGTGTATAAGAAACAAATGTATGATTTTATAAACATGTTTGACTGCTAACTTTTTTTTAACGGGAGCCAATTTATGGTTAGCAGAATTAAATTTAGTGCAATCTAACTGGTCCCTTAATGGTTTTCAAGCTAATCTGTAAAGCTAATCTGTGAAGAAAAAAGTTAGTGCCTCTAAATAGCTTTTAGCTGATCAGCTGAACTGTGCCCGCCACTGGTATTTCTGCACATTTTTCGAAACCTTCAGAATACGGCTGAAAGGGAGTAGAGACCTTTGAGCCTGTGCGGCGTCCTCTAGTGGATGTAATGCCTAACATGTGCACCAATGTAAAGGACACATGGAAGTATGTGGACAGTGACAGTTACATTATTTCATTTCATTTATTCTTTTTACATTTTTACATTCATTTCCCAAAGAGTTCCATAACTTAACTCCAGCATGTGAGACACTCATTTGTTCAAGTGTTATTCTAGAAAAAGGTAATTTAAAATCTTTCTGTGTAGGCTCTCAGTTGTCCAGGTGGTTTCCATAGTAGAGAAGCTTGAATCTTCGACTGGACTGGGTTGCTTGACGTGAGGACGTTTCGCTTCAAATCACAGAAGCTTCCTCAGCTAAAATTCTTGCTCTGGTAGTCTGACTTCTGTCTTGACTTGTAATTTAAAATCAAGATTTCGTCTACTATTTTCATCATTCATAATAAAAAGATTTTGCAAAATTTGTGGTAACAAATTATGTCGAGCTTTGAGCATAATTATCAATGTCTGTAAAGAGATAAGGTCTTTAAGTTTTAACAGCCCTGACTTCAAAAAGAGTCCAGAAGTGTGCGCTTTTGGAGGAGCTCTGTGCAGAACTCATATCACTTTTTTTGGTAAAATAAATAAAGGCAATAAATTAGAATTGTAGGAATTACCCCAGACTTCCAATGCACATATAGATTTGCATATGTAAATGGTGTCTTAAATAACTCTAGACCATCTAATAATTATAAATACTCCAAAAGAGGTGAGTTTGTAATCTGTTCCAATGGAGTTTGCTTGATATCAACTGACAGATTATTTTGCAAACTTCGAGCATGATGAGCAATGTCTGTGCCGCAAGCCAGCTTCCTCTTTACCTTTGGCAAAGCAAAACATCCTCATCAGCAAAGCTGTGTTGACATGATGTTCTTTAAGTCATGCAAGGAAACAATGCAATGCTTTCCGTGACATCAGATCATAGAACCTGCAGCACAGTCATTGAAGTAAACCAAATAAAAACACATTCAAAGTGGTACACACTCATGCACATACCAGTTCAAACATATATTTTAAATTTTGGAATCAATTAAAAAGTACTCAAAACCAGACTTTTGCACACACATTATATATATATATATATATATATATATATATATATATATATATATATATATATATATATATATATATATATATATATATATATATATATACACACACACACACACACACACACAGTAAACCAGTTTAAAACTTGAAGAATGCACATCAAATGCAGAACACAAAACCAAGCTGACATCAGTATTAATCAACAAATTGTTTCTTATTAAGAAAAACATCATGTAAGGTTTCGCCCCCAAAGCTTCATTGGAGCATTCACAGGCTTGGAGGTTTTTATGGAAATCTAATTATTTAAAAATTTGAATATTTTGCTTGTAAAGAGAAAGTTTGATGGGTCTGTAGTTACATGTAGCTCAGATTTCCTCACAGCAGCACTTTTGAAAGAGGGGGAAATGGAAAAAAAAAAAAAAAAAAAACTCCCTCTCACAGGACATTTCCCAACATTATCTCAGACACTTTTTGCAAATTTCGTATTGTTCAGTCTTTACAAAAAGATTTTTAAAGTATTACAAGCTTAATAAATGAGTAAAGCATGTAGGTACACAACATTTATACAATTAAATATTATTTTAAAATTGAAACCGTAGCAGATCAGTGATGCTGCTGGTTTATTACATTTTTATATGTAACACAGTTAATAGGAAGCAATTACATAGAGACTCTGACATACAGATACACTTTTTGTTTTTTAATATTCTGTATTCGCACAAGTTTAGCAGAAAGTGATAAAGAAATGTTTTGGCAGCGCATTTTCCTGTAGAGCAAAAGTAACTCTATTTCACTTCACCTTTTTTTTCTAGATAAATATCCTGCTTGGCACCAATTTGGGAAGTAAGATTGCAAAATTCACCGATGGCTTCAGCCAGGATGTAAAGTGAAAAATTAGCCATTTTTCTTTCTTTCTTTCTTTCTTTCTTTTTTTATTTAAACTGTACTTACAGAGCACAGAGACAATTAGCTGAGCTTGTGCTTGACTGTAGAAATAGTGACAGCTGATATTCTATTTTTATTTTTAAATCAGAGCATCATTTTCAAATGATGCTATCTGACCGAAAAATGCAAACACAGAAAATCGCTCCCGTCCCTCCATGAAGTTCAATAAAATGATATTTTCTATAACATATTTTGACAAAAGGCTTGGATCACATGCAATACTCTGCAAAAGTCTTCGGCACCCTACTGTTTCTATACAAGTGCTGTTTTTGTCATAAGTGTGGAAGTGAACCACCAAATTACAACATTCCACATTTTTATTTCAAATACATGAAATGTTACAATTTTACTTGATAAAGTCGTTTATGAAAGAAAGCAATCTTTTCACAATCACAAAATCCTGAATGCTTCGTTGGTTTGCAGCTCAATGCACGATTCCACAAAGACAATATGTGGCAAAACAATCAATGAATTGATCAATACAATGTTCTTTTGCAACACCATGCGATAACTCACCCAAACAAATTCACCTATCAAGGTAAAGAGAGCACACATTATATACTGTATACCCCTCTCCCCTCTCTCACCCCCGTGGAGGGTGGTATGTGTGTTCCTCAAGCTCGGGTCCTCTTCCAGAGACCTGGGAGTTTGAGGATTCAGCGTAGTGTCTTAGCTGTTCTTACGACTGCACTCTTCTGGACAGACACCTCTGATGTTGGGCCTGGAATCTGCTGGAGCCACTTCTTCCAATTTGGGGGTTACAGCTCCTAGTGTTCCTATTACCACTGGAACCACTTAGGACTTGCCAGGTTTTGGGTTTGTGCTCTATTTTATTGTACATTTTGTCTTATTTTTGGGTGTTGTTGGTTCTTTGCCTTTTGCTTTCTACTTGGGTTCTCTCTGTCTTTCTCTTGGTGGTGGGCGTTTCCCTTTATCTGACCACACCCCTGCTCTAGTCGCCTCCCCTCACACCTGTCCTTGACTAGCTGCTCATCACTTGGGTGTATTTAAGACTCTCTTTTTGCTCTGGTCCTTCGCCAGATCGATGTGCCTTGAGCCTTCTTTCCAGCCTTCTCTTGTATCTTTGCCTTGCTTCGTTTTGCCTCATTGTGTTTTTGACCACCTGCTAGTTTTTCTCGACCACGTCTCTCGCCTGATGATTGTTGTACTTCTGCTCTTGTCTAGCCGCCTTACCATGTACCAACCCCTGCTAACCAACCCAGTAAAAGAGTTAAGCCTACAGATCGGTGAGTTTGTGTTCTGCATTTCTGTCCAGCCAGTTGTCAACACCGAGCCTGATAGGACTTCACCTTCCACATCTGCTCCAGTTGCTCCTTCAGCCCTTGGTACAATTCAGTTTCAATTTATTTAGTTTATATAGCGCCAAATCACAACAAACCTGCCTCAGGGTGCTTCACACACGTAAGGTCTAACCTTACCAACCCCTAGAGGAAGCACACAGGCAACAGTGGTAAGGAAAAACTCCCTCTGATGATAGTGAGGAAGAAACCTCAAGCAGGCCGGATTCAGAGGGGTGACCTTCTGCTTAGGCCATTCTAACAGTTAAGATTTTGCCAAGTTTGACAAAACAGAACATAACACAACAAAAGAAGATGCATTTGATGAGAAGTCCATGCAGGCGTCCAGTCCACAGGCAGGGGACATCTAGTAGTGCTCATGCCATTCAGTGAGCCTGCTCATGCTGTCCTCAAGCATATTCTGCACCACCCTCACATATTTCTCTGCCACTTCCTCATATGACATCACAACTCCAACAGCGCAATACAACATTTTCCGGTTTTCTTTCTACTTCATCAGCAATCTCAAAGCAAACATCCAGTAGATTAGGAAAAATATATTGAGACATTTTGTACTGCTAATGTACAGCAATTAAAAAAGAGGTCATAGCTATTTTGAGCGTACTACTCTTGGGGTGGCCGCCCATTGACAGTCATGGAAAAGTAAGCTTTTTCAGCTTCTCCCTTTTTCACTTGGGGATCGCCACAGCAGATCCTAAACTCATTTTAAAATAAGTCATTGCAAGCAAAGCAATGATCAAAGAGCTTGATTACCAATTATGTTTTAATCCAGGGGTGCAAAAAAGGGAACTTGTCCTTTAAGTGCCTGATCATCAAATAGTTTGCCTTTAGAAGATACAAAGGCACCTTGGTCAAAGTGAGTCAAAAGGTGCACAGAGTAAGAGCTCCCCAGTGTTTCCTTAGGGCTTAAATATGCATCACAACCACTTACACTGTGGATACTCAGCTGTATTATATGTCTGTGCTCTGTGACCTTGATAATAACAGCAGCGATCTGTAGGGAGTCTGAGACCAGAGCTGCAGAAAGGAGTTTAGACACTTGAAAGAGCAGCTGGGTGGAAAGAATGTCCCCTCCAGGCTCAACTGCTGCTTATGATACTCTTACAGAGGCACCACAGGGAGAAGGCTGAATAAGCATTGTAGCGTGGAGGAAAACATGACTTTAAGGGCCATTTCATCTGCAGTGGTGACCCCACCCAACCACAAGTCACAACGTCACAGCCCGTTTCAAGTCAGAATCCATGCTGTTCCTCATCCAGCATATCTGCGTGCACATTAAACAGTGCGTTCACAAGATAATACATCCTAGGCACCTAGCAGGTTTCCCTTCTATTTCACACTTGCAGAGAGGAACTTTGTTTTTCACAGCAAACGATATGAACCTTCCTGTTGAGGACACTGATCAGCAGAAATTTTGTGTAGCTCACCGCAGAATGTCTGTGAGTGTGCATACACATGCGTGTGTGTGTGTGGGTGTGTGTGTGCATGTCTTTGACTGAAAGATATAAGATAATATTGCAGGCAATAAAAACGACTGTATGATTAGTCAAAATTCTAATGCTCTGATTCATAATTCCAAATAGGGAATAACCTCCTTGTGTCTGATGATTTGTGGATGTTAATGCTGGATTTTATGGTCACAAATTGAGTTTTACATTATGGTAAAATGGCTATTTATGACCGTAATCCAGCATTAATGTCCGCAAATCAGACACAAGGGGGTTATTCCCATTCTCATCCAATTCCAACTTTTGCACGGATCCGTGTCCACCACTGAAGGCTACATCTTAATCCGCATAATAATATAGTTTGGTAAAAATGTTAAGCAGACAAAGGGCGTGGTCGGCTCGTCAAAGCTTACTGAAACAGCGTCTTCATGCCAAACTGGAAATTCTGTGAGCAGAATCCGCATCACTACTTTCGTATGGTATCTTAAATTAATCCATTTCGGGGTCGTTGCTCTGCCAGTTGTTTTTTTTTTTGTTCTTCTTTGTGTTTAATGGCAATTGGTAACCTCTTGCTCTCAGCTGACAGCGCCTTTATTGACATCTGTGTAGCAATGCGCTCAGACAGGGAGTGAAGTAACGCATTAAATGTGAAACAGTTTTAATATTTTGGCACCGTTTACACAATATTTTATGGATTGAAATCTCACATGATTACCCAATCAGATTTGCGGAAAAAATGTAATTGGATTAGACTTCATGGCTACCGAATCTAAGACATTTGAAATGTATTATTTTGCTTACAAGCAGCAGTGGCTTTGGTGGCCACAAGATCAAAGCTTTGTAAGTGGAACAAACTGACAAACAAGCTTGTTTCAAGCTATACGCATCTTCAAAACCGCAGATATATTATGTGTGAGTTTCTGTGTTTGGAGGCACAGACACGTTTGCCCCCGTCACTACCAGAAAAGCAGCACACCACATCCTTTACCAACTCCCTGCAGGTGGTGAGCCCACATGGAGATGACACTGTGATGTTTTTTTGGGCTGAACTGGACTGAGCCTCATAGTTGTAGACCAGGCTATGAGGCACTCGCCTGTGAGCTCCCCACGCCGGGCCTGGGACTAGGAGGAGACCCCAGTATCCCTAATCTGGGCAAGGACACCATCATATTTAACCCTACTGACATGCCCTCTGTTGAGGAGACATGGATGGAAGACTCAGGTGGATCTGGTGCCATCACCCTAGTAGAAGTCACTGAGGTAGTCAAAATCTCCTTGGTAGCAGGTTGCCGCAGGTGGATGACTTTTGTCCTGAGATCCTGAAGTATCTGGATGTTGTTGGGCTGTCATGGCTTATACACTCATACATTGTTGCTTGGAAGTTGGGGCAGCATCCCTGGATTGGTAAACTGGGAGTCTGGGATGGAGGTCCCCATCTTAAAAAAAAGTAGGCCTGTGCCCGTATTCTTGGCATTACATCTGACCTGTTTCTGGTGGGTGTTGGACTTGACCAGGGCTGCTCTGTGTCACCACTCCTGCTGGTAATATTCATGGGCAGGATTTCAAGGCACAGTCAGGGACCAGAGGGTGTCCAGTTTGGTAACCTCAGAGTTGCATCTCTGCTTTTTTGCAGATGATGTGATTCTGTTGATTTCATCAAGCAGTGATCTCTGATGCACACTGAGCAGGTTTAAGGCCGAGTGTAAAGTGACTGGGATGACAATGAGCACCTTCAAATTTGAGACCATGGTCCTCTGTCGGAAAACAATGGATTGTCCCCTCTTGGTTGGGGAGAGTTATTACCCTAAGCAGAGGGGTTTAAGTATCTCGGGGTCTTGTTAACAAGTGGGGGTAAGTTGGAGCGTGAGATTAATAGATGGATTGGAGCAGCGTCTGAAGTTTTACGTACTAGACTAGGGATGGGAAATGAGGGCCGAGACACTGGAGGTTTTCCTTGCAACCAATCACCCCAGCAGGCAGGTTTGCTGATGAGCTTCTCCTCTGAACATAAACACCTGATCGTCAATGAAATCACTTGCTGATGTGATTGGGAGCAAGGAAAACCTGCAGTGTCTTGGCTCTTCATGGCAGACGATTGCCCGCCCCTGTACTAGACCGTTGTGGTGAAGAAGGAGCTGAGCCAGAAGGCGAGGCTCTCAATTTACCAGTCGATTTATGCTTCTATCTTCACTTATGGTCATGGACATTGGCTAATGCCTGAAAGAATAACATAATAGATACAAGCAGCGGAAATAAGATTCCTCCGTCAGGTGTCTGGGCTTACACTCCTGGACAGGGTGAGAAACTCGACTATCCAGGAGGGACTCGGAGTGAGTCGCTGCTTCTTTCCATCGAAAGGAGCCAACTGAGGTGGTCCAAGTATTTGGTGAGGATGTCCCCTGGTCAACTCCCTAGGGAGGTCTTCCAGGCACATCCAATTGGGAGAAGAACCAGAGGAAGACCTAGGACATGCTGGACGGACTGTATTTTCCAGCTGGGAACATCTTGCGATCCCCCAGGAAGAGTTACAGGAAATGGCAGAGGATAGGGAAGTATGGGATGAGCAGTTTGGTCTGCTACCACCGCTACCAGGACCCAGATAAGCGGCAGAAAATGAATGAATGAATGTTATCAAATTAAACTGTGCTCCAGTATTTTTTTGTTTGTTTGTTTGTTTGTTTTCTGTTCTCTGAGTTTGCAAGTTTTAGGACGTAGATGGTTTTGCAGTACAGATGAACACAAGGACGGACCGAAGGACAGCAACTTCTCCTCACAGGCACAACTCGCAGGTGGGAAAAATAAGCTTCATTCTTTTTGCAAGTGATTTTTTTTGTTTGTTTGTTTGGCATTTGTAAGTGCAAGAAAATAAGGCTCATTTTATTTTATTTAGCACAAAGTGTAACTCTAAACATGAAGTTTTCTAATTGCTGCTGCAGTGATCTGAAACATGAATTTTAACCTTGTATATGCAAATATTTCTCAGGATTTTCAGGTTAAAGTTTTGTTTAACATGTTTCAGTATTGCAGCTTGTATTTGTTCCTTTTTTTTTTCGATGTGTTATTTTTGCCTATGTCACTGTTTCCTGTTTGAAGAACTTGTAAATGTGCTTCCTCTGTGACTTCCTGGCCATGTGGAGATATAGTGACAGCCAGGCGTTTAAAAAAATAAAATAAAATTCTGCACCAACAGTTATCCATTTGGCCCATGACTGCGAAATGAGGAAACAGAAAGTGGCAGCTGGCCAGAGGGTAAAATAGCCGAACTGCTGCAGGTCACCAGACAAGGATTTGAAGGAGATGGTTCGGATTAGACAAAGTTAAGACAACAAGGTAAATGTTTGAGGATGAAGTAATAAAGTTGAAGGGGGCAATGACATGAGTGTCCAAACACAAAACCCCGATGAAAAGTCCAGTGAGCGCACCTGGTTTTATTTGTTGTTCTTAAAACTGAGCCAGATTTTGTGAAGATAGGACACATAGTCCAAGTTGTGCTTTTTAGGTCAGGGGTGGGAGCGTGCGTTGGTGTTGATGGCCCCTCCCTCTGGACCGCCGCATCAGAGAGAACTGTCAATCTTCAACTCATTTCAGTTGTACATTAAAAACTGTTTTAATCTACAATTCATGGAGATTATCTACTGCTTTATTGTTTGCACATAAATCCAGAGGACCTGACTGTTATCTTTTTAATATGCATATGTCGCGGACATGAATGAGCGAAGCTCGTCAGCATCTAACCATGTCCTTTAGGTCCTTCAGACTTTATTTTGAGTAAAAACCTTTTTAAGCATTTTTCTTTATTTGCCTCTCACATGCCTGGAAAAGCTCCTCGCCATCTAACCATGTCCTTTAGGTCCTTCAGACGTTTTTCAGTAAAATTGTTCTTGGGAGCATGAGCATGACTAAAACCTTTCAGCTTCAGACCCCCGCCTTTTTACGCATTTTCCTTATTTTGCCTCAGCTTCTGGAGGTGCTCTGCCCTCCCCATACTCCCCACCTTTTTAAGCATTTTTCTTTTTTGCCTTTCAGCTGACCCCCCTAATTACAGCCCTCTTAACCCCCTGCCACTTTAAGCATTTTTTTAAATGTAGATGTAAATTAATATTCAAAGTTTTCAGCTAGTTGACAGTAGGGCTGCACAATATGACCAAATTATCATATCTCAATATTGTCATATAAATTGTCATGTAAATATCACTTATATACATTCTGTCCATATTCTTGAGCCACTTGGGTGGGTAGGGAGAGTTCCCATGGGATAAAAAATCTTTTCAACCTACCATCCCTGGTTCTCAAGACCAGGCACCTAAGTGGTTCGACTCTTTCTTTTTTTTTTTTCTTTAAAGATATTTAGGTGTACCTTAGTAAACACTAGTAGAGTTCCACCTTAGATTTGGAATGTATAATAGAAGATATACCTTACTGAATTTTCATATCAATATGATATAGGATATGACTATGATTTGACACAAAGTGCAGCAACAGTGACAATTAAACATTCTTAAACAAAACAGTAATAATACCACACTCATTTTGCACTCATCATGCAGCATCTGCAGTGATGCGGTCACTGTATCGGACCGTCGTGGTGAAGAGAGAGCTGAGTAGGGGGGCAAAGCTCTCAATTTACCGATCGATCTACGTTCCGATCCTCACCTATGGTCATGAGATTTGGCTTATGACCGAAAGAACGAGATCGCGAGTACAAGCAGCCGAGATGAGTTTCCTCCGCAGGGTGGCTGGGCGCTCCCTTAGAGATAGGGTGAGGAGCTCGGTCACTCGGGAGGAGCTCGGAGTCGAGTCGCTGCTCCTCCACGTCGAAAGGAGCCAGTTGAGGTGGCTCAGGCATCTTTTCCGGATGCCCCCTGGACGCCTCGCTGGAGAAGTGTTCCGGGCACGTCCCATCGGGTGGAGGGCCCAGTGAAGACCCAGGACATGCTGGAGAGACTACGTCTCTCGGCTGGCTTGGGAACGCCTTGGGGTTCCCTCGGAGGAGCTGGGGGAGGTGTGTGTGGATCAGGAGGTCTGGGCGGCTTTGCTTGAGCTGCTGCCCCCGCAACCCCACTCCGGATAAAGCAGAAGAAAATGGATGGATGGAAATTAATTAGTTGTTGCACTATTACATGAAAGCTCAACTGTGCCTATGATCTGGCCAAACCATAAACAGGTAAAGAAGTGGAACGTGGACAAGACCAACATGACCTGGGTTGGATAAATGAAGCCCAAGCATTTCTTCAGATCTCAAAGTTGCCAAACTATTTAGGGCTAACAGGCTATGTAACTTGGTTTGGGTGTTTTTGCAGACTGGCTGGTGGTTAACTGTTGGCTTGGGTGAGGTTATTATAAACTATGGCTGGGATTTTGCCTCAATAACCATGACAATATCAGTGTAGCTAAACATCAACAAGGTATTAATACCTTGTAATTAGTGCTAACGGTTCTAACCATCTAACCATCCTAAAATTTCACAGAATGAAAATACTGGAGCATATCCATCACAGATGGTCTATTAGTATAATTAGCTCTACACAGCATTTCATATTTCTCATATTTGTTCTACTATGATTGCCCACAATCCAAAAAAGTGCAAAAACGGGATGAAACAGCTTAATCCGACTTGCCTCCTAAGAGGCTACCTTATAAAGTGTTTCTTTTAACCGTTTTTTTCTGGAGTTTCACTCGTGGTTTCATTTATAAACAAAACTAATTCCAGAGAGTTTATCTACATTAACGGCAACTTTGTCATTTTTACAAAGTGAAAATATCCCACATATCTTTTAAAGTAACGCGCTAATTCTGAAGGTTTGTGCATTAACCGACACACGCTCCAAAAGGCATTATTGGAAGAGTGACAAAGATGGATTAAGAAATTACTATGATTCTTCAAAATGAGGGCCAATTTACTCTTCTGGATTAAGCGATCTCTGCTAAGGGCTGGACCCCTGCACAATAGCTATCACTCAGTGCAACCACACCCCTAATATTCATGACTTTATGGCTTAAAATAGCAAAAGCAGATATGAAAAGTCACCCCTCTACAGTTGTCATGAAAGAAAAAACCTATTATAGAGGCCAAAATAAAGATGTATATTCTGCTGTAAAGATGAGCCGGAATGGATTATTTGTTGTTGTTGTTGTTGTTGTTTTTGAAGTCAGTCTCAAGTGGTTATTCAAGGAACTGCCAATTTTGACACTTCCACGTTGGCCTCATTTTTCATCATCAGAGGTTGCTGCTTGGTTGAAACAGAAATATCCAACTTCATAATATTTATATTTTGCAAGAAAATACACAAAGTAGAAGTGCACCCCCCCAACACACACACACACACACACACACACACACACACCACCACCACCACCAAAAAACAAAGTTAAAAAAAAAGTGCAGCAGAAATAATTATGCAGACAGAGAGACTTTAAAACTCAGTAGATTCTATTTCATCCAGAGAACAATGTTTCCATGGAGGCTTGTGCAAGCGGAATGAATCAATTTTGGGTGTTACTGCTGACAAACCAACAACGCTTACACACAGGTGAAAATGTAACCGGCCTGGTGACAATACAGAGCTGCAGAGCGAGCCTCAGTGAAATATAGATCAGACAATGGAGGCACAAGAGAGAAGTTCTGAAACAGATGCTGGCAGTGACAGTGAGTGAAGAATGCAAGGAGAAGGATGTGACAGATGGAGAGGAGGAGAAAATCTGAATTTTTGATATTGTACACCCCTCAGCAAAGAACGGATGATGAATGATTTCCATTTACAGTGGGAGAGACACCTTCCATCAGATCGGCTTCCCTGTGGGTCGGATCCTCCATCACAGTCACTCTCATCCTCCTGTCGCTCACTTTCATTCTAACTTTTTACCCCCTAAATGGGGACCACATCAATAACTTTGCACATTGCACTCAACTTATCAGAATGAAAAGATGCCTTTAAAATAGGTCAGATTGTTCCTGTTCACACAATCATCCAGTGCTGAGCAAACACATTTGAAACAACACAAACCCTAAGTCGCTTTCAAGATCAAACTCACAAAGCATTTCAGAATAGACGAGTCCACAAATAAGTAACACCCTTCGGCTGCTCCCTTGTTTTTTTGCACTCAGGGTCGCCGCAGTAAATCCAAGGTGGATCTGCATGTTGAATTGGCACAAGTTTTACGCCGGATGCCCTTCCTGACGCAACTCCACATTACAGGGAGAAATGTGGCAGGGGTGGGATTCGAACCAGTAACCTTCCGCACTGAAACCAAGTGCATTAACCACTTGGCCACCACCCCTGCTAATAGATGAGTCTACAAGTACACTCCAAAAATAAAAGACTCATTGGATGAACTCAATTCAGATATGAGCAGGTTTTCCATCAAATAGATATATGAAGCCCCAAAAGCACATCCATGCAAGACAAATTAATTTAGTTGGGACTACATATATTTATTAGATGAGAATCCTGCTCATAACTGAATTGAGTTCATCCAATGAGTCAGTTTGAGTGCACAAGACAATTTATTATTAGCAATGTACTGCAGTATTGCTACAACTATAGCAATAGCAGCACAAAAGTACATCAAAAATTCAACAATTTTAAGTTCTTAGAGATTTTGTTAATGAAACCTCTCATGAAGCAAGATGTTCTTAAAGCTGTACTGCCTTTTGGGTATTTTTTTTAAGATTTAAGTCATTAAAAAAAATTTTCTTTGACACCACTATAATATTATTTCTTAGCATTTAAACAAGGGGTTCATAATATGATCAAATTTCATGCTGCCTAGAAACAATTCAGAATTGTCCCCCAGAATGGGGAAAATGTCCTACATTTGGTAGCAATGTCATAGGTCACATTTTGGTAGCGATATCATAGATCACATGGTGGCTTCCCCTGATATGCATGAGGGGCTGGGAAGGACATGTCGACTGTCAGTCGGACTAAAGAAAAACAATGTGACATCAACTGGCTGCTCGCTCGAACAAAATAAACCAAGATGGTGGAAAAAATGCTCCGAAACGGCTTACTTCTGTATAAATTGAATGTTTCTCATACATTTTAAACACTAAAATAAACACTTCTAAATATAAAAAAAAAACACTGTTTTTAAAACCAGATAACACCTCTGAAGTGATTTACATGATGACTTACGGATGTTAGCATACACGCCCCAGGAACACATAACAAGGAAGTGAGTTAGGTCAAAGGTAATCTCAAAACCTCACATGCACACAGCTTGTTGAAGCACCTCTACTCAGAAATATCTCAATCCAGGTGCACAGTGCTGGGATAGAGAACACGGACACATATGAAAGGACTTCTGACTGATTAATATATTAACTCCAACCTGTCTGACTGCACAGTGACACCAAGGCTCCCTGAGGTGAAGCAATGCAACAGCAAGGTGAATGAATGTTTGCTCTTATTTTGTTCATTTGTTGTTTATAATTCACTTTCATTGTGTATTTTATGTATATAATTTTGTTGTGTGTGTGTGTGTGTGTGTGTGTGTGTGTGTGTGTGTGTGTGTGTGTGTGTGTGTGTGTGTGTGTGTGTGTGTGTGTGTGTGTGTGTGTTGAGGGGGCAGTTCTCATTAAATATGAGTTTATTACTTCCTCCTCCTGCTCCATTTTTTAAAGTTATTCCTGCAGTGGCCATAATACTTCAGTATGATAATATTATAACATTGCAGATTACTGATGACGATATGTGCAGGCAAAGTGTACGTGCTCTGTGAAGTAGTTTATATAACTGGCATCTCACTGTTGCATACAGCCCCAGACTTTAGACCATAAAGGAGTCTAATTTTGTTTAGTCAAACTCAGTTGACTATTTTTTTTTATGTTAGTCATTGCACAAAGCACTTAGCTGGCAAAAGTTTCACATTACCCAACTAAAGTTTTTAGCCTGGTACAGAGGAGGCTAATCTTATTTTAGTTGACAAAACTTCAGTGTCTTACCTCAAAAATGGCAGCTATCATGTACCACCACTTGATGGAATACTCAAGATCACCCCAACGTCACTCGTATTCCTACAAAAGGAGAGCTTCCTCCACTTTTGGCCATGATTGTAGCAGATGACTGTCATTATGTGTTTGTGACAGTTCTCACATTAGCCATCGGGCGTCGCTGTTACATTGAGCAGCATTGTATGCACCAAAAGGTTTGACAGAAGTATAGAAGAAGAACTTCTAGGCTAAGAACTAAACACGTCTTTCTGCTGTTCGTACGTGCCCGTAAATGTTAATAAAGCCACTTAAAGAAACAAAAGTTGGATATTTCATGATAATAACCAACCAGGAAGTAAACAAAACTCTCGCGCATTGGAGGCGTTTCTTGGCAATGGCGCTTGCGAGGCCACTGTGCCTGAGAAAATCGTCGACTAACAAAAGCTATACAACCCACCAATGTCTTCTTAACACTAGGAACATGAAGTAAGCCCAAAACTTTAGACTGCTGAGCACAAAGCTTGAAAAGTTCTGAAAAATAAGTGGGTGCACAATCATTCAGAGTTAATACAATAAGTCAACAACAAAGTATTAACATCGACATCTGCGCAGCTCCTGTGTATTAATTTACTCTGAAACATACGTTCATCTACTGCCAAGGCTATAGCACCATCCTGAGTTAAAGTACAACTGAGTGACAATGGGTGTTAAAGGCTGTCCCTCTATAATTGGTGTTCATTATCTTTTTTATGATAAACAGCGAGTCTTTTTTTAAGTGTCTGCATTCTGGTCTGCAGACTGTCTGCTATTTCCAGCAGATTAAATCATTGGTTGTTCAAAATTACAAAACATTTTTCTTCAGTAAGATCTAACTATGTACTTCTGCAAACGTTTTGAACCATTTTTCTCTTATGTTTTGTATTTTTGTTGTTGTTTTTTTCCTGCAGCCTGATGGAGATCTGGCAATGTGACAAAAATGACACTAAAATTTTAATAACATCGCTTTCTGAAAACATCTCTCCATTATTTTAGAGGAGCTTTCAACATTTCTATCAAGGCTGTTCACGGGGAGGTTTTGTGGATTGTGAAACTCATCTATTTAAATGTAATTTACAAAGGTATCGAGCACCACAGATGAAATTCTACCCAGTTATCTGTAGGCAGCTGTACATCTGAAAACACGGGCTGATGAAACCATAACTACCAGGACGCCCAGACTAAACTAATGGAGGGGCTGTACAATTTTAGAATGTTGGTTCTTTTCTTGTTGTTGCTCTGTGTATCTGTGTAATTTAAGCTGTCCGTATGTTTTCTTCCCCAGTTTTTCACGTTTGGGGTTGCATTTTTAATTGCCTTAGTCCATGGCCTGGTGGAAAAGCAATTTGTGCACATTTCCATGTTTGGAATGCAAACTCACAATCTCTGGTGTAGGAGGCAGGCGCTTTGACCAGAAGGCTAAAACCCACAGGGTCTGGAGTCTTTTGGCACTAAGGAGTGACATTTACTGACTACCATATGCACAGCGACTCCTGCTGACCTCCATCACACAAAGAAGAAGGTTCCTGCTTCAAGACCACTCCTGGCCAATCTCCATATAACGTAGAGTTCTGTCAGGAAGGCCATCCGGCGTAAAACTTGTGCCAAATCAACATGCAGATCCATATCAGATCTGCTGTAAAAGATAAAGATAAAGATAAACTCTATTGATCTCACAGAGGAGAAATTCACATGTTACGTCAGCTCTTAAAAAACACACACAAGATGGGTGCAAGTAGAGGAAAATGTTCATCAAACAGCGTGTGCAAGGATAAGCAATAATAGTAATACTTGTAACAGTACGAGACATAAGAAATGAGGTAGAAATAGAATATGTATATACTATACACACACACACACACATATATATATATATATATATATATACATACACATATACACACATATACGCATACACATATGCATATACAGTAGTGTTCAGAATAATAGTAGTGCTATGTGACTAAAATGATTAATCCAGGTTTTGAGTATATTTCTTATTGTTACATGGGAAACAAGGTACCAGTAGATTCAGTAGATTCTCACAAATCCAACAAGACCAAGCATTCATGATATGCACACTCTTAAGGCTATGAAATTGGGCTATTAGTAAAAAAAAAAAAGTAGAAAAGGGGGTGTTCACAATAATAGTAGCATCTGCTGTTGACGCTAAAAACTCAAAACTATGTTCAAACTGCTTTTTTAGCAATCCTGTGAATCACTAAACTAGTATTAAGTTGTATAACCACAGTTTTTCATGATTTTTTCACATCTGCGAGGCATTAATTTTGTTGGTTTGGAACCAAGATTTTGCTTGTTTAATAGTGTGCTTGGGGTCATTGTCTTGTTGAAGCGCCCATTTCAAGGGCATGTCCTCTTCAGCATAAGGCAACATGACCTCTTCAAGTATTTTGACATATCCAAACTGATCCATGAAACTTGGTACGCAATATATAGGCCCAACACCATAGTAGGAGAAACATGCCCATGTCATGATGCTTGCACCACCTTGCTTCACTGTCTACTTTACTGTTTACTGTGAACTGTGGCTTGAATTCAGAGTTTGGGGGTCGTCTCACAAACTGTCTGCGGCCCTTGGACCCAAAAAGAACAATTTTGCTCTCATCAGTCCACAAAATATTCCTCCATTTCTCTTTAGGCCAGTTGATGTGTTTTTTGGCAAATTGTAACCTCTTCTGCACATGTCTTTTATTTAACAGAGGGACTTTGCGGGGGATTCTTGCAAATAAATTAGCTTCACACAGGTGTCTTCTAACTGTCACAGCACTTACAGGTAACTCCAGATTGTCTTTGATCATCCTGGAGCTGATCAATGGGTGAGCCTTTGTCATTCTGGTTATTCTTCTATGCATTTTGATGGCTGTTTTCCGTTTTCTTTCACGCGTCTTTTTTTGTCCATTTTAAAGCATTGGAGATCATTGTAGATGAACAGCCTATAATGTTTTGCACCTGCGTATAACTTTTCCCCTCTCCAATCAACTTTTTAATCAAACTACACTGTTCTTCTGAACAATGTCTTGAACGTCCCATTTTCCTCAGGCTTTCAAAGAAAAAAGCATGTTCAACAGGTGCTGGCTTCATCCTTAAATAGGAGACACCTGATTCACACCTGTTTGTTCCACAAAATTGACAAACTCACTTGTTGTGTGGGCCGCTGAAGAGGAGGTACTGCTGGCCCACCACCATCAGATGGCGCCCTGCTTGAAGTGCGGGCTTCAAGCATGAGAGGGCGTCATAGCAACCGGGAATGACAGCTGTCACTCGTTATCAGCACCAGCTGTCACTCATCCACATCACCACCACCATAAAGGCCGGACTGCAACTCCACCTCCCCGCCGAGAAATCAGCTATCAGAAGAGGTAATTTCTCTGCTGAACGTGAAACTGCATTATAGTCTGGACTCTTTTTGCAGCCGTATTCCTGTGGTGTTCCTTATCCGTTGGATTGGCGTTAGGTGTGATCAGCGACGGCTTCGCTCCACACTCCATCCAGATAAGTGGTTAGACAGGAGCTGCACGAGTGTGTGATTGGAGGTGGAGGTGCTCCCTCCCAAAGGAATACAGACTGTGGGATTACTGAGTGTGCGAACTCACACTCATCAATACTGTTTTTCTGTTCTCTGCCAGCAGTACCAGGTCTGACAGTGGGAGACGGTGACCACCTGGGGACCCAGGACTTGGCAGCTCCAGTGTTTTTCAGATCCGTTGGCGGTGAAGGCCGTGTGGGATCCGGCTCGGCTCAGGACGGATGTCTCCTATCCTCAAGCCTGCCCACACGTCACTCAAATCTGTAATTCGGTGGTACCTAAACTGTGATTGTCTGTATTTAGTTGTGCACTACAACATTAAATTGTTACTGTTTGGCTTATCCATTGCCCGTTCATTTAACGCCCCCTGTTGTGGGTCCGTGTTCCTACACCTTCACAACAGGATTTCTCTGCCAGCGTCATGGATCCCGAGGGGTGTCAACCATCACTTGAACAGCCAATGGAAGCGCGAGGTGCACAGGCGTCAGCAGGAGGCGTGTTAGGTCAGCTGCAGCAAATCTTAACCGCTTTCACTGCTCGGCTGAACTTAGTCACCGAGCAGAGTGTGATCCTCAATTGGAGAATGGAGGCTCTCACCGCCAAGGTGGAAGCGCAGGCCCAGGGCGCTGCTGCAGGACCTCCCCCTGCTGACCGGAGGCCTGAAAACAGACATTCCGCTGGTCATTCAACGAACCCCCCCACCGTCCCCTGAAGCATACATAAGCCCTCCGGAGCCGTACGGAGGTTGTGTCGAGACGTACATGGACTTCTTAATGCAGTGCTCGCTCGTCTTTTCACAGCGTCCCGTCATGTACGCGTCAGACACTAGCCGGGTGGCTTACGTAATAAATCTGCTTCGAGGAGAGGCATGCGCCTGGGCTACGGCGCTCTGGGAGCAGAATTCACGGCTCCTAACGACATACGCCGGGTTTGTGAGGGAGTTCAGACAGGTGTTCGACCACCCTCATAGAGGCGAGACCGCTTCAAGCGTGCTGCTGTCGATAAGACAGGGGTGTTGGAGCGCAGCGAAGTATGCAGTCGACTTCCGCATCGCGGCAGCGTGAGCCGGCTGGAATGCTGTTGCGCTCCGCGCCGCCTTTGTAAACGGACTGTCTCTGGTCCTTAAGGAGCACCTGGTGGCGAAGGACGAGCCGCGGGATTTAGACGGGCTTATCGACCTAGTTATACAGTTAGACAACCGATTAACAGAACACCGATGGGAGCGAGACAAAGGGCGTGGTCAGGCACAAGCCGTCCCTCTTCCTCCCGGGTCCGACAGGGAGCCGTCTTCCCCACGCTCCACAGCCAGGGTACTCCACATGACGACAGCTCCCCCTGCTGACGTTGCTATGGAAACGAGCAGGGCCAAAAGGCGATCAGATCAGAGACAAAGGAGGCTGGTCCGTGGGGAGTGTTTTCACTGCAGCTCAACCGAGCACACGCGGAAAAACTGCCCCAAACGGTCAAAACAGCAGTACTCGTCCTTAGAGACTGGGCTAAGGGTGGGTCATAATACCCACACGGGGATGCCCTGTAAATCTGCACGCATCCCAGTCACGATCCTGAGTGGGGATCTGGCCCTTCACGCCCCAGCACTGGTAGACACGGGGTTGGAAGGGAATCTGCTGGACAGCAGATGGGCAAGGGAAGTCGGGCTCCTTCCTGTGGTGTTCCTTATCCGTTGGATTGGCGTTAGGTGTGATCAGCGACGGCTTCGCTCCACACTCCATCCAGATAAGTGGTTAGACAGGAGCTGCATGAGTGTGTGATTGGAGGTGGAGGTGCTCCCTCCCAAAGCAATAAGACTGTGGGATTAAAGAGTGTGCAAACTCACACTCATCAATACTGTTTTTCTGTTCTCTGCCAGCAGTACCAGGTCTGACAGCGGGAGACGGTGACCACCTGGGGACCCAGGACTTGGCGGCTCCGGTGTTCTTCAGATCCATTGGCGGTGAAGGCCGTGTGGGATCCAGCTTGGCTCAGGACGGATGTCTCCTATCCTCAAGTCTGCCCACACGTCACTCAAATCTGTAATTCGGTGGTACCTAAACTGTGATTGTCTGTATTTCGTTGTGCACTACAACATTAAATTGTTACTGTTTGGCTTATCCATTGCCCGTTCATTTAACGCCCCCTGTTGTGGGTCCATGTTCCTTCACCTTCAGAACACTCACTGACTGAATGCCACACTACTATTATTGTGAACACCCCCTTTTCTACTTTTTTTTTACTAATAGCCCAATTTCATAGCCTTAAGAGTGTGCATATCATGAATGCTTGGTCTTGTTGGATTTGTGAGAATCTACTGGTACCTTGTTTCCTATGTAACAATAAGAAATATACTCAAAACTTGGATTAATCTTTTTAGTCACATAGCACTACTATTATTCTGAACACTACTGTATATAAACGTGATTGGGATTAAAAATGAGATAGGAGCATCTTCTTTACAATATGTGAAGTGGAGTTTATATGTGGTAAGGTGACATTAGTGCAGGGATTTGTAAACGAGTTGTTATTGCACATGATTTGTAGACATATTATTGCATGTGGTTATTTCACAGTGTTATTGTACAGTCTGACAGCAGCAAGAAGGAACAACCTGCGGTATCGTTCCTTCTTACACTGAGGGTGCCTCAGTCTGTCACTGAACAAGCTGGTCAGCTCCACTACAGTCCGGTGCAGAGGGTGAGAGGAGTTGTTCATGATGGATTTGAACTGGGCTAACACCCTCCTCTCAGCCACCTCCTCCAGAGAATCCAGAGGACAGCCCAGGACAGAGCTGGACTTCCTGACCAGCTTGTTCAGTTTCTTTCTCTCCCGCTCTGTGCTGCCCAGGGGCCCAACAGACAACAGCATAGAGGAGAGCTGAGGCTACAACAGAGTCGTAGAAGGTCTTAAGCAGAGGTCTGCTCACTCCAAAGGATCTCAGTCTCCTCAGGAGGTGGAGGCAACTCTGGCCTTTTTTGTACAGGGCGTCGGTGTTGTGAGTCCAGTCCAGTTTGCTGTTGAGGTGAACACCCAGGTATTTGAAACTGTCCACAGTCTCTATGTCCTCCCCCTGGATGTTCACCGGTGGGTGAGGTGATGGTTTCCTCCTGAAGTCGATCACTATCTCCTTCGTCTTACTGGTGTTAAGACACAAGTGGTTTCGCTCACACCAGTCCACGAAGTCTGTGATGACCGACCGGTAGTCCAGCTCGTTCCCCTCAGACACGCAACCCACAATGGCGGAGTCATCAGAGAACTTCTGGAGGTGGCAGCTGTCTGTGTTGTAGGTGAAGTCCGAGGTGTAGAGGGTGAAGAGGAAAGGCGAGAGGACGGTGCCCTGGGGGGCCCCGGTGCTGCACCTTACTACCTCAGACTGACAACCGCTCAGCCACACGTACTTCGGGCAGTCAGTGAGGTAGTCGATGGTCCAGGCGGCGAGGTGTCCATCCACACCTGCGTCCTCCAGCTTCCCCCGCAGCAGCACCGGTCTGATGGTGTTGAAAGCGCTGGAGAAATTAAAGAACATGTCTCTCTTTTATTTCTGTAGTGACCCCGAGTGAGAAAAAGGAGAAGCCAAAGGAATTTACTTACCATCAAAGACACTGTAAATATAGTAGAAATAGTGGTGTAAGTACTATTTGAGTTTGACAATGCCATGGCCCTTGTTCCAGGGAATTTGTACTACTGTGGTAGATATGGTAGAAACAGTATGGTGCAAGTGCCATGATACTATTAAATATACCATGATAGAAATATCATGGCACTGTCAAAAAAACAAAAAGCTCTTGCACCAACTGACATCCCATTGATCGACTGGAGATGCCTATTAAGTCCGTGACGAAGAGTCATCAGGCTTGTTTTCTTATAAAGTTCGCCATTCGCCTGTCTAGCTTCCACGTAAAATCGACCGAGTACTCTGTCAAGCATCTGTCTGTCATAAGTTTCAAAGATAGGCACATGTCCCTTTTCAGTGACGCACTTGCGAAACAGGTTGGCTGCTGACTGTGTATTTCTGCAGGTGTTCTTCGCAACTTTTTCGTGTAAAATTTGTTTTAAGTCATGCGTCGCTAACAGATGCAAACCTGTCTTCTGCCATCTTGTCAACAAACTGACAGCCAACGTAGGCGTTGTATCGCATTATGTGATTGGTCGTTATTAATAAAAGGCGTTGCTCGATTAGCTAGCGCTACACTGCACACGAGGTATACTCGTTTAGCATGCGCGGTCTACTCGGCTCCACCAGCGGTCAACTCGGCATGCGGTACAGCTCAGAAAGTGGCGAATGGGCCAATCAGAAGTTGGCAAAATCCCAAACCATATACAGTGGGGAAAATAAGTATTTGACCCCGTCAGTTTTGCAGGTTTTCCCACCTACAAAGAATGGAGAGGTCTGTAATTTTTATCGTAGGTACACTTCAACTGTGAGAGACAGAATTAAAAAAAAAAAAATCCAGTAAATCACATTGTATGATTTTTAAATAATTCATTTGCATGTTATTGCATAAAATAAGTATTTGACAACCTAGAAAAACAGAGCTTAACAATTGGTACAGAAACATTTGTCTGCCATTACAGAGGTCAGACGTTTCCTGTTGTTCTTGACCAAGTTTTCACACACTGCAACAGGGATTTGGTCCACTCCTCCATCTTTCAGGTTTGGAGTTTCAGCTCCCTCCAAAGATTTTCTATTGAGTTCAGGTCTGGAGACTGGCCAGGCCACTCCAGGACCTTGAAATGCTTCTTACAGAGCCCCCCCTTAGTTGCCCTGGCTGTGTGTTTGTGGTCATTGTCATGCTGGAAGACCCAGCCATGACCCATCTTCAATGCTCTTACTGAGGGAAGGAGGTTGTTTGCCAAAATCTCACAATACATGACCCCATCCATCCTCCCTTCAATACGGTGCAGTCGTCCTGTCCCCTTTGCAGAAGAGCACCCCCAGAGTATGATGTTTCCACCCCCATGCTTCACGGGTGGGATGGTTTTCTTGGGGTTGTTCTCATCCTCTAAACATGGTAAGTGGAGTTGATTCCAAAAAGCTCTATTCTGGTCTCATCTGACCACATGACCTTCTCCCATGCCTCCTCTGGATCATCCAGATGGTCACTGGTGAACTTCAAACGGGCCTGGACATGTGCTGGCTTGAGCAGGGGGACCTTGCTGCCCTGCAGGATTTTAAACCATGACAGCATCATGTGTTACTAATGTAATCTTTGTGACTGTGGTCTCAGCTCTCTTCAGGTCATTGACCAGGTCCTCCTGTGTAGTTCTGAGCTTTCTCAGAATCATCCTTACCCCACAAAGTGAGATCTTGCATGGAATCCCAGACCGAGGGAGACTGACAGTCATCTTGTGTTTCTTCCACTTTCTAATAAATAATCATAACAGTTGCTGTCTTCTACCAAGCTGCTTACCTGTTGTCCTGTAGTCCATCCCAGCCTTGTGCAGGTCTACAGTTTTGTCCCTGGTGTCCTTAGACAGCTCTTGGGTCTTGGCTATGGTGGACAGGTTGGAGTGTGATTGATTGAGTGTGTGAACAGGTGTCTTTTATACAGGTAACAAGTTCAAACAGGTGCAATTAATACAGGTAAAGAGTGCAAAATAAGAGGGCTTCTTAAAGAAACATTAACAGGTCTGTGTGAGCCAGAATTCTTGCTGGTTGGTAGGGGATCAAATACTTATTTTATGCAATACAATGCAAATTAATTATTTAAAAATCATACAATGTGATTTTCTGGATTTTTTTTTTTTTTTAGATTCTGTCTCTCACAATTGAACTGTACCTACCTCTCCATTCTTTGTGCCATGATACTTGTACCATTGTATAAATATATATGACAATATGTGCTATGTACCTTCTTGTACACCATAGTGTATACCATGGTACTGTCAAAAATACCATGGTACATGTGCCATAGTACTATCATAGTATGAGTACCGTAATACTACTATGGCACTTACACTATGGAAGAAATTTCTTTCTTTCTTATGGTCATGCATGACTAGGTCATGATAAATAAGAAAACCTGAACATTTGAGTAAAGTAAGTTCTTTTCGGTTTCTCCCTTTTTCACTGGGGGTTGCCACAGCAGATCTGTTATGGATCTGTATGTTGATTTGGTGCACGTTTCCCACCATAAGCTCTTCCTGACAGAACTGCAGATTACATGGAGAGTGGACATGGTTGGTCTTGAAGCAGGAATCTTCTGGTTTTCTGAAGAAATGAAGAAGCTCACTCACTATTTTCTGCTCATTTCAGTATGGTATAAAAATCATTTGCTTTAGATCAATAAACAGTAAAATCATCAGTGTTAAATTAACACTGACAGTGAACATATGGTCCCACTCTGACCAGAACAGGACCATATGTACAATGTCAGTGTTAATTTAACACTGTCAGTGCTAGTTTTACACTGGTGATTTCGCTGTGTAGCATCTTATATCAATCATTTCCTTGCCTTGAGTTTTTGAGATGTTTCTTGCAATCGTGAGAAACATCAATTCATGAAAGGTGACTCTAGAAACCAAGAAATGACCAAACCACATTGTTTCACTTTTTACAGTATCCATTTCACCTTGTTCATATTTTTGTATTTTGTTTTGCAGCATATAGATTTTCTGCAGCCACACTCAAAGTGCCTGTTGTTTTCAACCTGCTTTTCACAAACAAGTGCTCATAATGAAATCACTCACACACTGAGCTTTTGGTGCTTTTTGAAAGAAATGTGCAGTCGGTCAGTTCATCAGCAGCATGCAGCTCAGCTGTCGCTCAAATAGTGCACCGTGCAACTGAAGACATTGTGCATGCAGACACACCGCGATACTGCACAGCATCACCACGATACTGCACAACATCACCGTGATACTGCACAGCATCACCATGATACTGCACAACATCACGGTGATACTGCACAACACCACTGTGATACTGCACAGCATCACGGTAATACTGCACAACATCACGTGATACTGCACAGGATCACCGTGATACTGCACAGGATCACGTGATACTGCACAGCATCACCGTGATACTGCACAGCATCACCGTGATACTGCACAACATCACCGTGATACTGCACAGCATCACCGTGATACTGCACAGCATCACCGTGATACTGCACAACATCACCGTGATACTGCAAAACATCACGTGATACTGCACAGCATCACCGTGATACTGCAGAACATCACATGATACTGCACAGCATCACCGTGATACTGCAGAACATCACGTGATACTGCACAGCATCACCGTGATACTGCACAGCATCACCGTGATACTGCACAACATCACCGTGATACTGCAAAACATCACGTGATACTGCAAAACATCACGTGATACTGCACAGCATCACCGTGATACTGCAGAACATCACGTGATACTGCACAGCATCACCGTGATACTGCACAACATCACGTGATACTGCAAAACATCACGTGATACTGCAAAACATCACGTGATACTGCACAGCATCACCGTGATACTGCAGAACATCACGTGATACTGCACAGCATCACCGTGATACTGCACAGCATCACCGTGATACTGCACAACATCACCGTGATACTGCAAAACATCACGTGATACTGCAAAACATCACGTGATACTGCAAAACATCACGTGATACTGCACAGCATCACCGTGATACTGCAGAACATCACGTGATACTGCACAGGATCACCGTGATACTGCACAGCATCACAGTGATACTGCACAGCATCACAGTGATACTGCACAGCATCACCGTGATATTAATTTTCTTGGCTCACTTCTCCTCCTGTGATACAGTTTGTAGACACAACACATGGATCGGATATTGTCCTTGAGTCCACGGATTTGTGTGTGTGTGTGTTGCAGTGGAATCATAAGTCTGGAGTTGCAGTCAGCAGGAGACGCACCAAATCTCACTGAGATTTTTGAAGACAGTGCCAGGCGTTCTGCTCAAGGGCTCGATATTTATTCTCAGCCTGTACTTTCTTTTATCAGCTCTGCAACCTTTCACAAGTTTGTGTCTAACAGCCTTGAAAATGACGACAACTGCCACAAATGCCCCGGGAAGTCCACACGCTACTTACACAGAGACTCTGAATAAAGAAAGAGTGTTTGTGTCTCTGAGGAAAGCAGGATTCAGCAGAATGAGAGGTTTTGCATTTTGAAAGAAACATTCTCGATTTTAAAATGCATTTTTGTTCAAAGTCATAACAATCCTGCAAGTGACAGGAAAAGCAACTTACTGCAGGGCTGATGGATGATGAGCAGCAGGTGTGCAGATCAGGTGGCACGTAAGCAGCAATTAGACTATTGTTTTCACCCAAAATAATTTCTGTTTTGCCAACAGGTCCCAGTAAGCAAAGATATTCTCCAACCAAAAATAAACAGGGGCGAAAAATCTGTAGTGGATTCATCACAGGTGTAGAATAATACATGCTAATTTTGTCATAGTTTCCATTTCAGATTAGGTTAGCCTCCTTTTGAGATTGATATCAGTGTGGTCAGAATGATGTGATTGGTTCCAAATTGCAAGTTCACACCAAAACAGAAGCTGTTCCATGTTAAGGAAAATGCTGAACCAGTGTCTATGGTGGCCATGAAAGGCCACAGCCCTTCAAAATTAGGGAAACACAAACAAATAAAATGAAAAATAAAACCTGTATCAAATGTACAACAAGTAGTTGCATCAAAAATGCTTGCAAACACAGAGAGCATAAACATAAGCTGCAGCACAGGCAATAGTTTGAAATGTCAATATGTATGGCACAATTTCATGCAATGCAGGTAAAACACAGATGGGTTACAAATATAAACAGTTCAGGCAGTGGTGTAAACTGGAGTAATGCAAATTATTTCATTGGACAAGCTTGAGGACCTGGACTTCTCTGGGACAATATCATTATTGAGCACCGCAGTCTCGTTTGAGGGTGGGCACTAAAGGGTTAAAATATGATGCATATGACGTAATTCCTCTACTTCCGGGGACAGAAACATTGCATTTTCTCTGAGTTTTTGGGCAAATTACATGCAAACAAAGTGAAAATACAAAGAAAAAGTGATGATGTGGTGGAAAGCGGACATGTGTTGCAGCTTGTTTATGACCCGGAGCTCAAACATATCGAGGCAGTTGTGTAGGCGAGACAACGTAGCTACTCTGGTTAGTTTACTGACACGACGTCTCCCATTCACCTCGTCTTCTTTTCTCCAAAAAAACCCGAAAAAAACTGCACTTTTTGCAACTGCTTCGGCAATTGCAGCCGAAAATAAAACAGTACACCAGAGCAGCTGTCCCCATAAGTGTTCAAATCCCGCAATATCACGCAGGGTTCAAACAAGATTGCGGTGCCCTATTGACTATTCATGCAACATGCAGATCCACCTCCGATCTGCTGTGGCAACCCCCAAGTGGAAACAAGGGAACAGCCGAAAGGTTTTTCAGTGACTCAGTTAAACTGGGTTGTTAAAAATTCACACTTTGATTGGAGCAATAATCGAACAGACAAATTGCATTAATGTTGCCATCAGTAGTAAGATTTCACCTTCTGCCAACATGCTGTTGGCACTCTGTCGCTGAGTTTCTTCCTTTCTCTGATTCTTTTTGACAAGGTCACAAGGACTGATGGCGAAAGCGACAACAGCTCTCAAAAAGACGAGGAGTCGCAATCAGAGCGAGCGACTGCAGTCAAACAGAAACCGAAGAGCAGCACGCGGACAAGGCGTGACAAAAGTAAAATCATCATCGGCCACAGAGGAACTGGATAAAAATACATCTAATCATACAGTGTGTGGGATGGGGGGGCTGATGAGGTGGGCAGAAGGAAGAGATCACAGACGGGCAGATGGAGAGATGTTGGTGGTATTTTTACTCCTGGGGTGTTCTAATCAGGGACAGTGCTTCAAAAGAGGTCTACTGTGGATCTGCCCACCTCATTTAATAACTCTTTGCAGACAGGAACAACAAACACTTCACATAAAAACTGTTTTCTTGCATCAAATCAAAGTCAAACAGGAAAATACAGTATTTGTGATTTACACGTTTAAGTCACTCATTCACTCATCTTCAACCGCTTAGTCCAATTTAGGGTTGTGGGGGCTGGGGGGCCAGAGCCTATCCTAGCAGTCATAGAGCGTGAGGGCAGGGTACACCCTGGACAGGATGCCAGTCTGTCTCAGGGCCACATATAGACAAACAAACACATCTACAGAGAATTTAAAGTATCCAATCCACCTAACCTGCACATCATTTGGATGTGGGAGAAACCTGGAGAGATCCCACACAAACACGGGAAGAACACGCAAACTCCACACAGAAAAGCCATGGGTGGGAATCGAACCCCTGACCTTCTTGCCGTGAGGCAACAGTTCATTTTGTACACCAGTTTAGTCCAGTTAAAGTCTGACCTCACACAAACAGGAAGTTATGTGTTCAAACTTTCTTCTCCTGAGCTCTAATAGGTGGCAAACCAGAAAACAAGACATTACAGTAATCAACACCAGATGAAACAAAGGCATCAATCAATGTTACTGCGTCCGCCAGAGACAGAATAGGTCAAATAATAGTGATATTACACAGATGCCACAACACAATCTTTTTAATTTCTCTAATGCGTAGACCAAATGACAGCGAGGGATCAAAGAGCACACCTAGATTTTTATTTATGTATGTATTTATGCTTTATTACTATGATGAATGTCACATGTATCCATTGTTCACGTTAACGTCATCAAACTGGTCTCTGTTGTCTCGCAGGACCAACGACCATCATCTCTGTCTAAGAAATTGTAGGATGTCCAGATTTTCACTGATGCCCACATTCCTCCAGAATCCTATTTAGAGAGAGATTATTTACATGAATCAGCATGTAAAACTGCGTGTCATCAGCATAGCAGCGAAACTCGATTCTTCACATTTGCTTCACATTCAGTCAGTTCTGTCTAACATTCACCACTTCATCCTTGACTTTCACCATGTTTAATCCATATCGGCTTCAGTCTGCTTGAATTAAGCATTTATTACATTTAATTTGACATTTGAAGGTCATCTACCAAAGAGAAAGGTGATTTAATCATAACCATGTTTATACACCTGAAATAGGCGTTCTATATATTACCCTCTATACAGCCAGGTACATAAGTACTTGGACAGGGTTTGCAATAAAACAATCTAAATATACTTGCAGCATCAAATTTCCGCTTTAGGACTTACGACTATTTTTAAACACTGTCTCTCCATTTTCAGAAGCTATAAGTAACAGAATAAACTTGATACAATATGCTTCATGGTGGAGTGGAACACAGCAGGATTTTCTTACAAGAAAACAAATCAAATCTAAGCTTGAGTCCAGTAAACTGTATCTGAAATGTCATCTCTTCTTCTAAAGAAAATCCTTCTCTGTTCCACTCCACCATGAAAGGCTATAACTGATTATGTAACAGACAAAAGCTGCGCTCCGCACAGGCTCCACAATCACAGCCACAGAAGCCTAATAAGTGTTTCGGAGTTGTCTTTGGAGTTTTGGTGGCTTCCCTCACTGGTTTCCTTCTTGCTGAAAGTGCTGTGCTATTTGTATTTCTTCATGCAAATACAATGAAGTCCACATTCTGTTGGACTTCATTGTATTTGCATTCATGTATCCATCATCTGACTTGTCAGAAAATGGCTGTAAAAGTGATGATTTATCCTTATATTTAGCTTGTCCGATTATTTATGGCCTCTGAAAATGGGGCTGTGTACACAAATTGCTATAATTCCGAGAGGTTAAGGGAAGTAAAATGACAAACGATGTGACTGCCCAAATATTTATGGACCTGACTCTATATAAACATTGGTCCTCGATTTTTTGGTCTCAGCCTGTGGCTTTGACTTTGAACAATTTTCATATGACTCAACAATTCCACCCAGTTTGATCCAAATCAAATCAAAACTCTTCTAGCTTTTCTGTTCTCACATGTAGGTGTAATTTATTTTAGATTTTTTTATGTGACATTAATACTTTGATAACCTTTTCTAAAGATGCTCATCGAACACTGCGTGATGACAGGATGTGACACGGCTCATCATAGATTCATCAACATAACATATTGTAGAAGAACAGCAGAATAACAGCACAGACACGTCAGCGTATATATATATATATATATATATATACATACCTTGCTTTTGGTTACTTGGTGCACTCTGCCAAGTTGAGCTCGTACAGCGTGTGCTAAAGACGTTATTGATGTGTGTTTATTCGGACATAATAAACATGAAAATATATTTACTGATCACAGAACAAATTTTCTTTGCTAAGACAGATGCATGCAGGCATTTGTAGGAATGAATGTTTGTCATATGTGCAGCTGAAATTATTTAATCATTTATCTAAGGAGTTACATATTATGCATGCACAATAGCATTTTGAAAGCTATACTTTTTTCCCTTGTTTTTTGCTCACTATTGCCACTCCCAGACTCCATGGATGTGGATTTCTTCATGTGTGCACCTTGGAAGTCAAGTCTTTTCAAGGTGTGCAGTTTTTTCCTTTTGCTCCCATTCACAGTTTCAAGATCAGAAAAATGCAGTGGAATTTGGCTCCAAGTAAGTGCGTCATCTATATATTAAAAGCCAAATGGCTAAATGTACATGCATGCGCACATGTGTGTATCTTCGATCACAGAGAAACTGGGGAGAGCTGACATTTGCTGTTTGGTATTCTTATGTATTTTGGGTCAAGGATGAATGCAGTGAAAATGAAAAATTGATAGGTCTAATATTTGTGGAGAAATTAGGGATATTAGGTTAAAAAAAACAGTGAACAATGGACATTAACATCACTATCAATCAGTCCCTGGTAACCAGACAAGCTCCGAACTAAGGAAATATCTCAGCCAGCTACACTGTTAAACCGAACACTCAATTTTAATACAATAATTAAGTTAATGTAACTCAAACTTTGAAAAACGTTATAGTCATTCATCTCCATTAATGAAACTAACTCAAAAATGAATTGTTGTCATAACAACTCAGTTCCTTTAAGTGAATTTAAAATTTTGGGGCATTTAAGTGTTGTTGATGTATTTCTAGTGCATTCCATTCAACCCATTTTAACTGAGTTTATACCATTATGAAAAACTGCAAGTTCTGTTCATGGGTTGCCATTTTGCATTGTTCATTCTGTTGTTGTCCTTTTATTTTTTATTTATTTATTTATTTTTGAAACCAGATTACTGTCAACAAGTGAACCAAAAAATGCATCAAAAAATTTAATCCAAAATACAATATAATTTTTTTTTTAGGCAGAAATGTATTTGTCACTTTTTATTTGAAAAACATAAACTACATTTACGTAAGTTTAATTAAGTATAAATTGTTAAGGTACTAAAACTTTAACAATTAAACTTTTGAAAATTATTTCATTTAAGTTGGCTAACTCAAATGGTTTACCACAATCGGTTTCCTCAAATGGTTTGAGTTCAACTAACTCATTGAGTTTTACAGTATATAAAACATGACATCAACTAAATGTGCCAAATGATAAATATAATTATTCACAAATTTTCTCATTTTAATTTCCTGCACTTTCAGTTAAAATCATTATAGAAACTTTATATAATGTATTACCACCCTTCAAAAATGTCAACTATATTTTATAAACACTACCCAATCTCGGGCCCATGGATCCCCTTGGGGAACACTCTAGTAACATCTATATTACTGTATATGTATAGTGTTTTTTTTTCAGGCCTGTGCACCTTCCTGCCTGTAATAACATGCAAGTAGCACCTTGCAATGCACATTTTGATGTAATACAGGAAATATGACAAAGGTCAGATTGCAAAACTTTAAAACTGCCGTGGTTTCAACTTAGCAACACGCAGGTTACACAGTTAGTTCACACACCCTGCAATATCACGTGCATTTCTTTACCATCTTGATGTAACATACATTCACATCGTACCAACATGCCGTGCATGACAGTGGCAGACAGTCCCCTAAGTCAAAGTCTTGCTGTGCTAACATGAATCCCCGCTGACCAACATCCAAGAGATGGTCCACGAAATGCATTCGGAAAATATTTTAACTTTGGACCGCCATTCCTGAAGTTGTCCATGAGGAGATATCAGCTGATACTGAACCTATAACAAATAAAATCTGCTTGCAAAGTGAAACTATATCGGAGTAAAAATGCTCAGCGACTGAGCACGCTCAGAAAGCAGCTCATCTTCCGTGCACGTTGCTGAACTCAAGATCCAAGTGAACTCTCAGGTGACGAAGTCTGAGAACGTGGAGAGTCATTCAGGGTGGAACAGCATCCATCATTTAGCACACCAGTCGAATGCACCTCTAACACAGAAGACTCGGATGTTTTCATCCAACTAAAACAATTAAATATTTTGGGAAAAAAGAGAAAAGACAATGAAAAGACTGTTACGGGACAAAAATGTGAAATCAGGATGCTGAAATGTGCTGAATTAAAGATGTTGGTCTTTAATTTTCCCTCTTTAACTAAATTTTTTCTGCATGAAAGATTCTTTCTGCAGGCTCGAGGGTTTAATCAGATGAGCGGCTGTTTCCCACCATCCTGCTTTCAAACAGCTCACTGAGCACAGAAAGAGGGTGGCGGCGGGGCAGAGGATAAAATCACACTTACCTCCAGAACGTTTGCTTCTATTTGGCAAATGTTGTGCATTACTGCAGCTCCGTTCACCTCATAATCCGGCCGGCTGGGTGGAGATTACTGTGGCGTTCCTGTTTGAACCATTCCGAACAATCAGATTAACAGATTATTTTTATCCAACTCATCACGGTGCACTATTCTTCTTCCATGAGCTGAAACGTGGTAAAAGTGCTTCATACCTAAAATTCCCAGGCAGGTCATGTGTTGAAAATATGAGCAGGAAAATGTGTTTTCCCACATGGAATAAACAGTTTTAATGTTTTTTTTATAAAAACTAGGTAATAATACCCATGGGCATGAAGACAGTAAGGGATCTGGCTATTTGATCCTGATTACCTTGATCTTCACCCAAATGATTGACCTCTGGCTGACCTTGCCAGAGCAATTCTACAAACTACCTGAGTGCAATTTTTGGTCCAATTTGGGTTGAAAATCAAATTCGGTAACCTTGACCTTTGGCAAAAATGAAATTCAGTGTGAACTTTTAGGTAGAACTCAGCAAAAGGACCTGGCAGGAGTCACCCAGCAAACAAGCACACATGACCTTGACCCCAGTGACTGACCTTTGGCAGATTCCAGAACTCACCTCCAAGGTTGGTGCAAATTAGAGTGAAAACTTAAATTTTGACCTTTGACCCTATGACCTTGACCCCAGTGATTGAACTTTGGCAAACCTGACCTCACCTGAGCAACTCCAGAACCCACCTCTATATATGTTTGCTAAATTTGGTGTAAATCAGAGTGAAAAAAAAACTCAACGTCAGTTGTGATGACTGATCCAAATGACCATAACATTTTGGGGGACTGAGTCCCTTTCTCTCCACAAGACAAAGGGACCAAGCATCCATCTATCCATCCATCCATCCATCCATCCATTTTCCATACCAGTTTATTCCAGTTAAGGGTCGGGGGCACAGCCTGTCCCAGCAGGCATTGGACCTGAGGTGAGGGACACCATGGACAGGCCAGCAGGGCCAACACACAGTCACAGACCTTCACATTCATACCTGCTGACAATCATCTGCATGTCTTTAGAAGTGGAGGGAGCCATGCAAGCATGGGGAGAACATGCAACCTCCACATAGGAAGGACCAGGGAGGAAATGAACCTGGGACCTTCTCACTGTGACGCATCAGTGCTAACCGCTAAGCCACCGTGCTGCCCAAGGAACAAACAGAAAGCCAAACCTTTGACTTTCAAACCCAGTGACCTTGCCCTTTGGCAAACCAAACTCCTTAAGGACAATTCTGGGGTCAACCTACATGCACACAGCAAGTTTAAGACCAAGCAGCTCCGAGGAGCAGTGAAGCACACAAACATTTCTCAGATTTAGTGCAATTCATCCTGCAGAAGGCTGCAGCGTCCCGGTGCTGAGCTGTGAGTTATATCAATATCGATGATGCAGATCAGGCCTTGGCATGGCTGCCGTGTCTGGAAAAATCGATGCGGAGTCAACACTCAGGTGTAAATCGTCCTGCTTTGTTTGACAGGTCACGTGTTTATCCAACTAGCGGCCGTCCGGTCGCCGCAGTTACGTTGCAATGTAATCCTGTGCAGTAAAACACTTCCACCCCAGAAAGACACCCAGGACTGGGATTGTGGAAGCATTTAAATGCATCTAGGGGCCGGATAGAGGAGATTATTATGCAAAGATTCCCGACAGGAATTCAATACTGAGCTTTTTGTCCTGAGAAATTTCATTCTTCCCATAAGGATCTGTGTGGGTTTTTTTTTCCCCTGCTTCCCGACTTCCCTCCTCCCCTCTCCCTCCCCGTCACTCGGATCCTCTGGGGGGGGGGGGGGGGGGGGGCGAGTTAAAAGCACAACACTGGGAGTACTTGAGTGCTGAGGATTCCTCTTGAATGTTAAATAGTCTTATCAAATAGCACTGCGGCACAGGATCGGAGGTACTGATGGCCAGAGAATCTGCACCACAAACCAGAAGACTTCCTGAACAGAGTGGTACCACAGAACCCACAGAACCCAAGTTCTGTTTCCCAAACACACCATTTTTGTTTAGAACTTCCAGCAATAACCACTCATTGTGATAATAATAATAATAATAATAATAAATCACTCATAAATTGCTCTGAATACTCTTTTAGTTATTCCTAGGTTTTTGCAAAAGCCTAGGCATGCATCCTGTAAAATATAGTGAGTGAATGAGCCCATCTCCTCCAGGATTTTATCACGATAACTCAGAATCAATAAACACTATCAACGTGCAAATCTCTGTATGAAAAGGGCCCATAGGGAGGATGAACTGATTAAAGTTTGGTCATCTTTATGCCAACAGATTAGTAGAAAAATCTATTTTGTTGTGCTTATGCAATATGTCTACCACCTGCTGGACATGTCTGGGATTGTTGCAGGGAAGATTAATGTGGCGGAAATTAGGAGCAGGTGTGGCTGAGGTTTTATGAACTTTGAAATGAGCTTGTTTGTCTGTTTCTTTTCATTCTAAAGCCAAGGCCTAACAGCGCTGGATGTGATTGGTTCGGTGTTAGCGACATTTATGAAACGGCCACTGTATTTCTGCTGAGGTGGAAAGCAAAACTTCCAGCAGGTCGAGCAGATGCTAAAGGTTGGAGGTAGCATCAGTGCCTTGACCTTCTCACTCCCCCTCAACATGATGCTGACCGCCTGATTTGATCAAACTTTATCCACGGACAAGGTTCCAGATTGAATGTGAATTTTAACGATGGTGCCTGATGTTTCCAAAAGCGTGTGCAGACGGCTCGACCTGCAGCTCCGCTGAGCCTCTCAGGTCTTTGTTTCGAACTAACAAGCTTAGACACGCTGACTGCAAGCTCCAAGTCCAGCAGCAATCAAAGCTCCAAATGACAGGCAACTACACAATACAGACAAAACATTTCTTGCACTTTCTATATCAGACTTCATTGTATAAAAGCTTTAAAGAAAAAAAATACAACTTAAATATAACAATTTGGTTCATGCTACACACTGTGCATGAGTGAAGAGCTACTGCTTGTTCCTTTACCTTTTTTATACCATTAAAGACAACTCTAGATAGATTAATAAATGAATCCATCCCCTCCAGTTCATTAACACAATAACTCAAAAACAATAAAAGGGTTAATCTTTCAAATACCCAAATTGAAAGGGCATATCACAAGGACTGACTGATTAAACTTTGGTGAACTTTCACACACCAGATAACACAAAAAGCAAGCTTGCTTATATAATACACCACATTCAAACAGTACCAGTCAAAGGTTTGGGCACATTTTCCTGTTCTGTTCTAATCCAAACTGCATCTGAGTAACTGCCAACATTATGAATTTAACCAACCAATGCTCAGAAATCCATCGAGATTTATGATGTCACAAAGCTAGTGTTATATGTCGGACGCAGCTCGGAGAACCGACCAGCGTTTGAAGGACCCAGTATGAAATAAGCAGAGCACGGTACAAAGGCTAACTGAATTTAATACATAACAGTGATACAAAAAATAACAAAAGAAAGTGCGGTCTGGCGTGGTGCGCTCCCAGCAGCGCTAACGGTCCGGAGCCAGAAGCTGTTCGGACCCAAGGACCCCGCCGACACCCCCCAGGTGGCCGCAACAAACCGAGTCTGTGAAAGAAGGAACCATTATGTGAGTCCACACTCTACACACAGAGAGAACACTTAAAGGTGTACAAACAGCAAACACTTCCTGGCTTGATTACTAATCAGCTTCCCAACCTGCAGGCATGGAACATCCAGTTCACAAAACTCCACTGCAGTGGAAGCCGATACATGACTAACATACAGCTCAATATAAAAAGGTGTGAGGGACACCACATTTACTGACTGTATAAATGTTAGTCACAAAATCTAACGTACCTCAGGAAGTGTGCTGACGAGCGTGAGACCTCACCCCCTCCTCTTTCACAGACCGTGCATCAAACCTGGACGTTCTCTGCATCCACTGATGATGAGATGGCTCCCGAGACGACGATCTCACCCGTCTGGTCACAAGGTCGAGTCTCTGGCAAATACACACTGTATACTCCAGTCTTAAATGCCACCATGTTCCAATCCATATAGATGCACCTCAGCTGTGAGTCCTGACGAGCCGCAGGTGATCAGGGTGAGGTCCTGATAACCTCAGCAACACAGCCACTCAGTCCCAAATGCAAGCCACCTGGAAGGAAAACCAAAAGACAGAAACAAAAAGGCAGCCAGGCCCCCCAGCCATACAACAGCTAGAATGTTAAAGAAAATATCTTAATTTTGAAAAATCATGTACACAGACACTCAAACATGGACCACAGTGATCACATGACTGCTGCAAGACCTCCATCAGGTGACAAAGGTATTAACATTCGGACTCTGTATTTCATATATTATTCATGGGTTTATGTTGTTTTAATTTGGTTTTGAATGCAACAAAGGTTTATAGATGAATCATAATAACAATCCTAAAAGCTTGTATTGATTCGTTTTGACTCTCGGTGTCATTAAGCTCCAATCAAGAGCTTCAGACCTTCAGAAGCAAACGTAACCTTCCTCTGTATTGATGAATTGATTGAGGAGACACAGTGGATACAAACCTTTCCTTTTCTTTCTGCTCCCTAATCGATTTCACTCAGAAAGTTTCTCATTCAGTCATCAAAGATTTGTTAATTTTGTGGCCGATTTAAAACGCAAATTCATGTTGGTACAGAAGTGAGTAAAGTTGTCCTCAGACAGGGACGAGTTGACAGTAAAGTAAACTGATCTGATAGGACGTCTGGTCAGAATTGTGGCATCGTTGGTCCTTTCCAACTGATGCCATTGTGGTCTTCACACCCAATACCCACATCACATGAATGGTGAGTAAAATTGTGCACATCTGTGTTGATCATGGTGTGTTGGCATGGTTGGTGTGGTCAGGCACCGTGCTGGTCCATGTGGAAGAAGACAACAGTGGCACCACAGACCGATCAGACCTGGTCAAAAGTTGAACACAGTGTGTGTTGGATTTAAATTGAGCGATATTTATATGCACTTTACCAAAGCAGGTTTATGACCCACATGTACACTCTGCTTGTACCTGCCTGTTGGTGTGCACAGCCAGAAAGCCTCTCACTTCAGATGGCTTTCTACAGTAAACGGTGGTGCGCTGAGGAACTCCTGGACTCCAACTCTTAAAGGAGATGACAGATGACAATCTGAATGGTTTATTTCATGTTATACCCAAAACACGCCCCAGACTAATTTAGAGAACAAATTCAACCGCTTCATGTCATTTGCCCAAGTTTGTACTTAGATTTTGTACCATTTAAATAGAAATATGGAACCAAACTCGCATAGATCATCAACATGAGGATCCAAGTTTTCCAGATTTCTTGGTGTTCAGGTGCAGTCATGAGTTCTGGAAAAGTTCAAAATACCTAATGTGAACAGGAAGCTGTCTGAGTACACTTCTTGTACCTTGGGACATCTCGTTGTTCCAAGTTGGCCATTTGTTGCTACTTACTCAGACTGAAACTCTGGGTTTCTTTCTTTGTAGTTGTCCAACAGAGAATGACAGAAGCTCTTCAGGATAGTCACAATCAGGTCTGGCAGCATCCACAACACTACAGAACCACTGGGAACCACCTCAGCAGACAACAGGTCTGTCCTCACCTTTTGAAGGGAACCATCTATGTGCCACAGCCAGGTGCAGGGAGGGCATCCCCTTGGCTTTCCTCAGCCATTTGGTTCCTCAACACTGAGGCACCTGCATGCTGGATCCTGGCCAGAGAAACATGCCACGTATCCAAAATGTCATCGCTGATGCACCGTCACAATGCAAGTGATGATTTCTGCTGGGTCTAAGTAACCATTCATTTGGCATAAAGTCCTTCCAGCAGTACTCAAGGATCCTCTGAAGAGAAACTAGTACCAAAGACATTTAATTACCACTGTTGTTCACTGGTTCCCATCCAATTCTCAGAGCCTCACCTTCGGAAAAGCAGAAAGAACAGAACATCAAGGCTGTTGTCCGTGGATGGTAGTGACTAATGCGATGGTGAGGGATCGCCCAAACCTGAGGCGCAGGTCAGCATCCTTGTCAGTCCATCTGTCGCCTCTGCTGTTCATATTCTGTTTTAGTTCTTCTGCTGTTGCTCTTCTTTCACTAGTCTGTGTTGTGAAAGTGTAGGAACACGGATCCACAACAGGGGGCATAAATGAACGGGCAATGGATAAGCCAAAACAGTAACAATTTAATGTTATGACGTGCACAACGGAATACAGACAAAACAGGTTTGGAAAAACAGTCAATTATACATTGAGTGACGTGTGGGCAGGCTCGAGGATAGGAGACGTCCGTCCAGAAACGAGCCGGATCCCACACGGCTTCCACCACCAACGGATCTGAAGAACACCGGAGCCGCCAAGTCCTGGGTCCCCAGGTGGCCACCGTCTTCAGCTGTCAGACCTGGTACTGCTGGCAGAGAGAACAAAAACAGTACAGATGAGTGTGTGTTCGCACACTCAGTAATCCCTCAGTCTGTGTTCCGTAAGGAGGGAGAACCTCCACCTCCAATAACACACTCGTACAGCTCCTGTGAAAACCACTTATCTGGTTGGGGTGTGAGGCGAAGCCGTCGCAGTCCACATCAAACGCCAATACAGCAGATAGGAACACGTCACAGGAAAACGGCTGTAAATGAGATCAGACTCTTGTTCAGTTTAATTTCAGCAGAGAAATTACCTTTATGGTAGTTGATTTCTCGGCGGGGAGGTGGAGTTGCAGTCCGGCCTTTATGGTGATGGTGATGAATAGTGGATGAGTGACAGCTGGTGCTGATGATGAGTCACTCCCGGTCGCTCCGACGCCCTCTCGTGCTTGAAGCCCGCACTTCAAGCAGGGCGCCATCTTGTGGTGGTGGGACAGCAGTACCTCCTCTTCAGCGGCCCACACAACAGTCTGGCTTGACACTTGTGGCTTGTTTTCTTCTCCGAATCATTGCTGGGCCCTGTCCATCTGTTTTTAGGGCCCACCCAGAAGTACCTACCCTGGAGCAGGGACTTACTGTATCTCACCACTAAAAAAGACCCAAAAAAATCACTTTCCAAGGGCAGTCCCTGCAGTGGAGATGCACACAAAGATGTTGGACCCCCTGACAGGACCCGTGAGTTCCTGCAGTAGAAACGGGCTTCATGACTCTGGAGTGCAGCTGCAATTGTCCAAGACTTGCATGTTTTTTTTTCCCCCTCTTCATTTATTTTCTTTTTTTACGCAAGAGTCAGGACACTGGAATATCGAATCTATCCCCATTAACACCCCTCACGTTCCACTTTAACTGAACAGCAGCACATTCAGGAGGAAGAAGGGAAACCTGGGAATAAAAGCAACAAACCTCCTCTGTGCCCCGTCACAAACAGCAGGACTCTTGGCATCGTGAGAGAACCTTGATATAAAGATTTAATGAGACTGTCGGGGACGTCGTCTGGTTCGGTTTAAATGTTTAATTGTTTCTATTTCTTACCGCTGGGCTGGGAACAGAGAACGTCCTGTGTTAATCCCTGTGTCGGTGGTCTCCTTCCTGCTCACTTTTCCACAACAATTTCCCTGAGGCGTAAATACATGATGTAAGGTTTACATAACCCAGGAGCTGCTAATACGGCCTGCAAATGTGCTGGAAACTGGAAACAGCAAAAGGCACCCACGCTCATCCCGAGGCGTCCACGTGAAGATGCTTTTGCAGTTTTGTCACTAAGTGAGTGAATGATGAAGGTACGAGCAACGCTGTGCACTTCAGTGTGGGCAGAACTACACATGATACAAATAACATCTACAAATGTCGATTCTCCATCAGTCCCAACTGTTATAATAAAAAATAACGACAAAAGACATCAGAGAGCTACACCACGATATAAATGTACAACAAAATACACATCTGTAGTGGTGTTTCTTTGACTGTATGATGTCAACATTTGACTTCTGTGTAACTTCATACCAATCAATCACAAATGTTTTGCAGATCAATATATGCTTTAGAGCATTCATCTAGGCTTCTTGGTTGTTGAGATTTTTTTAAAGATGCTTTTCTGACCATGTTTTCCTTGACCATGACTTTTGACCTTTGGCCAAACAACTCACAAATCTAATCACCTCGAGATATCTATACAAGCAATATTCCCAACATGTTCAAACAAAATCCAACCAACCGTCTTTTAGTTATCTTTTCCACAGACACTGTTTCTGTGTAGGCTCTCAGTTGTCCAGGTGGTTTCCATAGTAGAGAAGCTTCAATCTTTGACTGGACTGGGTTGTTTGACGCGAGGACATTTCGCTTCAAATCGCAGAAGCTTCCTCAGCTAAAATTCTTGCTCTGGTAGTCTGACTTCTGTCTTGACTCTTGTAGAGACGAATAAACAGAAGCCACAAAAGCTGGAGTTTAAAAAAAAAAAGCCTATACCAGCACCACAGAGAGGGCGCCAGTGGACCTCAGTCTGCAGTTCATCTCCACCTTAAAGACACTAACCACACGTTTGAGGACAAGGAAGTTAAAATCTTAACCAGAGAGAAGAAATGGTTTGAGAGAGGGGTCAAGGAGGCATTCTATGTGAAACAGTTGAAACCCAGCCTTAACTGGGGAGGGAGTCTGAGACACACTTTGTCCCCTGTTTACAATGGGGTACTCAGGTCAAAGGAGTTTCAGTCTTTTGTTCATGGTACTGAGTCATTCACGTCATCAGGAGAGTCGTCAAGGGAGCCATCAGGAGAGACGTCCGTCCCATCATTAGGAGGGACAGCTGCCCTGTCATTAGGAGGGTGCTAACTAGAGCACAATAGGTGCTAATTAGAGCTATTGTTTAGTCACTAGCCTATAGCAGTCTGCCTCTCGGTAGGAGGGGTCTGGTTAGGTTAAAACTCCAGCTTTTGTGGCTTCTGTTCTTCTCTACAAGAGTCAAGACAGAAGTCACACTACCAGAGCAAGAATTTTAGCTGAGGAAGCTTCTGCGATTTGAAATGAATGTCCTTGCGTCAAGCAACCCAGTCCAGTCGAAGGTTCAATCTTCTCTACTTTAGACACGCACACTCACACACCAGTGAAAACAATACTTTGCTATTACCACTTCACTGACGCGCAGAGTAATTATAGATACCTAAATAGTATGTTCCCATTATTTGCTGATTATGAAGATGTAAATTTCAACATTATATGAAGTACGATGCATCCGGAAAGTATTCATAGCGCTTCACTTTTTCCAGATTTTATGTTACAGCCTTATTCCAAAATGGATGAAATTCATTTTTTCTCCCAAAATTCTACACACAATACCCCATAATGACAATGTGAAAAAAAGGGTTTTTTGAGATTTTTGCAAGTGTTTTTAAAAAACTAAGAGCTCACATGTACATACGTATTGTGTGTGTCTTTCCAAATCATGTCCTATCAACTGAATTTACCCCAGGTGGACTCCAACTAAGCTGTAGAAACATCTCAAGGATGATCAGTGGCAACAGGATGTACATGAGCTCAATTTTGAGCTTCATGGCAAAATCTGTGAATACTTATGTGCATGTAATTTCTTAGTTTCTTTATTTTTTATGAATTTGCAAAAATCTAAAAAAAAAACTTTTTCACATTGTCATTATGGGGTATTGTGTGTAGAATTTTTTTTTTTTTTTTTTGGGGGGGGGGGGGACAAATTTCATCCAGTTTGCAATAAGGCTGTACCATAACAAGATGTGAAAAATTGTGAAGAGCTGTGAATATTTTCCAGATGCACTGTACACATTTGTTGTCCTTAAAACATGGCACGCGCCATCTGTTCTCATCTTGTGCCGTGCAGCATTATGAGATGGACACACTTTCCTATTCAACTGAATGAGAAAGTGTCCAGACTTTGGACTGGTAGTGTATCTGGCTAATTAAGGGTATTTCTGATTGCAAATGTTTTAGAACATGTGGGATTTATCAACAGCTGATGTTCACAAATGTGCACAGGAACGGTATCGATTTGTTTGCTAAACATGGATTTTCTTTGTACTTACATACACTAAATTTTGTTCATTTTGTTCATTGTTCACAGCATTTAGAAACTTTTCTGCACACGGTTTGATAAAGGAAGGCCCAGACCTGCAAGAAAAGTTGACTGAGCGAGCCCTTGGCTCCACCCTTCTACCGAGTTGAAAGAAAATTTATGCAAAGGTTTTTCTTTGCACTTTGGCTTCAGATCACATTAATTCCCTCAGATGACATACATGAGTGATTTTTTTATAGCTGAATGTGCAGTGATACATCATAAAGCATCAAACAGACACAGCTTGGCAAACATAATCCCCTCAGTGGATGTTACTGACACACAAACACTCACAGAAATGCCTATTTTAAGCAGAAAAGAGTTGTGAAAAATGAGAAGTGCAACTCATCCCTGAGGCTTGTGCAGCATGTGTTGTGAGCATCGCGCCACCTGTTCACAGATGAGGAACGACGGTTTCCAAGGAGCTCGGCGAGCACAGTGTATTGTGGGTAAGGCCTTGATACAGACCATTTGGTACGAGCAAAGGACGGACACATCTTGGAGGAAACCTAGCTTGAGGCTTAATTTAACATCTAAAAACATAGTCGTTCTGACATAATTTCACTTGACAGCTGCCTCCCACTCACACTCAGCTGTTCCCTCACTTTCTCTCTCACTTCTTTTCACACTGTCCCCCCCTATTGCAATCTGACAGACACACTTTCACAAAGTGTTTGCAACAGCCCCTTGAGCTGCAATCCAGAGTGAGCAGCCGTACAGGCAGACGTCCTATTAAAACGCTCAAAGAGTCAGCAAAAAAAAAAAAAAAAAAAAGACTGCATCCCACTGAAGGCTTCATCCTCGTAAAATCTGCCACACCAGCTGGACAGCACAGTGATCCCGCCACCAACGCCAGGGCTATTAGGGCGTGCACAGTCGCTATTTATCATTCTGAAACTCCACGTCCTAGATGTCTGCAAGGCAGCAACAGCAATAAAATGTTATCACCTACACGTTCTGACCTGTAATGTTACCAGGTCACATCATACAGCGCCGTGTCTGCAAACTCACATGGGTGTCACAAAAACAGCCAAATGTGGCCCACAGATGATGAGGTGAGACATCCTCAGGGAATATGCTTTTCAGATCGCTAAGAAAAAAACTCACAAATGTCACTTTAAATGGAAGTGAGCTACTGCCAAAGTTATTCTAGAAGTACCCAAAGATCCTTCAATCTTCACTGTGGGGCATCGTCTGCTATGTGGCTACATGGCCCGTTTCTCGGGGCATGACCCAACATGTAAGTGCCTCACTCATTGTTGAGAACCCCCAGTGACTAGAGAAGGTCATGGGGATGCTCATGTTTCCCCTGGCTGCAGAAGCTACATGGTTACTTTGAGGTGGGGATGGACTGGTGGTCTGCATGGGTGGCTGCTATCCAGGACCCACCGTGGGGGGAGGGGGGGTTACAGTTTAAATAAATCCTGGTGTTTGCCATGGATGTGTTATGGATCCTACTCTGTTTAATGCTTGTGTGGACCGAGTGTTGGGTAACATCATGGAGTTACCAGAACAGATTAAGGGGACACCCACATCACCTGGCTGTGGCAGATGGATCGCTCCTGTCAGAAGGTGGGGTGGACCTGTGGCAATCCAGGAACCAAGGCAAGTCCATCGTGTAGCGACACGTGGCAGCAGGGCATGCTTCATGCTTCTACAACCTGGCCTGCTGTTGGGTGGCAGCATGAGCACTGCAACACTGCAATGCTCAGAGTGTGCACAGAACAGGTGCAGAAATATCCAAAGTACATCAAAATCTTGAAAGCTGACAGGCACTTGGCAGCCATTTCAATTCAAAAACCACACGAGAACTGAGCTGCACACAAACACTATTGAAAGTCAGTGTTTATTTGTCGACAGTACAGTCAGGTGAACAATGAGTACACAAGAAGTACGTAATACAGTCTGCTCCTGTGGTGCAAGACACAGTCGGTGCTGCGCTGCCACCTAGTGGTCAATTTATGCAGCCAATGTTTACTTCAACCAATTGAAATGGTGAGAATTTGTGTCTATAATAATAATATTTAGGATTATTATTACTATTATAATTATTATTAATTTAATTTTTTAAACAATAAGAGTTGTAAAAAGTGTCTGATTTTCAACAATAGAAAAGTGAGTTTATTTTCTAAAAGGATATAATTGCTCCGTGTTCATTCTTACATTGTGTGAGAATAAGGAGGAAATAATTCACTTTATTTCTCTCACGTAACCATGAAGTGGAAAAGAAAATACTGAAATATTCAGTGTGTGAAATTAAGGTGAAATACAGGAAATTATTAGAATGTAAAGAACAATAATTAAAAAAAAAAAACAATACAGTGACTATGGTAAAAATGGTTACATGCCTTTTTTGTTCAAGAAAACAAACGTAAAAAATACTGCAGATTGAAAAGCATCTACGACAACATTCAGTGTGTGCAGACACCTGTTCACTTGTCACTTCATCCACATTAAACAACAGGGGAAAACACACTGGCTTTCACTCACTCACTCATCTTCATCTGCTTGCTCCAATTAAGGGTCACGGAGGACTGGAGTCTATCCCAGCAGTCACAGGGCGTGAGGCAGGGTACACCCTGGACAGGATGCCAGTCTGTCACAGGGTCACATATAGACAAATAAACACATTTCCCCCCGCCCGCACAATTTAAAGTTTCCAATCCACCTAACCTGCATGTCTTTGGATGTGGGAGGAAGCCGGAGCACCCGGAGGGAACCCACACAAACACAGTGAGAACATGCAAACGCCACACAGAAAGGCCACAGGTGGGAATCGATCCCATGGCCTTCTTGTGAGGCAACAGTGCTAACCGCTAAGCCACAGTGCTGCCCCACTAGCTTTCATTTTTAAAAAAAGACATTTGATGTTTTAAAATCTTAAAAACACTGCTACATAAAAGAAGGAAAAAACACATTTCTCTTGTATAACTGTATATATAATTAAAGGTAAAAATAATCAAATTAGTTAATCTGTACACATGCTGTCATCAGTGTAGTAATGATACACCTGACCGCTAGGTGTTGCACACAAGCTAGAGTCTAAAAGTGTTGCATATCTCATGAAGTCTCACAAACAAAAAAAAAAAAAAAAAAAAAAGAGAAAATCATTTTAAAATGTTGAGGCGAAAGATTAAAAACAGCATGATGAAACCTCTTCCATAGGCTTTGAAAACGCTGACATGAAACCTGAATGTTAGGCAAATATTGACCTACCAGAGCGGTCACAAAATTATAAAAAAATTAGTCTGGGGGGCCAGCTCTACGTCCACCTCCACTCTGTGAGACCTGCTCCAGAGGAGTCAAACACAACACACTGGTGGCAAGCATGCTTTTTGACCATGACCATCAGAGGGCGCTGCAATCTACCCAAAACTAGAGTGCTCAAAATGGCCAAAAGCTTCAACAAAAGCTGGAAGCAATACGGTCCTTTTTGCTTTAAATCGTGTGGTACATGGTACATGAAGCGTTGTTTTTTTCAACAGCCAATATCGACAATGTTACCATGCCTGTGTGACAACTATATATATATATATGAATTTAACAAACATTAAAAATTGAGACCTTTAAGCCTTAAGAAAGCAACAGTCTTCCAGCAATCAAAATAAAATACAGCACACTATTTTCCAAATGCGCTCCCCTTGTAAGCTAACACCATGACTTGCTTTTTTTATTTGTTGAATCGCTGCCACCCATCTGTCCTATTTGACTCATTTGTTTGTCTTTTCCAGGAACACTGTGAAGCTAACTGTAAAACGTGGCATCATATTTTTTTTTTCTACACACAACAACACTGGTATTTTTGCACTATTGTTTGATTTGAATGTTAGCTTATTATAAAATAACTGCCGTAGTGGTGCTTTTTTGTTTTCAACCAGCCTGCGGTTGCTACGGTGCACGCGGGCAGTTACTTCCACTCGACACTCGGGTAGGTCAATACAGTCAATAGATCTATTTAAGAAGTTTCCTGTTGTTGTTTTGCCTTTGTTAGCCAGAAAGTCAGCGGCCATGACAGTAACATTCCAGTGCGTTGTCCAAGTACAGTAAGCGTACACTTTAGAGTTCATCGCTTCTCCTTCAGATCATGAACGACTGAGTTTGTTTGTAGTTCTTTAGCTGGGGACAAAGATACACAACGAATTATTTCCTTTCATTTGCTTGAAAAAGACATGCTAATCTGCTGATTATCAGAAGTGTTTAATGACAACCCAAATTTATGGCAGCAAACAAAACAAGCAGCGACACACGATAGCGATCACTTTGATCACTTACGTTGAGACCAGGAAATGGAGGTGGAGGAGGAGGACTGTAGTAGTTTATACTGAAAGGCAAAAGGCATTCTGTTGAGCTCATTATCAGTCAATAACGTATTGGGCAAAACCTTCAAGACAAAGCTCTTACCTTTTTGTTTTCTTTTCCTCTGTTCAAAGACACAATAAGAGAAGTAAAAAAAAAAAACATTAAATGCACAATATTTCACGAATACCAAAGACATTCCTTGCATCCAAATACTTAGTATATACTAACATCAGATGGTATATATTATATGACATCTAAATAGATCGTTGTCATTTGATTGGTGCACTGTATGTCACGTGACATTCATTATTTGTCCCATTGTTTGACTGACATCATGTACCGTGTATTTTGGGTCTACGCATTTTTGTCCCATACGTTTCGCTCCATTGAACAGCTCCTTTAGCTTTTTTTACAAAATACATCCATGATATGAGGAAGCTACATCCAGTTCCCCATAAGCTGCAGGACATCTTTAGTTGCTGTAAAAGTGCTATCAGGTGATGAATTGGACAACTTCTAATTGTAATTTTTCGATACATTGAGGAAAACAGATGTATGCCCCATGCACGCCACCAAGCGTACCAAGAGCTGCTCCACTCCTCAGCAGCACTCACTTAATCGATGGTGTGTTGCCCTGTCACCTGTGGGGTGGAGTCAGGTCATGTGGACAAAGAACCGTCTGTGCCCTACTACTGTTGGCTTTCTATTCTAAGAAAAAAACGCCTGTAGAATTTTAAGTAAAATATCAAATGATGGCGATCTAGTTAGGTGTCATATAAAACAAATAGTGAGTTTTTCACTCGTGCAATGGAAAGAATATGTCCATGCGTTGAAAGATGGAATGTTCCACCTTTCTTCTCATGCAATTATTCATACATCCAAGGATGCTGCTACCATTTTCACATAAGTCCACTATCTTCTTTGAATTTTTCTTGGAAAGTTCCTCTTCAGTTACCAGGTTCTGATTGCACCATGCAATAACGCAGTGTAGTCCATTGGCATACTATGGCGGTAGAAGATCATCTGGGTACCGTTAGACTGCAAGTAAATGTGTGCTGCGGTGTTTGGACACCCTACAGATTGTAACATACTGGTTTTTGCCAACTTTTCAATAAGCTTGTAAGCGTATTTGGATGTAACGAGTGTCTCTACACCCTGGGCGATCACTACTGAAGCCGCCATTTTGGAAGGCAAAATAGGTACTTCATCGCAAAGTCTTACAATGGTGTATTGTTTAGAAACAAGCTGAAACTCACCATTAGAATTCCTGACACCAGATGTACAAAACTGTATTCATTAAACTGCATTGCAAAATTTAATTGTGCTTTAATAACAGAGACCAACACCAAGTCTAGGTTATTCAGATGTGGTCTTAAATCACTCAAATCTAAATGTGCCCAATTTAAAATGGGAACCAAGCATCAACTGATCCATATAACACCTACATGTACCTAAACATGCATATATGCTTTTCTACAAATAGAGCCCCAACACAAGAGCAATAATAAATAAAAATAGCCTGAGACTAAATCCACCCAATTTAAAATGAAGTGGAGCTGCAGAACAGAGCCAGATATAATAATAATACCCATAATGCACCTGGACACAGTATGTCCACACTAAAAAATTCAACATTACTGCATTACTTTAAAACTGAAACATATATCTGATATTTTCACTTTAGAAAACTTCAGACGTGACATTAATTTAAATAACCCATCCGAAATTAGTCTGGTTAAAATTTTAACCATAAGTTAAAACTGTATGCCTCTGGATTGCCAGCATATTAGTAGGGGGGTCAAAAAAATGAACTTTTTCTTTTTTATGACCAGTTTTCCTTTGCCTGCAGGGGACAGAGGGTTTTTTTTTTCTGGAACCAGCTCTCCTCTATTTACAGAGAATAGAACTGCGCATCTACTACAAAAAGCTACATCTGCAAAAATGTTAGTGGTCTAAAAATTATTGGACCAAAACTTATCGTGAGATAATTGGTCCAATGATGGTTTTCAAAGTTATCTGAAAAGCTAATCCAATAATGTAAACATTATATTTGATCATTAGCGATTAGTGGAACTGTGTCCACCACTGTGCTGCATAATGCACCTCTTTAATCCTTTTGCACAAATCTTACCCGGTACAATTCTCAAACCGGTGAACAAAATGATACTCACTCTTACAGTAGCCTCGACGTCGGCAGACACACACACTGAGGCCGCAGATGAAGATAAACAAGACAAGACCTACAGAACCAGCAATCAGTGTGGTCTTGTTCAGCGGATCTGCGGGGAACAGAATTTTGAATACTTGTTTTCTTTATTTATTTTCACACAAAACTTTAGTAAGACAGACACTTACAGTCGATGACTTTCAGCTGTTGAGCCACGCAGCTCTTTGGCGCCCCCACACTGTTAGAGGACTCACAGCGGTACATGCCAGCATCCACTTTAGAAACACTCTTAAACTTCTGCTCCAGGTGGATGGAGACAATGTGAGAGAGGACATGATGCATGTGAGAAACTTTATTCACATCAACGTGTGAGCGTGCAGTTGTGCGTGCGTGAGTGTTTTTGTTAACGTGCACTCACGAGTGTGCCCTTCTGTTTGTCGATGCTGTAAGGCAAGTCTGCTGTGGCGCTCAGGGCCTTGTTGTCTTTGTACCAGCTGTAGGTGGCAGGTGGTATGCTCAGCTTGTCCTTACAGAGAAGCTCCAAATCGGAACCTGCAAACACAGAGCTCGGAACGTCGCACGACGGGATGTGAGGAGGCACTGAGGGAGAAGAAGTACAAAAACAAACAAAAAACAGGCTGAACTACTGCAGAAAGTGCAGAATATATATATATATATATATATATATATATATATATATATATATATATATATATATATATATATATATATATATATATATATATATATATATATATATATATATATATATGGTACACCTTCAAGAAGAACAAAGCAATCTTAAAGCATTTCCACCAGGGAGAAATGCTGAAGTACCTGTCTATCAATGTTCAAAACTCACCCCAGTTATGGCCAGAAAATACTATTCTTGACTTTTGAAAGCTAAACTCAACACCAGGGACTATATCTACTATATTCTTTATTTTCATCTTGATGTTTTCCTCAAATTTGACCTTGACCTTTGGCAAACATGGGTCCATTTTAAAATTGTGGAGGACATGTTCCTGGATATTTTGGGTTTTTTGTTTAGGCACACTAGATCAATTAAGCCCTAATTTATGGACATTTTTTAAGATCAAGGTGAAAACTCAAGGTTAAAGATCAAATTTGAAAATAATACATTTGCCTATGTGCCATTCAGTTTGAATAACCATATATTTACGACTATAAGCAACAGGAACTTTAACCCCCTCATGGCTAGAAACTGATGTTTGAAGCACATTTTAATAGCACTTTATTTAAAAGCACTTCATAATCCAGCATTGATGGTTGTGTACTGTGTGTATGCTTTTATTTATTTTTTTTTTATTTTTTTTTTTATTTATTTATTTTAAAGTCTTTGTGCCTTTTTAAAATTGCCCCATGGGAATTAAATAAAGTGATTTGAATTTGGATTTGAATTTGAACATTCTTGAAATGGAGCAATATCGCCTCCTGATGGGCATTTATCATTAATGCAGATACAATAGAATTAATGCAGGTGCAATAGAATCTCACCAAGAGCTCTAGTAGCCCGACAACCAGCCTGAATTAGGCCGGATACTGGCCGCCGTTTAGGAGTAGGAATTCTCCGCTCCTAAATGACCAATAGGAGAGCAGCGCTCGCGCCACACCCCCAAACTTGACCAAATTGAGGCTGACCAACGCTGACGTCAGCATCTTGGCTGCCAACCAATCACAGGCTAAGAGAGCGAGATAGGTGCCCGACCTAATTCAGGCTTGTTGTCGGGATAGAGCTCTAGTACAACCCCTGGCAAAAATTATGGAATCACCGGCCTCAGAGGATGTTCATTCAGTTGTTTAATTTTGTAGAAAAAAAGCAGATCACAGACATGACACAAAACTAAAGTCATTTCAAATGGCAACTTTCTGGCTTTAAGAAACACTATAAGAAATCAAGAAAAAAAGATTGTGGCAGTCAGTAACGGTTACTTTTTAGACCAAGCAGAGGAAAAAAATATGGAATCACTCAATTCTGAGGAAAAAATTATGGAATCACCTTGTAAATTTTCATCCCCCAAATTAACACCTGCATCAAATCAGATCTGCTCATTGACATTGACCCTATGCCATGACATTGACCCTATGTGTCTTTTTGCAAGGAATGTTTTTGCAGTTTTTGCTCTATGGCAAGATGCATTATCATCTTGAAAAATGATTTCATCATCCCCAAACATCCTTTCAATTGTCCAAAATATCAACATAAACTTGTGCATTTATTGATGATGTAATGACAGCCATCTCCCCAGTGCCTTTACCTGACATGCAGCCCCATCTGTTTAGGTGTTAATGATGCCTTTCGTTTAGCTTTTCTGTATGTAAATCCCATTTCCTTTAGGCGGTTTCTTACAGTTCGGTCACAGACGTTGACTCCAGTTTCCTCCCATTCATTCCTCATTTGTTTTGTTGTACATTTTTAGATTTTTGAGACATATTGCTTTAAGTTTTCTGTCTTGACACTTTGTCTTCCTTGGTCTACCAGTATGTTTGCCTTTAACAACCTTCCCATGTTGTTTGTATTTGGTCCAGAGTTTAGACACAGCTGACTGTGAACAACCAACATCTTTTGCAACATTGCGTGATGATTTACTCTCTTTTAAGAGTTTGATAATCCTCTCCTTTGTTTCAATTGACATATCTCGTGTTGGAGCCATGATTGATGTCAGTCCACTTGGTGCAACAGCTCTTCAAGGTGTGATCACTCCTTTTTAGATGCAGACTAACGAGCAGATCTGATATGATGCAGGTGTTAGTTTTGAGGATGAAAATTTACAGGGTGATTCCATAATTTTTTCCTCAGAATTGAGTGATTCCATATTTTTTTCCTCTGCTTGGTCTAAAAAAGTAACCGTTACTGACTGCCACAATCTTTTTTTTTCTTGATTTCTTATAGTGTTTCTTAAAGCCAGAAAGTTGCCATTTGAAATGACTTTAGTTTTGTGTCATGTCTGTGATCTGCTTTTTTTCTACAAAATTAAACAACTGAATGAACATCCTCTGAGGCCGGTGATTCCATAATTTTTGCCAGGGGTTGTATGTATAGATTCAGTATCTTGCATGGAAACAAAACAAATCATAAGACTGAAATACCACCATCTGGTGGACACTGAACAACTGGGACGTTAACCTACTGCTTATTTCATCAATATCAGAAAGCTTGAACAGGCATTGAAATTAAATCACAGAAAAACATAATCATTGTTTAGCTGTCTGTCCGGTCTTTGGTTTCCTGCCTGTTTGTATATTTTGGTGGTTTTGCTCATTCTCTCCTTGGCATCACTCACCTGAGTGGCACCAGATGGCCTGTCACATTTTCTATCTTTGTCAGTTCATTGTGGATGTTTATCTGTCTACCAGCTGTTTCCACACCGCAGCTGCTTCCTTTACCTGATGTCAGGTCTGTCTGTTGTTGCAGCCCTGCTCCTGCAATGTAAACAAAAATACCTACACCTGCAAATAAACCAACATCACCTTCAAAACCACGTGTGTTCTCCTGTGTTTAAATTTAAATTACCTGCTAACATATTCCTTCATTCAGTCTTCATTTTTGTTTTCCCTTTTCCTCATTATTTTGTCTGGTTTTTGGGAATAAATCATGGAAAAATAACTGTATTACCATTATTTTTTTTAAAACATTAAATTGAAAGAATTAAGAATATGTTGCTTCAAGCTCTGTTTTCAAATTTCTTGTTATTTTGGCTTTTTATGTTAAAACTAAAGTGTACAAAATTGCCTGCATGTCTGTTACTTTGTAGTGGAGCATATACTGATTCAATTTAAATTTTTCTACATTCTCGTTATTTTATCTTTTTAAAATAAATAACAGGAAAAAAAAACTTGCATAGTTCCAATATTGTGTTTTTGTTTTAAATGGCAAAATGAGAACATTAAACAGATCTTAATTCAATTGCTGCTTTTCCATTTTCTTGTTATTTCATCCTTTGAAACTAAATCAAGGAAAAGCTACGCGTGTTTTAATGAAAAAATTACCTTCATACACCCTGTTGTCATTATATTAATTTCATGTTTTATTTTGAAACAAAAAAAATATTACTTTCGTTGCATCCTTCTATTCATTCGTACTTTTACACACACTGACGTTGGAACCACAGTGTGACTTGTTCGGTTTTGCAGCTCCACTGGAGGAAATCTAACATAAAGCCATCCTACACAATTTTCCCCATTCCTGAAATTCCATTCCTTCCTTCCCTCTTTCCTTGAAAAGCAGAAAAAGCAAAACGATTCACACTTTTACAAAAAGGGACATCTGCTTATTTTGTCTGTTTCTTCACATCACGTAAGCATTGAGCATGATGTGTAAGTGACAACCTTAATGTTCGCCCAATTTCCATATGACAGCACTTTTAAAGTAAAAACTGTGTCCTTTTCACATGTCACGTACATACGTGTAAGTAAAAGTGCATGTTCACGTATGCACAGGTGTGATGTCATACCAAGCACAGTGAGGGTGACGGTGGTTTCTCCCAGGGTGATGTGGTCTTCGCTGGCAGTGACCTCACATCGATACTCCCCCGAGTCCTTCTGGGTAACGGCGTGGATGGTCAGCGTCGCGCCGTCTATCTTGGCCCGTCCCACGTAAGAGCCTCGAATAATAACGAAGAGAAAGCCACACACCACCACACTTAGATAGATAATATTAATGAAACATGGACACCAAACTCAAGAGTTTATCAAATAATGTTGCAGCTCTACAAAGCTCGATTTACCCGAATAAACAGGAAGCAACCGGATGCTGGAAATATCTGTTGCTCACCAGTAAATTTGTGATCAAAATACACAAACGTCACAGCCTTTCCTTTCTTCTTCCATTCTATTCGAGGGTTCTGGTCTTTTTCTGTCCTGAATTCACAGGACAGAACAGCATCTGAAAGATAAGGACATTTGTTTCTCTTATTTTGCACCATTATAAACCTGCAAGCTAGAGGTGGGCGGATCAATCCCAATATTGATAATATCGATACCAACGCTGGTATTGATACTGAACGATCCTCGTGTAAAAAGATCGATACTCAAGCTTTTTTTCTCTCTCGCACGCACTGACTGCTGCGCACACAGATTCATCAAAGTCTACTCTCCGTCTGTAAGAGCACCGCTGCGCTGTGTCACACAACACGGGGCAGCGCACCCTTGTATTGTGATTTGTCAGCCCTCTACCTCAGGAGATTTTAAGTTGTGTTGAGTGATATTTTTCAAACAAAAATGTTGATTGTGATAATAAAGGATTTTGTTGTCACGTACAATGTTTGGCGAAGTCTTTTGGATCCTTTGGATCTATGAAGCTTAAATATGAAAAACTATCGGTATCGGTATTGATATCGACGATACTGGGCCTGTATTTACTTGGTATCGGATCAATACCAAAATTCCCGGTATCGCCCACCTCTACTGCAAGCAGATTTTCACCAATCCTGGTTGGAATATTCACTGAGGGAGTGTCTATAGATCAGGGGTGGCCAAGTTTGGTCCTCAAGAGCCACATTCCTGACACTGTTAGTTGTCTCCCTGCTCCAACACACCTGAATCCAATGAAAGACTCGTTAGCAGACTTTTAATGAGCCCTTCATTGGATTCAGGTGTGTTGGAGCAGGGAGACAACTAACAGTGTCAGGAATGTGGCTCTTGAGGACCAAACTTGGCCACCTCTGCTATAGATGATTAACTTTTGGAACAGTTTGGTTGAAAGTAAAGATCAAGGGTGTCAAAAGTATAGTGAGAAAAACACATTTTTTAAGATATCTCCTTAATAGGGTGGCCAGATGGCCTCCTTTTTGCCACAAATTGAGATGGTTTCCGGCGTTGTTATTGACAGACCAGCTTCAGTTTTGAAATGTGTGTTTTAAAAATGCATGTTTCAAACAATCATTTCAAAACTGAAGCAACGCTGGAAACCATTTCAATTTGTGGCAAAAAGGAGGACATCTGGCCATCCTACTCCTTAACCAATACAGGGATAGAAAGATGGGGTGAGTCTTATGTCATTTTTTCTATCCACCATCTTTGTTTTTACACTTGAATCATTGACAGAAAATCGTAAAAGTTCATGCTGTTGGAGAATATGTTGGAATTAAACTTTTTTTAATCAAAGACACCTTTTGAGGAATAGAAATCCAGCAAGGGTTTTTTTTTTTTAACAAAAAGAAACCGTAAAATTGGATTTTTCCATTTCTGGCTGAAATATTTCAATGAGAAATGTTGGCATCAGAGTTGCAGTGCTGTGAAGTCTCACCAGTGTGCTCGTGGACCTCCACGTTGGGTTTACTGCTGCTTACTGTCACCGACAGGCAGGCAGGACCTGCAGGGTTAAGATGATCATTCAGCTGTCAGAAAGCAGTTTTCACAATTATTTCAAATGCAACTTACTGGAGCTGTGCATGCTGTAGGCTCAGTTCACTTAAAAAAAACAAACAACTGCAGTCATATTAACACCTCGGTGTTCTTCTCATATTTGAAGATCGCTTCACTTCAGATTTGTTTCGGTGTGTTTGTGTGCACAGAGTGGTGCAAGGAGCAGCGCTGTGCAGGAATGCAGGTGATGGATCACTCTCTGACAAGCTTCTCTTAACACAAACAGATAACCTTGTTCAATCATCTGTCACCGATCACTCACACACACACACACACAATTTATTGACGAATGCATATAGAGGGTGCATCAATTTGGTTATTTTGACAAAACACCCCGCTGAGTTAATATTTTGTTTTAATATGTAAAATGCTGTGACTGTAGACACATTAACACACTAATGTTTCACTTCAGTCTGCATAATTACAGAGTGATCTGATGAGTCACTGAGCTACCCGCAGATTATGGGCATTATTTTAAAATAACCTGAAGACAGTGATGAAAAAAAAGCATGTTGATAAAGATCAGAGTTAAGGGCTTTCACACCAAATGCAAAATTTGCATCATTTTGCACTTTGGGTGTGAAAGGCCCATTCAGGGTTTGAGTGGGTTAGTGTCAGGGTTGGGTTTAAGTTTAAGGTGCACAGACACGTGCATGACTTTGATTCACACACTTGCACGACCTGTGTCCTGCCGGAGAGTAAACTCGTCTTGTGCAGACTGAACATGACAGGGGCGCCGGCACATGCAATTGCGCAGAGAATTTTGAAATGTTCAAAAAATCCTTCACGCATAAATGTCATGCTACGTGGTGAGATCTGATCGCCAACACTACGTGCAGCTCGTCAAGTAAAGAGGAAGTGAACAGAGCGAGTGGGTTGTGTTAGCGGATCACATCAGAGCGCAGCTCCTCTGAACGATTATAACGAGATGTTAAATCTATCACAAACATACTTTAACAGCTGCAGACAAGAAGGAAAGAAAATGCAACTGTTTTATCAAGCCACAACAAATAATTACCTTTTTAGATGACTCCAAATGCTTTCTCCAGCTCTTTTAGCGCATGTGCGTACAGCGCTGCTGGAGCGGTCCTCTGTGATTCAGGAAGCGATTGGAGCCGTTTTCAACAGACAACTTGCAGAGAAAATGATTAATCCACTATGAAATAATTATTTTATATATGCAGAGTCCAGTGTAGAGCGTGTGGGGGGTGGTGGAACAAAGCACCGTGTCCAGCTGGGAACACAGCGGGTGGGATCATTACAACGACGTGCATGCAAGTGTGTGAATCAAAGCCACGCACGTATCAGTGCACCTTTAGGATTGGGTTGGGGTTTCAGTTGGCTCATGGGTTAGGGGGTTGGGTGGTGTTACCTTGATACTTGCACAAATTTGGTCCCTGCACTGGCACGCAATTTAACGTGCCGATGAGTAAACTAGATGTAAACTGTTGTAAACTGTCTGTGAACTGTGCGCAATGAAGATTTTGAAAAGTTTAAAATTTCTGGCACACATAAATTTCATGCCACTTGCGTGAACTAGCTGTGAACATTGCGCAACCTATTTGCAAACACTACATGTCACTACACATCCTTGCGTGCACAGTTTACGGCAAGTTTACTCATTAGCGCGCAAGATTCTGTGCCAGTGCGGGGATCAAATTCGTGCAAGTATCAAGGTGCGTGCCATCTAATGACACGCATTGGCACGATGAATTGTGCGGCAATGCGGAGCCAAAATTTGTACAAGTGTCAAGGTGCCTTTAGTGTCCACATTGGGTTAAGGGTTACAGTTAGGTTAGTGAGAGGGTTGTGTTAGGGTAGTGTCAAGGTTGACTTAGGGGTTACAGTTGGGTGAGTGGTTAATGTTAGGGATAGAGTTGGATTAGTGTTGGCTCATGAGTTAGGGGTTTGGGTGGGGTTATGGTCCACAGTGGGTTAAGGGTTACAGTTTGGTTAGTGTTAGGAATAGGGTTGGTTTAGGATTTTGCATGGGTTAGAGGTAGTGTCAGGGTTGAGCTCGGAGTTACAGTTGGGTTAATGGTTAGTGTGAGGGATAGACTTGGATTTGTTTGTTTGTTTTTTGTTTTTTGTCCTCATTACTTTTTTATTGTTACTTTCCTACAGTTGTGGCTGTGATTATCATCAGTCCATTCTTCTTGGTGAAGTGGAACAAAGAAAAATTTATTTAAAAAAAAACACAATGAATTTGAACTCAAAATTATGAGTCCAGAGACATCATCTTCCAAAACAAGAACGTTCTTGGATAACACTTTGGCAGTGATAAATATGGTTAAAGAACTCAAAAGATCAGTTGAAAAGACTTTTTAAATCTTTTCTAAAGTTTAGTGCAGGTTTTTCAAACATATTTCTTTTTTCAACTTTTTTTCTTTTCTTTCAAAGTCTGTGCACCGGTCTGTTCTTATCCTCACCAGGGGCAGATCCCGAATTTACCCACTATTTCTGACTCACCACTTTTTAAAAAGACGACTGATTGATTGATTGTAATCGTATCAAACAAACATGTAGGTTGTGATATCAATTTGAGGTAAAGACAAAGAAAATGTGAAAATGTGCAAAAAAATGGATCACTTTCACAAAAAGCTCCCCCCCCCGGCCCTCCTTTTCAGATTCTGGCTGCGGCCCTGTACGTGCACAGGCTGTGTGGGTTTTACATGCAGACAAAGCCGCTCTTTATGACAGAAACGTTACACCATCAGCTGGCTCAACAGAGGGCGCAAAGCCGTCACACATCCATCATCTCTCTTCAGGATTTATTGACCTCGAACACGATACCTTTGAAAGAGACATTCTGGAGCTCCAAACAGCGCCCCCTGCCATACGTTTTCAAACTTATTTGTTTTGAAATGTGAGCATGGATGTGCACTATTACAAAACAAAAACAGATCCAGGAGAATGAAAAATATGCAGTAAATTTTCATAAATTTAGAAAATTCTTAGTTATTTAACACTTTTCGAGTGCATATGTGGTCCCATTCTAATTAATGTTAAATCAGGTCCAACTTGGTGTTAAATCAACTTTATTAAAGTGTTCACATATGGAAAAGATATACATAAATTTTATAAAGTTTGTATCTGTTCTATCTGGAACTTGTAAGTAATGCATGTGACAGTCAAACCAGATATAAGATCTTTTGTAAATTTGTACAATATGTAACTTACATAAACTGGGAACTTAAAAGAACAACATATGACAGTAATTCCACATACAGAATCCTTAGTAGACATGTGTAATATCAAACTGAGACTTATAAGCACAACACATGTCAAACATAAAGTTTATTATTGGAACTGATGTAACTTCTTGTAAGTTTTTTCTATTGCTTTTCCATATGGGTTAAATAAAGTTGATCAGCACTATCAGAGTTCATTTAACTTGTGATAAAGCTGATTTAACACTTTAAAATGGTCTATACGTGCTTACTGCAGTGTTGATTTAACACTGCAAAATTCACTCTGTCGGATTGTTCAGTGATGTTTTCAACTTGAGCAATTACTGAGTGACCTTTAACCTCTGACCCGAGTACTTGCATCAACTTGTGTTACCTGCATGTGATATTATGTGCATATATGATGTTTGTTTTTTAATACACTGCAAATGAAAAATAGCTCCATATCATCTACTAATGGAAGACATCTATTTATTATTACTTTTTATTCATTACAATATTTATGCATTTTACAAATTCTTTTTTTTATGTGATTTTGCATTTCATATTTCAAGATGTATCTTCTAGTAGAGAAGCTTGAATCTTCGACTGGACTGGGTTGCTTGACGTGAGGACGTTTCGCTTCAAATCACAGAAGTTTCCTCAGTTATAGGTGACTGGTGACTAAACAATAGCTCTAATTAGAGCTATTGTTTAGTCACCAGCCTATAGCAGTCGGCCTCTAGGTAGGAGGAGTCTGGTTAGGTTAAAAAACTCCAGCTTTTGTTGGCTTCTGGTTTATTCTTCTCTACAAGAGTCAAGACAGAAGTCAGACTACCAGAGCAAGAATTTTAGCTGAGGAAGCTTCTGTGATTTGAAGCAAAATGTCCTCACGTCAAGCAACCCAGTCCAGTCGAAGATTCAAGCTTCTCTACTATGGAAACCACCTGGACAACTGAGAGCCTACACAGAAACATGTATCTTCTAGGCTGTGAAAAATGTTTTTCAATGCATCATTTTGTGATTTGAATGTACCTGAAAGCACTTCAAAATATAATTGTTTTTAACTAAATACACTGAAATCTGAAATGTATTTTTTAATTACACACACACACACGTATATATGTTTTGATTTTCAGATTTCTTATTCAGATGTCAGACATCGTTATCTAACTAAGGAATGTTGTTTGGGACACAATCTCTGTTTATTATATTTCTCTCTCCCTCTGTCTCTCTCTCTTTCTCCCTCTCTCACACACACACACACACACACACACAACGAAAGGCCTTCAAATTGTTTTCTTTTCATCATTTTCATCTCAGTCCAGCCGGGTCACTCTGGGGTTATCTTGAAACTGGAAGATCTGAGACTCCTCTCGAAGGTCACGTGATGCGTCTCATCAGTCTGTGGATCTCAACTTGAAACAGCATCACAGCGTTCAAATGTAAACACATAAAGTCCAGCCGCTCCCTGCGTTATCTCAGATCCTACAGTCCCTAAACACATCACACCTCCTCTGCATGTGTGCAGGACTGAACACACAGATAATACAAACAAACAAAAATCATCTATCAATCTAAACAACAAACAAACAGCAGCAAAACAACAGCACTGGGTTATGATTATTATTATTATTTCCTGTCTTTGATTGTATCAGTTTGCCATCGTTTGTCAAAAATAAATAAATAAATAAAAATTAAAATTAAAATTTAAAATTCCTTTGCTTATAATATTGGTGAAAAAATCCAACTGACAGATTGAAAAAATAGATCTTAGGTGGAATAAAAATGTGAGAAAATTTAATTTCAATGCTGAATTGTTTAAATAACATATAATAATAATCTTTTTTTCAAATTTTTTGCTTGGATTTTTTTAAATTTGGGGTTTTGTTGGGTTTTTTTGTTGGGTGGGTTTGTGCACTATTTTGAAATGTTTTGTCTTTTTTTCTGCAACAAAATCTTTTGCAAAAATTAAAATCAAACCAAACTCTGCCATTGTGGCCATTAAATTATTATTAACGTGTTTTTTTTTTTAACACTGCAGTCATAGGCTGAATTCTGAGATTTGTTAATAAAAGAAACACCAGAAACATTAAAGAATGTTATAGACACAGCACATATTATAAAAAAAAAAAAAAAGAAAGAAAGAAAAGGAAAAAAGAAGCAAAAGAATACCAGAACATGTAGAAGTTCTATCACAACACAGTTAGTTATGGAATACTTTATCCAATCAAATAATGTCACTTACTGTGTAATAAAGTGATGATGAAAAGAGGCAGCAGCATCTTTACTGCAGATCGTGTTGAGTCAGGATGAATCTGGATCAGAGGTCTGTGTGTGTCTGCTCAGTCTGGATGGGACTGGTTTACCTCAAACCATCTGCAGCTACCAGTTTGAATTACAGCACGTGCACACTCTCGTGGACAAATGACACGGCGCGTGCATGAGCAGGAGTGCAGCTGACATACCATGATCCTCTCTGCAGGCAGAAGATGTTAGAACCATGCAACCAACTTCTACTGTGCACGTAGCACATTTGTTAACCTGTGGAAGACATTTAACGATCATTCATATTAAACTGCATTTGTGCACAGGGTAGAGTTAAGGAGGTCTTCTGTGTACTTTTATGCAAAGTTCTGCAGCCTACAGCGGTGACCTTTGTGGCCACCAGACTTAAGGCTTTGGAAATGAAAGGATCTGACAACTTCAAAACCACATACACTGAGCGCGCGCGAGAGAGAGAGAGGATGGAAGAAGCATCTGTTCTGGTTTCATTCATACAACCTTTTGACAGGGTTTGTGTGAAGGTATGAGTGTACATACAGTTTTTAGAACTTAATCACTGTGGAAACAATTAGAAAGTAATGTTTACGTCTCTGATGTAGTACTTTCTCTGCAGAAAAGGTCTCACTGACTGACGAGCACAGCTTCAGCTGAATTCTTTTAAAACTTTAACAGTTAACTTTTCACTTAGCAGATTAGACGTTATCCAAGCTAACTTTTCGGTTAACTGTCCCTGCCTCTGATCGTGAGAGGCATTCAGGTGCAGTGCTACGGTCACGTGCCACGTTTTCCCTAATCGTGTGGATCCCAGAAACTGGACCAGGCTGAAGCAGCTCAGTGAGGCGCTGGATGCAGTAACACCTAGCGGCGGTGCACGCTCTGAAGATGAGCTAACATTCAAGACTTATCTTTCAAATATGGCCATTGGGTATTGCAAAGGCTCTGCGCCTGTCTGTCTGTGCTCAGCATAAGTCCAGTCTTATTACTGCCAGCATGGGCGCAATTTGGTGGGGATAGGGGGGACATGTCCCCCCCCACCTTTTCAACCAGGGGAAACAGAATATGATATGTCCCACCACCTTCTGACATATATGTGTGTACTTGAAACATGCTATGCCAGTCTTATGTGCAAACCATGTCAGTCTTATGTGCAAAACCATGTCAGAATAGTATCTTTGTTTCTGAAAGTTTGTATTTTTAGCAGCATTGACTTGTTTACAACACCTGTTTCTTGTTTGTCACATTCGGAATTTTCTGGGACTGCATTTGCCCAGATTTGAAACCAAAAATAGTTGCCTCTAGGGACTAGTGTCTACACATAAGTATCAATGGACCATATGCTAATTTACTCAATTCTGAAAGTTAGAAAAGGAAATCAGAAAAGCTATCTGGGACCTCAGAAAGCCCATCTGCAATTATTGCTTGATCTCCAAAATCAGTCTATGCAAGCGAAATTATGTTCAGTATGAGTGTTGTCATTAGTGCCACTTCGAAAATTAAATTCATGATAAGTAATTTATCCTAAAATTCTGATCTGTTGTTTTTTCAAACTTATGCAAAAACAAATCTTGAGGGAAAAAAAATACAGTATGCAATAGTTAAAAATTATTAAGAGCCTGTTCTTTCATATTTATGAATACATTTTACCACATTGCAGTTTTTTTTTTTAATGAACACTCAACCTATCATTCTTTTTGAGTTCTACACATGTGGTGATACCTTATTTACACCAGGATGTTAATAAAATCAGTGCTGGCTATTCTCAGAATAAAGTACTTATATCCACAGTTTCAAATTGCATAAGTCAAATGATGTCCACTTTATGGTCTTTTCAAAACATTAAAATTACTGTTCTGGATGGTCAGAATGCATCTGAGCTTATCTAGAAACTGTTGGCTTCTGGGGGCCTAAAGCGGCCCCCAGACCCCGGCCTATGGGCTTCGGCCCTGTGTACCTCGCACTTTGTCCCCCCAATTTCTAGTTCTAAATTGCGCCCTTGACTGCCAGGGTCTTCAAATTCACAGGGAACATTCTTGAGACACAGACCTTGGACAAGTTCAAAGATGTCTAACATTGAACTATTTTAAGAGGTATTTTAAAAGGTTAAAAAGTCACATTCTGTACCTAAATTTATGGTATGATCTTGCAAATGTTAGCGTGGTGACACCACTTCCTGGTGTCGCTAGCTGCTAACTTTGCTTCGTTTCTGGCTAGAAATAACACCTTTCTCATATATTACGTAAAGGTTAGTGAGAAATAAACACTTCTAAAACTGACAATGCTGTTTTTGGAACCTAATAATGCCGCTGAACTGATTTACAAGACAATTCGCTGACGTTAGCGTGCACACTAACCTCTGCTAACTCAAAGCTAACTTCCTATGGAGTTAAATTTGTCTCATTAATTGACAACTTCCGCTCATGTCGAAATCTCATATATGCGCACACGCTTGCCATCCTGCAGATGCCATTAAAAGGTATGTATTGTTTTTGATTCACTGATTGATAGAGAGGCTTTACTGAACATGTTAAACAACTGCAAATTATAAAGAACATAATGCTCATACAGTTGAGGGAATTTTAGCATTGAGTTATATTTTTAAGTTACAAAAAAAATTAATTCCTTTTTTCAATCATCAGCTGTTGGATGTACTCTCAGGAGTGCTTCTCTGTTGCATTAATGTCATAAAATCTCGTTTTTCCAGCCCGTATTGACTCACATAATGGGTCAAGTGAAGTTAAAACCTGGAATCACTGAGTGTACACTTGTGCGGTGTTGATACATGACAGCAGTTGTAATCGGAGCTGCAGAGACTCAGCACGAACAGCTGCTGCTGAGCTACTGTGTTTTTGGGGCTTCACTGTTGAGGCTATAAGGTTTCTCAGCACCAGCGCCTCTGCACAACGGCACATTGTTACTCCAGGGTGCACACATGCTTCCATTTGTGCACACAGAGACACACAAACAGGCCGTAGATGAAGGCACGTGTGCACGCCTGACCTCAGAGAAACACAGTAACACAGAATGTGCACGGCACCACCTGTTGACCATCAGCACTTCCAGCTGCTCGCGCTGATCGCATGTTGCACACGTTCATCACACGCCAGTGTCCGCGACAACAGGTTCGCCATCAGCGGACTCAAGAAAGGATCCACACGAGCAAAGCAACTCTGAATGCATCAGGATTTTTGGTAACCTGACAGTTTAGAGTCGTTGCAAAAATATTAGCAAAGCGCCTGGAGGACTTTGCGCCAACTAGGATTAAACCAAAGATAATTCTACTGCAGAAAAACCACAAATCTACATGTATTCTTAAAAAAGAAGCAGCTATGACTGCTGGTGCCATTTATTCCAACATGAGACTCAACACCTCCACATGAGCGGCAGTAAACTCCAGTCCGGCTCAGAAACACACTGCTTAAAATATATAGTAGTGTTCAGAATAATAGTAGTGCTATGTGACTAAAAAGATTAATCCAGGTTTTGAGTATATTTCTTATTGTTACATGGGAAACAAGGTACCAGTAGATTCAGTAGATTCTCACAAATCCAACAAGACCAAGCATTCATGATATGCACACTCTTAAGACTATGAAATTGGGCTATTAGTAAAAAAAAAAAAAGTAGAAAAGGGGGTGTTCACAATAATAGTACCATCTGCTGTTGACACTACAAACTCAAAACTATTATGTTGAAACTGCTTTTTTAACAATCCTGTGAATCACTAAACTAGTATTTAGTTGTATAACCACAGTTTTTCATGATTTCTTCACATCTGCGAGGCATTAATTTTGTTGGTTTGGAACCAAGATTTTGCTTGTTTAATAGTGTGCTTGGGGTCATTGTCTTGTTGAAACACCCATTTCAAGGGCATGTCCTCTTCAGCATAAGGCAACATGATCTCTTCAAGTATTTTGACATATCCAACCTGATCCATGATACCTGGTATGCGATATATAGACCCAACACCATAGTAGGAGAAACATGCCCATATCATGATGCTTGCACCACCATGCTTCACTGTCTTCACTGAACTGTGGCTTGAATTCAGAGTTTGGGGGTCGTCTCACAAACTGTCTGCGGCCCTTGGACCCAAAAAGAACAATTTTACTCTCATCAGTCCACAAAATATTCCTCCATTTCTCTTTAGGCCAGTTGATGTGTTCTTTGGCAAATTGTAACCTCTTCTGCACGTCTTTTATTTAACAGGGGGACTTTGCGGGGGATTCTTGCAAATAAATTAGCTTTACACAGGCGTCTTCTAACTGTCACAGCACTTACAGGTAACTCCAGACTGTCGTTATTCTTCTATCCATTTTGATGGTTGTTTTCCGTTTTCTTCCATGCGTCTCTGTTTTTTTGTTTGTTTGTTTGTTTTTTGTCCATTTTAAAGCATTGGAGATCATTGTAGATGAACAGCCTATAATTTCTTGCACCTGCGTATAGGTTTTCCCCTCTCCAATCAACTTTTTAATCAAACTACGCTGTTCTTCTGAACAATGTCTTGAACGTCCCATTTTCCTCAGTCTTTCAAAGAGAAAAGGATGTTCAACAGGTGCTGGCTTCATCCTTAAATAGGGGACACCTGATTCACACCTGTTTGTTCCACAAAAATGATGAACTCACTGACTGAATGCCACACTACTATTATTGTGAACACCCCCTTTTCTACTTTTTTTTACTAATAGCCCAATTTCATAACCTTAAGAGTGTGCATATCATGAATGCTTGTTCTTGTTGGCTTTGTGAGAATCTACTGAATCTACTGGTACCTTGTTTCCCATGTAACAATAAGAAATATACTCAAAACCTGGATTAATCTTTTTAGTCACATAGTGCTACTGTTATTCTGAACACTACTGTATTCAGAGATAAATGTAGTATACAGGTGAACTTGCGTTTCAGCTTTACACACGCTTGATTTGTGGACTCCAAAAGTTTAGACTAATGTATGTTTTTGGTCAATCAGAGGGCTGCTGCATGCTGTGCATATGGGTTTATTTTAACTGTTTGACTTTATATTTTGACTTTTTTGTGAATTAATCATGAAGTCACATGTCAATTGATCACAAATATTTTACTGATCAGTTTGAGCCACATTGGTGGTGGAGATATTCCACTGAACGTGTTTTTGGGACTATGTTTTGCTTGACTTTTGACCAGTCTTTTCCAAAGGTTAACTTGTCTGGTCCCACTAAGTCTAATAACTGGTTATTTTCTTCTCTCTTTCTCTCACTCACACACATAATCAACACAATGCAATAAAATGGTCACAGTTATTGAACAACAAAACAAAATGCTTTCAGTGCAAACAAATACAGACATAAAATGCACGCATTAATGAATTTACAGTAAATAATCACTTTTACAGCCAGTTTTCTTTAGACATGTCACGGGATGGATACATAAACATTTCCAAATCGCTGACTTTGTGTTATACATCATGAACATGAATCATTATGAAATACAAACTATGAGACTGTTATGTCTGGAGGCGTTAACAACTGAGGTCAATTTAACTTTGCAAGTATTTCATTTTTTGCCAATTTACAACAGTTTATTGTACCGATTTGCCTTTACATCTGTTTACTCTTTCAGTTGATTCTTGAAGACATGAACTTTCTACCCTCTTAATTATGGCACATCACATGCGGAAACAAAAGCGGGGGAAATAAAGGGCTTTTGACATGATAAGGCTACCGAGATAAAGACCAGAGAATAACTGTCTCTGTAACTTCCTGCAGTGATAATATCAACATCATCATTAACAACCACCAAAGCAGCAGTGTTATTTATATTAACCAAGTGGAAGCACACACACCGATCAGCCATCACACTGTGACCACTGGGAGGTGACGTGGATAACATTGATTATATCGTTACAATGACACCTGTGAGTGTGTCAGATATATTAGGCAGCAAGACAACATTTTATCCTCAAAGTTGATTTGCTGGAAGCAGAAAAAATTTGGGACATATAAAGATATGAGTGACTGTGAAGATGGGATCGGGGGGCAGACAACTTCCGAGCAGCTGCTGCAGATTCGCTAGGGTGCTTCAAGCGTAGCCGAGTACTCAGGAGGTGCCACTCCCTCTACTTATGTTCTGCCTTTCCCAGTAGCCACAGTCACCCGTTCCATCCTCTGTAGACTCCCCACTGGATTTGTCTCAGATCCCTGCCATTTATCATGACATAGGCCCTATCTGTAGTAAACACAGGGCCCTGTCACTACCCCCTCATCATCCCTACGACTGTTCCATCAATTTGCTTTGCGGCGCCACCTTACCGTCTAGCAGGTTATTCAATGTTAGCCACCGGGTATGCGAATCGATGGAATAGTATATACAGGAGTCCCTCATGTCAGGTATCATAACCATCGAGAACAAGTATCCACTCTCCCTCCTTAGCTCTACCTTTGAGTGTCCATTTTCACTAAACTGGACCTCTGCAATGCCTACCATTTAATCCGCATGAGAGAGGGAGAGAAGTGGAAGATGGCTTTTAAGACCCCTCTGGGTCACTTCGAATACTTGGTAGTGCCCTTCGGGCTTACCAATGCTCCTGCAATGGTAGGCATTGCAGAGGTCCATTTTCACTAAACTGGACCTCTGCAATGCCTACCATTTAATTTGCATGAGAGAGGGAGACAAGTGGAAGATGGCCTTTAAGGCCCCTCTGGGTCACTTCGAATACTTGGTAATGCCCTTCTGGCTTACCAATGCTCTTGCAACCTTTCAGGCCCTTGTCAATAATGTGCTGCGTGATTTCCTTGACCGATTTGTGATACCTCTACCTTGACCACATCATTATTTTTTCCAAAGACTGAGCAGAACATCAGACGCTTGTTCATCAGATCCCCCAGCGAATGGCCGACATGTACCAACCATAAGCAATTGTAATGTTTCCTCAGGTTCTCAAATTTCTATCTCAAATTTATACCTATAGTCAGATAGCCTCACCTCTCACAGCCCTCACCTCTCCCAAAACTCCTTTTAGTTGGACATCTGCCACCGCTCAGGCCTTCACACACCCAAAACACCTGTTTAATACCGCGCCCATACCGGACCATGGCTGCCAGTTTAGGGTGGAGGTCAATGCGCCCGATAGTGGTATGGGGTGGTACTTTCACCGGACAGGGTTGATAACGGTTTTCATCCTTGTGTGTTCTTTTCACGCCACCTGTCCCCAGCTGAGGTCAGTTACAATGTTGGTAACCGGGAACTGTTAGCTATCAAGGAGGCCTTGGAAGAGTGGCTTTACTGATTGGAGGGGTGTACCACACTATTCATGTCTGGACGGATCACAAAACCTCACATAATACAGAATAGAATACCAAAGACTCAATGCCCATCAAGCCAGGTGGGTCCTGTTTTTGGACATTTTAATTTCTCCATCACTTACAGACCAGGCTTAAAGAACACAAAACCAGATGCCCTCTCCCGACAGTTTTCCACTGAGACAGGTCTCAGCACCCCAGACTACATCCTATCTCCATCCATCATCATGGGGACCCTCACTTGGGAGATTAAGCACCATATCCTGTATGCCCAGAGAGAACGTCCGGACCCCCAGGACAGCTCTTCGTTCCTCCGACCATGGTTTCCCAGGTACTTCAATTTTATCACTCATCAAAACTCATCTGTCATCCTGGAATTAATCGCTTGTTGGATACATTCAAGAGACATTTTTGGTGGCCTTCCATGGCTGGGGACTGCAGGGATTTTGTGTTGTCTTGTTCTGTGTGTGCCTGAAGCAAAACATCACACCAACCTCCCACTGGTCTCCTCTGTCCACTCCCAGTTCCACATTGTCGCTAGTCGCACATTGGATAGCATTTCGTCACTGGACTCTCATCTTCTCATGGGCACATGGTCATCCTAACTATAGTCAACCGGTTCGCCAAGGCAGTACACTTGTCCCCCCTTGTCAAACTTCCCACAGCCCAGGAAACTGGTGACCTCCTGGTCCACCATGTGTTCCATCTGCATGGCATCGTGGACATAGTGTCGGATTGTTTACATCCCAAGCCTGGAAGGCATTCTGTGCAGCATTGGGGGCCACGGTCAGTCTGTCTTCAGGGTTCCACCCCAGTCCTACACCCCAGCAGAATGGGCCAACCAGGACCTGAAATCTGCACTTCACTGCACCACCGCCAAGGACCCTGTGGCATGAAGTGATCATCTACCTAGGATAGAGTATCCCCATAGCTTGCAGGTGTGCACAGCCACTGGACAGACTCCATTTGAATGTTCTTTGGGTTACCAACCACCACTGTTCCTGGAACAAGAGTAGGATTTGGCCATGCCCTCTATCCAGGCACACCTCCGGCATTACCGCAAGGTCTGGGCCACTGCCCGTTCCACCTTGTTGGGATCCAGGGACTGGGTTCATCACCATGCAGACCACCATCGGTCCTCAACCCCACTCTATCATCCCAGGGAGGAGGTGTGGCTGTCCTCCGCTGACATCCCGCTGCAGGCGGAGTCCCACAAACTGGCTCCACGGTTCCTGGGACCTTTTGTGGTGGACCAGATAATCAACCCTGTGGCATTCCACTATCACCTCCCGAGGTCTCTTCGGATCCACCTGGACTTCTACGTCTCCTGCCTATGGCCAATCCGGACCAGTCCTCTGTGCCCTCTGGTCGGAACCCCACCCAGCCTGGCTCACGAATGGCCATCTGGCCTGGATTATGCACCATCTCCTGCACCTGCGCCATCGGGGTTGGAGCTTCCAATATCTGGTGGACTGAGAGGGTTATAGGCCTGACGAGCGCTCCTGGATGTCCCATGCCCTCATCCTGGATCCCGAGCTCGTCCAGGACTTTCATCGTGCTCATCCTGACAGTCCGAGTAGGTCACCCGGGGAATCCCATTGAAGGGGGGATCCTGTTGTGGTCTGAGAAATTGGTCTGGGTTCTGTGTTTGTCTCCCCCTCCCTTCTGTGTTTCCCTGCCAGTGGAGTGGATTGACATCACCAGCGGCTGCGACATACCTGCTTTGATTAGCGGCGTACTATTTAAGCATGGGCTGAACTGGAGGACACCGCCAGATCTTGGTAAACTGGTTTCCAAATTGTGCTCTAGTCTCCTTGCTCATTTTTCCATGTGTTTCGCTGGTGTTTTTTTTCCCCCGTGTACTCATCACTGTGTTTATTCTTTATTGCAGTCTGTAGCTGCCATGTGCTCCGCTGGCCTACCTGCTAACCTGCACCTATGACCTGTCCTACAGTGATTCCACCTCCTGGTCTCCACCTCATCCACTCCAACTGCACATTCTCAATAAATTGTTACCTGATTTTTACCACCAAACTTGCCTCATTGCATCTGAGTCTGTCTCCAGTTGCCAGTCTGCAGCAACAGAGGCAAACAACTACTCCATCTCCACTACTCAAAAGTCAGCAAACATTTGCTGCAGTCGGGTGAAACATGGAACTCCCCTTGGCCTTCTCCAGTTACTGTGGTCCTCAACTCTGAGGCACCTGTGAACTGGATCACGCTCAAAGAAATCCTCCACTCTCAACATATGTGCAGTTTTGAAGTTACAGTGAGGAAAATAAGTATTTGAACACCCTGCTGTTTTGCAAGTTCTCCCTCTTAGAAATCATGGAGGGGTCTGAAATTTTCATCTTAGATGCATGTCCACTGTGAGAGACATAATCTAAAAAAACAAAAAATCCAGAAATCACAATATATGATTTTTTTATAATTTATTTGTATGTTACTGCTGAAAATAAGTATTTGAACCCCTACCAACCAGCAAGAATTCTGGCTCACACAGACCTGTTAATTTTTCTTTAAGAAGCCCTCTTATTCTGCACTCATTACCTGTATTAATTGCTCCTGTTTGAACTCGTTACCTGTATAAAAGACACCTGTTCACACACTCAATCAATCACACTCCAACCTGTCCACCATAGCCAAGACCAAAGAGCTGTCTAAGGACACCAGGGACAAAACTGTAGACCTGCACACCCCTTTGAGTCTGGTCTGCTTGAGGTTTCTTCCTCAGAGGGAGTTTTTCCTTACCATTGTTGCTCTGGGGGTTGGTAAGGTTAGACCTTACCTGTGTGAAGCAGTTTGAGGCAACTCTGTTGTGATTTGGCGCTATATAAATGAAAATAAATTGAAATTGGGATGGACTACAGGACAACAGGCAAGCAGCTTGGTAGAAGACAACAACTGCTATGGCCATTTATTAGAAAGTGGAAGAAACACAAGATGACTGTCAATATTCCTCGGTCTGGGATTCCATGCAAGATCTCACATTGTGGGGTAAGGATGATTCTGAGAAAGCTCAGAACTACACAGGAGGACCTGGTCAATGACCTGAAGAGAGCTGGGACCACAGTCACAAAGATTACATTAGTAACACATGATGCTGTCATGGTTTAAAATCCTGCAGGGCAGCAAGGTCCCCCTGCTCAAGCCAGCACATGTCCAGGCCTGTTTGAAGTTCACCAGTGACCATCTGGATGATCCAGAGGAGGCATGGGAGAAGGTCATGTGGTCAGATGAGACCAGAATAGAGCTTTTTGGAATCAACTCCACTTACCATGTTTAGAGGATGAGAACAACCCCAAGAAAACCATCCCAACCATGAAGCATGGGGTGGAAACATCATACTCTGGGGGTGCTGTTCTGCAAAGGGGACAGGACGACTGCACCGTATTGAAGGGATTGTATTGCGAGATTTTGGCAAACAACCTCCTTCCCTCAGTAAGAGCATTGAAGATGGGTCATGACTGGGTCTTCCAGCATGACAATGACCCAAACACACAGCCAGGGCAACTAAGGAGGGGCTCCATAAGAAGCATTTCAAGGTCCTGGAGTGGCCTGGCCAGTCTCCAGACCTGAACTCAATAGAAAATCTTTGGAGGGAGCTGAAACCCCAAACCTGAAAGATCTAGAGAAGATCTGTATGGAGGAGTGGACCAAAATCCTCTGTAATTGCAAACAAAGGCTACTGTACCAAATATTAACACTGATTTTCACAGGTGTTCAAATACACTGTGTACATGCACCTAAGATGAAAATTTCAGACCTCTCCATGATTTCTAAGTGGGAGAACTTGCAAAATTGCAAGGTGTTCAAATACTTATTTTCCTCACTGTATATATATCTTGAAATGAGCTTTTCAGTTTGCCTCACTCCCAAACCCTAGATCCGATGTCCATAGGCAAACAACCACATGGAACCATTTGTAAATTGAAGAACAGTGATCCAAGAATCAATCCTTGCTCTATAACATACCAAATTTTTATCCTGTAAGTTTTCTGATTTTATGGCTGTTTACATCTTTCGGGGAGTCTTAAAGATCTTGAACTTTCTACCATTTTACACATCAGATGCGGAAACAAAAGGGGGGAAATGTTGGATTTGGGCAGGATAAGCTTACCAAGATAATGGCCTTCATAAAGATAACCAGAAAAAGATAAAAAGGTACTCACAGCTAACCAGCAGTCATAGAGGTTGGGTCTACAGACAGCACATCATACCGTTCCAATTCAACCATTTTAACCACTTAACCAGATCAAAATGAAGACTGGTGTCACTGTCATTCATCATACTTTAGGTTTCCCTACTTTAAATTCTTACGACTGAGTACTACTTCAATTTCTATTATATTTCAACATGTTGATCGTACATTCACTTTTACAGAGGAACTTATTAAAGATATGAAATTTCTGCTAGTTTGCCAGAAGGCACATGTGAGACTCGAGCTGAGATTTGACTTGTTTTCTTTTAACAATGTCTTTCTCTGCTCCACTCCATCGTGAAGCTGTATAACCGGTGATGAAACACACAAAAGTTGCACAGTATCGCAAAACAACCACAGAAACCTATAACTTCTTCAGAATTATGCTGCTTGTATTTCTTAATTCTTGTTGTAAATTAAGTCAAAGACATATTCGATAGAAAACTAAAAGTGAAGGGTGCTCATGCAGTCTATTGTTGATTTTTTTTTTTTTTTTTTTTAAGTTTATATCATGTGTAATTTTAGAGGAGCCCAAATTGTTTTTAAAAATTTTTTGTTAAAAGTGTCCAAAACAACTAGCCAACTATTTATCATGTAACTATTCTGTGGCTTTGTGGCATTCTGTGCAGAAAATGTTCTGTTTAACTTCCTGCTTTAGTGCATGAAATTTAGTGCATGTGACTCCTGCCTTGTGAAACCGTTGCCCTTCACCCCATTAATACAGTACTCACAACACATCACATCGCTGTTGAAAAAAATGGGGTTTTTTTTCAAGCTGGTGGATGGCAGATGCTTGACAATACCTCCTACCCCCATCAAAATATCTCTGACCAAAAACATGGTTGGAGGACAATGCATATCTCACATTTCCCACCTGTTAGACCTGTTATGAGGCTCCAACTGGAGTTCCTTCTGCTCGATACAGAGGAGAGCTGGTTGGGGAGGAGTGGCTGAGGAGGGACACTTTGTTTTTGTCCTGAAGCTTATGTGGCATCAGTGGCAGAAAATTTATTTATGAACACCACTATAAAAAATTTAAATCTGTTTACTTATTACCTCCACCAATAGAGTTGGAGGAGGTTATGTTATCGCCCCTGTTTGTTTGTTTGTTTGTTTGTTTGTTTGTTTGTTTGTTTGTTTGTTTGTTTGTTTGTTTGTTTTTGGACAGCCTGGAGCCCACAATTTTTCATATGTTGTTATGACATTTTTACTGCAAGTTCATATCCTGATAGAGAAGAACCAATTCAGTTTTCTAGGTCATAGGACAAAGGGCAAAGTCAGGAAAAAATCTTGGAAAATTAAAAAAAAACCCTGTCGTTAACAGTGAACGAATTTTCAAAAATTCATAACTCTGTCAAAAAAGATCAAATTTCTTTCACATTTGAGAGCGTTATGTAGGACGGTATCCTTTATCAACTGACAAAGTTTGATCCAAATCTGATCCAGATTACAGATTTTGTGGCCATTTAAATTTAACATTGAAAACCCCATTTGATGAATATTTTACATTACATCTTAATCAAACGTGCCTCAATCACTCTCATATTTGAAAGTGAGGTGTAGACTGGCACTCATCACCTGAAAAACTTTAATCTGGATTTGATCCAGATTGTGGATTTTGTGGACATTTGAATTTAATATTGAAAAGCCCATCTGGTGTACATTTTGCATTATATCTCAATCAAAAGTGCTTCATTCACTCTCATTTGTGACAATGAGGTGCAAACTGGAACCCTCAATGAATAGACTACGTTTATTCTGTGGATTTAGTAGATATTTGATTCTTTTTAACATTGAAAAGCCTTTTGATCTATATTTTGTCTTATATATTAGCTTATGAAAAGAAACGTCTAACAGGAATTTGACCATGAAGCTTTTTCCAAGGTAAAAAAAAAATTGTGGAATTAAGAATGACACCACTCATGTTTTCTCTCTGCAGTGTTCCTGGGAAGGCCACCACTTATGGTGCAGAAGCCTGTTTTGCCAGAAGAAGACCAGCACGCCCTGCAGATTCCTGTTCAGGGTCGTGTGGTGGAAGACGTTGCTGCATCACAGATCATATCAGGCTTCAATGAAAAGGACAAATTGCTGGATAAGGAGCAGATTCCTCTGCAGGTCAAAGGAGAACCAGACGTTCAGGTGGAGCAAACAGGTGTGGAGGAAGTGAAGCCAGAAGTCAACATGATGTCAGATGTTCCGGGGAGGTCAGTCATGGGGGCAAAGGTCAGAGCAGGAGGAGAGGTCAAAGACAAGTTGGAACCACAATTTGAAGAGGTAGAAGATAAAGTTGAGTCTGAGCTTCAAGTGGAGCCTGAAGTTCAAATCAATCCAGCACATTCAGAAATTAAAGCGAAACCTGAATCAGATGTTCAACAGGACCCATTTTTAAAGCACTTTTTCCCAAAAGGGAAGTTTGCAGCAGCAGAAAAAATGATAGGTAAATATTAAACTTTTTAAATATCTGCACACTGAAGCAAGAAATTAAAAACGCTTTGGGGGGGGGGGGTTGTCCCCTTGTAGCCAGCAGGGGGAGCTGTAATCCTGGTGTGGCACTGGAGGGGAAGTACTACCAGTTCTTCAAAGGACCAAAGAGGGTTGAGGATGCTGAGGTAACTCACACACACACAGCTCACAACCCCCACATGTTCCAAAATTTATAAAGTCACACATCTATCAGGAAACACGTTCATCGTCTTGGTTCCTTTGCAGTTCTTCTGCCAAAAAAATTTTCCTGGAGGCCACTTGGGTTCCATCACCAGCCAGCACATTCACAAGGAGGTGATGAGCATGATGATGCGGGAGAGCGGCACCCATACGCGCACGTGGGTTGGAGGACTGCGATATCTGAAGGTGAGCATGTTTGGATGATATCACTCATTATGATGGGCTGGCGTAGGCTTCTGATGATTGTAAGTGGAGGATGAATGTCATTAATCTGATGTCATGTGTCAGACCGGTCGATTTGTCTGGTTGGATGAATCTCACTGGGGTTATGCTGACTGGCTGTCAGAGGAACCCAACAACACAGCAGGCAAAGAGGACTGTGTGGAGCTGCTGGGCTACGGTACAAGTCATGTTATCTTTAAAACACACAGATCCTGACTTTTGCATTTAAATACATATGAATCTCCATCGCTGTGGATTTCATACCTCATGTTGTCTTACAGGAAATGGGAAATTCAACGATTTCACATGCTGGGAACCTCAAGCATTCATCTGCTCTTATCCAGTTTGATTCCACAGCAAGATTTGCTTTTATTTCTAGTTTGATGTCATATTTGTTGATTGATTTTTTTCTAATCTAATCTTGGGGGAAAAAAGAATCAGAAGAGCTTTTATTCACCAAGTATCCACAGAATACTAGAAATTTGATTTGCACTTTCTCTGTACGGCATGTAAAAATATACACTAAACACAGAATAACTCACAGCAATAAAATGAAATGAATGCAAGAAAATGTGCAAGAAAATAAAATGTGCAAATGAAATGTGCAAGAAAATAAAGTGTGCAATAAGAGAAAAAGAAAAAGGATGTGTGAGACAGATAACAGATTAACCTGTACATGAGAGAGATGAACTCATGAGTTTTCTGGCAGGTTAAGTTGTTCATCAGTGTGACGGCCTGTGGAAAGAAACTGGTCCTGTGTCTGGTTGTTTTGGCGTACAGAGTTCTGTAACATCGACCAGAGGGGAGGAGTTTAAACACTGTGTGTCCAGGGTGTGAGGGGTCTGCAGAGATGTTACCAGCTTGCTTCCGGGTCCTGGACTGGTATAAATCCCGGATGGAGGGCAGGCTGGCTCCAGTGATTTAAAAAAAGTAATTTGATCGTTCTGATTTAAAAATCAGACTTCTAAATATTGCTTTAAAACCTGAAGTATAATGTATGCAATGGTTTGGGTTTTTTTTTTTTAAACTATAAAATTCTGTAAATACATAATGGCATGTTGTTTATGTGAGAATCTGTTTGTCTGCACTAATAACTCAGAAACATTTGGAAATTAACTACAAATAGTGATCTGAATTACATGGAAGCGAAGCACTCCCACATCACTTAAAATAAATGAATAACTAAAACCTGATTAATTCTTAACTGCAAGTTGTGCTTCTCAGGAGAAATTCAACCCAATGTCACAGCAGTTCGTGATGGCATTACAAAAAGTTAAGTTATGGAGCACGAAATGTGGGGTGACACGGGGGGGGGGGGGTATGGTTAGGGAATGGGAGAGACTTACATTATGGTTATGATTAGAGTTAAGAGAAGGGGTAGGATTAGAAATTGTAAAACGAACAAAAAAAATGTGTCATGAAAATGTGACTCATTTTGTGACAGGGGCACGAAAAAAGCATGACACTGGCTTGAATCATATCTTTCCGGCAAACTTTCATATATCTTAAAACTCAAGAACTGTAAAACTCTCAAAATCAAAATTTTTATACATTAATACTGGAAGGTTAAAGCTTTGCGTGCCAAAAAAATCATGCATTTCCAACATTTATAAATGCTGTTTGTACTGAATTTTGGGTTTCGAGGAGGATATGTACCAGAAGGCCTGAAATGCTCACATCACCCACTAGATGGTGACAAAAGCTGCTCAAATGTGCGGCTAGGTCTCCACTGTTTATTCATTTGAGAAGTTACCTTTTGCTGAAAATAAGAATCAAAACTTACAGTTGTGTCCCTTTCCCTTCTGGGCAACATACATGTATCATGTTTTAATGTGAAATGTTTCATGTTTTACTGTGATAATCAGCATCACATTACAAAGTAATGTTTGTATCTTGTAATAACATGAAAACTATCACTTTAAAGCATGAGCAGTATTTTTTTTTTTTTTTTTTTTTACGGCTGTGACAGCACTACACTTCCAGATCTTCTTTTTGAACTGGATTCTAAAAATTACTTTAAATCCTTTATTACTGAAGATATACTGCAGATTTGTTAACATTTGGGTTTCCAGCCCTCATATTGTGTATCAAAATCATTCAAAAATGTCACACAAAACACAGTGTCAATGCAACTCCTCAATTTCTGGATCCAAATTCTGGAAAATCTTTATTTTTGTTTCTTTGTTGTAGTAATTTGTTGCAATGGGAGACATCTCCTTTTTTTAAATCGAAAAATGTCACTGACCGTGCCACATGGTCTAATTTTATAACAGCACTGCAGAAATGTAAACTGTTCCAAAAACAGGTGGATGTAGTTTGCATTCTGTTGTAAAATTTAAAAACAAACACTTGCTCCTAATTTCCATTATGCACGTGATGATAAAATTATTCCCTTCAACAATCCCAGACATGTCCAATAAGTACAGCCTATGGCAGTCCTTCCTAAACTCAAGAACACAGGGCCCCACTTTGAAATCTGTAAATGTTCTGGACCCCACCCAAACCTTTAATCACAGTTTTGATTGACACAAGACTAGTTATAGTATTTCCATATATACAAGGTCATATACAGTGAGGAAAATAAGTATTTGAACACCCTGTGATTTTGCAAGTTGTCCCACTTAGAAATCATGGAGGGGTCCGAAATTTTCATCTTACGTGCATGTCCACTGTGAGAGACATAATCTAAAAAAAAAAAAAAATCTGGAAATCACAATGTATGATTTTTTTTCATATAATTTATTTGTATGTTACTGCTGCAAATAAGTATTTGAACACCTGTGAAAATCATTGTTAATATTTGGTACAGTAGCCCTTGTTTGCAATTACAGAGGTCAAACGTTTTCTGTAGTTTACCAGGTTTTCACACACTGCAGCAGGGATTTTGGTCCACTCCTCCATACAGATCTTCTCCAAATCTTTCAGGTTTGGAGTTTCAGCTCCCTCCAAAGATTTTCTATTGAGTTCAGGTCTGGAGACTGGCCAGGCCACTCCAGGACCTTGAAATGCTTCTTACGGATCCCCTCCTTAGTTGCCCTGGCTGTGTGTTTGGGGTCATTGTCATGCTGGAAGACCCAGCCATGACCCATCTTCAATGCTCTTACTGAGGGAAGGAGGTTGTTTGCCAAAATCTCACAATACATGACCCCATCCATCCTCCCTTCAATACGGTGCAGTCGTCCTGTTCCCTTTGCAGAAGAGCACCCCCAGAGTATGATGTTTCCACCCCATGCTTCACGGTTGGGATGGCTTTCTTGGGGTTCTTCTCATCCTCTAAACATGGTAAGTGGCGTTGATTCCAAAAAGCTCTATTTTGGTCTCATCTGACCACATGACCTTCTCCCATGCCTCCTCTGGATCATCCAGATGGTCACTGGTGAACTTCAAACGGGCCTGGACATGTGCTGGCTTGAGCAGGGGGACCTTGCTGCCCTGCAGGATTTTAAACCATGACAGCATCATGTGTTACTAATGTAATCTTTGTGACTGTGGTCCCAACTCTCTTCAGGTCATTGACCAGGTCCTCCTGTGTAGTTCTGAGCTTTCTCAGAATCATCCTTAACCCACAAAGTGAGATCTTGCATGGAATCCCAGACTGAGGGAGACTGACAGTCATCTTGTGTTTCTTCCACTTTCTAATAAATAATCATAACAGTTGTTGTCTTCTACCAAGCTGCTTGCCTGTTGTCCTGTAGTCCATCCCAGCCTTGTGCAGGTCTACAGTTTTGTCCCTGGTGTCCTTAGACAGCTCTTTGGTCTTGCTATGGTGGACAGGTTGGAGTGTGATTGATTATTGAGTGTGTGAAGAGGTGTCTTTTATACAGGTAACAAGTTCAAACAGGTGCAATTAATACAGGTAAAGAGTGCAGAATAAGAGGGCTTCTTAAAGAAACATTAACAGGTCTGTGTGAGCCAGAATTCTTGCTGGTTGGTAGGGGATCAAATACTTTTTTGCAGCAGTAACATACAAATAAATTATTTAAAAAATCATACATTGTGATTTCCAGATTTTGTTTTTTTTAGTTTATGTCTCTCACAGTGGACATGCACCTAAAATGAAAATTTCAGACCCCTCCATGATTTCTAAGTGGGAGAACTTGCAAAATTGCAGGGTGTTCAAATACTTATTTTCCTCACTGTAAATGAAGAGTAACACATAATTTAAATCCCAGGCCTTTGTTTTATTGAGTCTGATTACATTTTTAAAATAATCAAAAATGTTTTTAGCAATTTTATACTTTGTTACAAAATTCTCATGGCCCTCCTGCAGTACCTTCACAGCCCATCAGGGGGCGGCCGCACACCTGCAGTACATTTGCAGCCGGCCAGGGGGCCACAGCCCACACTTTGGGAATGACTGACATATATAAGCAATAACAAACTTGCCATACATATTGATCTGGTGTATCAACGCTAAGACGTGCCCTTTTAAATTGAAGACTTCCAACATGATGGAATTCATGTTAAACTGTAGGAGATGAACTCATTCATTTGTGTATCTTTATACTCATCCATTCATTGCATTTCAGAGGACATGTGCCTCGGCTTTTTCCGGGGGCTTGGAAATTCTCTGGGCTCTGAGCTGTCAGTTTTGTCTACAGCGAGAGGCCCCTTTTTTAGTGCCATCATCACTCTGTGGCCTGCGTCCGACCTGCAGCCCATCCAGGATCCAAATACAGACATCGTCACCTTATCTGACCCAGGAGGTCCGGGCAGTCTGGATGATTTTGCAGGATCAGAGCAGAGCCGATGATCCTGCAAAGACAGCGATTTGTTCTGAGGCCAAAAAAAGAAAAACTTTCAGAGTAGTTATCCACTCATACAGAGCAGCACACGTCTACGTGCCCTGTCATCGGCTGGTATCTGGAAGCACAGCATTCCACTCTTCACCTACCCTTCAAAATTAAAGGAGCTTAGCACCCATTAACTGATGGATTCGCTCGGTTGCTAAAGCCTGCTGGGACTCATGTTGGTGCCGTGTGTGAGACTGTGACTCATTTTCCACTGGCCGACACGACCTTTTTGTGACCTTTGGACACTGAGGTGAGGATTACCAACTATAAGGTGACGACGGTCAGCTCTTTATTCGTCTATCTTAATTGCCAGCTGCTCAACACCACCATCATCAAACACACTCATTCATGCTTAGTGTACATACCACATGTATGACAAGAAAGAGAGAAAGAGAGAGAGAGGAAAAAAAAAACAGTGTGTGACCCGGACACACACACGAGTGCCAAGACTCATTGTTCCCGTACTTAGAAAAGTGACTTTTGCTGGATTTAGGAGCTCATGAATAACTGAATACACCTTGTTGGCACGTTGCGGCACATTCTTATAGTGATGATAAAAATCACGTGTACATTTTGGCGGATTATTACTGTTGAGATTCTGCTGTGATGTTGTGATGGAAACAGTAACGCTGCCACTCATTATTATTAGAGAGGAGAGCCGCTGTTCCTCATCTGTCATTTCAGGTCATTTTGGAACTTCATGTGGCACAGCCAGCTGTTCACCCGAGTCTCTTTCTGTGGGTCTTCATGCACAGAGGATGTAAATTTTCCTTTAAAAGACTTGTGAACCCCGCTGCACCATCTGTCAGTCATGGATTTACAGGCTGGACTGTGTCTGTTGTACCAAATTAGACTGTAAACACTGATTTTACTGCAGTCTGCTACAACACAACACATGCCACTATTAATCCATGTGCTTTGCACAAACTGTGTATGTACCAGATAAACCCTCCATGACATCACCCATAGGTTTTCTGAAGAGCAGATTTGAAGTTCAAAAAGTGCGGCCATACAGTGCATCCGGAAAGTATTCACAGCGTGACACTTTTTTCACATTTTGTTATGTTACACCCTTATTCCAAACTAGAGGTTTACATTCTACTCACAACACCCCATAATGACAATGTGAAATTTTTTTTTTTTTTGCAAATTTGTTTAAAATAATAATAATTAAAAAAAAAAACTAAAAAATCACGTCTACATAAGTATTCACAACTCTTTGTTGATGCACCCTTGGCAGCATTACAACAATTTTTAATAAATTTACAAAAATTTGTAAAAGCTTTTTTACATTGTCATTATGGGGTATTGTGTGTAGAATTTTGAGGGGAAAAAAATTATTTCATTAATTTTGGAATAAAGCAGATAAAATGTGGAAAATGTGAAGCCCTGTGAATACTTTCAGGATGCACTGTAGGCTGCCATGTTGCTAGGTAGTACTTAATCCGAGTAATCCTGGACAAACCATAAATGGGTAATGAGGTGGAGCATGGGCAAGACTGTGTGACCTGAACGGGATGAATAAAGTCAGAACCCACACCCATCTCAGAGTTATCAAGTTATCAGCCACTCCCATGGCTCAGGAGTTTTATTAACGCATACTTTTTGTTTTCATAATGGATGGATTGGGGTGTGAGTATGAAGAATTATAACTGACATATTGCCTCAGTAACTGAGGAGTAACAGTGGAACTAATGTCACAATGGTACAAATGTAGGTAACCAACTGGCCCAGCCAGTGATGTTTTACTGTCAGGACCCCTGTGGTGTAAGGAGTTACCCCTCACTCACACTGCCTCCAGTGTTACTGTTGTGGGGTACGGATGTGGATCCCATAGAGAATCCAAGTCATTAAAAAGATACAAACCTCTCTCAGTGGCCACGGAGCTCTGCGGCTGCGGTTACTGAGACCATGCGACGCTGCGGATTCTTCCACAAGAAGTCTATCCTTGCAAGCTGCCAGAGCGCTCCACATCAAAACAGTAAGTGTTTCCATGTCCACTCATGTACAGTATACGTTATTTCCTTTAACACGGGGTCAAAGGTTAGTGGCAGAGCACCAGTTGGCTCATTTCCAACAATGGACAACAAAAGACTGATCCATGAGGTTGAGAACCACACCTTGCACATCCAAAAGCGGTATTTGTTTACAAGGCACTTCCTCATTATTGGCCTTGATATCGCGAGAAGCAACGTGAACCTATGTGAACTTCTGCTCTCGCGAGCGGAGTCTCTAGATCTGTTGCCGGAGTTGGCCGCAGCTCCACACAGCAGACAGGAGGGCGGTGTGAGTGGCCCGCTACGGCGCTTGCCGAGCCCGCAGACTCTGTAAGCGTATCGGAAGCAGTGAGAGCGAAGTCTTAGTTATTGAGATGTTGCTAAACACAGAACAGGTTGATAGAATAGAATAGAATAGAATAGAATAATTCTTTATTGTCCACCGATGTGGAAAATTGTCTTTGGCTCACCAGAACAAAAAAGACAAAAAAAAAAAAACAGTCATAAAACATTCATACAAACACACAAATAAAACAAAAATAAGATACATAAAATACATGGAAGTAAAAGAAGAAATAGAATAAGACCTAGTAAGATAAATAAAACGTACAGTAAGATCTAATAAAATCAAATAAAACAGAAGTAAAGCAGTTCAGGTTTAATTTGTGGAGTGGTCACTTTTTCGAGTTCATTATGGTGACGGCATTTGGTATAAAAGATTTTTTGAAAGAACCTTTGGCCAGAGGAGCTCTGTAGCGCCTCCCAGACTTCAAGAGCTCAAACTGACAGGACAGAGGATGAGAGCTGTCTGCCAGGACTCTCTCAGCTTTCCTCCTCATCCTGTCAGTGTAAATGTGGGCCAGAGTCTTCTGGGGTTTTCCCACAATTTTCCCCGCCATTTTTACAATTCTATTTAATTTGTCCTTACATTTACAACTCAAGTGACCAAACCAAACACAAAGATGAAATGTTAAAATACTCTCAATATGTGCAGAATACACAAGCTCTAAAATCTGCGGATTAACACCAAGACAACTCAATCCTCTGAGAAGACTGAGTCGCTGTGAACATTTCTTAAAGATAAAATCAGTGTTTTCAAAGAAGCTCAAGTGACTATCAAGAACTGTACCAAGATATTTAAAAGTTTCAACCGTTTCAACAAGTTGGCCATCGAGTGAAACTGGCTGCACGGTCAGTTCTTGCTTTGTGTGAAAAACAAGCTCCTTTGTCTTAGACACATTGATTTCCAGCTGATTTCTTCATCTGATTGATTTCATGGGGTTAAAAAGTTTTAACTGCTGCAACAAACTAATAAAAGTTCTATACTATGTGGTCAAACTTGTCAGGTTCTTTGGCATTTCATTTCTATTCTTAAGACATAATTATTTTGGCATTCAGTGAACTGTCTGAAATAAATGTCTCATTTATTATTCTATCTACTATTTCTTTTGGGGGCGTTTTCTTGACTTTCAAAGGAAGGTTTAACGAAACGTTACGCACATAATCACTAACTTCCCCTGCCTTGTTAGCAACTGAAATATTTAAATCACTAATGTGGTGACAAACAAAAATAGAAACCTGTAGCATGCATGTGCACATGCAAGGTGTTGTCGGGACATAATTCACTAAATCATGAGCACGCTTGAGGTTAAACCTGTTCACATGTAAATGTCAGCCACTTATAATTACATTGTGTTTCCTGGCTTACACATGTTGATGAAACACACCTGCATGTTTTAAACCTGTTTGTATGTAAATGTCCACCACTCAAGGTTACACTGCGCTCCTCGCCTGGCATGTTAATGAACCATGGTGCACATCTGTTTTCCTGATGTTCTATTCATTGTTTCCAATAATGTGTATGCAAACTTTGATCACTCACTGCATTGTGCCAAGCACAGACAACCGTCTGCACTTGTTGTTCATGTAATCAACCGGCCCAGCCCTTTGTGTTTTGCTGCCAAGCCCCCTGCGAGGTATGAAGCCGGACTGAGCCTTATATAAGTTTATGTGCCTGGAAATTTTTCAGTTTTCTACTTTTGTGTGAATAAAGGGCACGTCATGCGTGTGAGACTCATTTCATTCAACTCAATTTCTATAAACCTGAGTACACAGATTTGTCAGCAAGTGTTTGCACTAATGTAGTTGTTGGCAGGGGATTGTGGGAAATTTACCCCAGAGGTTATAAATGATATTCTCGGGGGCAGGGGGGGATGCTGCTGGATTTGCATTTAAAGCTGCAATAATCCTGTGGATGTACAAGCCTGACTAATGCACCCAAAATATTTTTTGTAAACACAAATATGCAAGCAGGCTACAAGCCCTCATGGGAGGTGGTCTATGCAGAGAGATTACCAGGGAGGGGTTATGATTATGAATCTTTGTCAGACATTATACATCAGTTTCCCAGCCTCAGAGACCCCTGTCGGGTTCATGGGTGATTCCAATACGATGCTGCTTCTATAAACTCAAGAACACAGCAGAAACGTGCAGACTTGACCTCACAAAGGAAACCAGGTGCTGCTACACTCAGGTATGTCTCACATAATCTCACTGCTTAGTATTCATTGCTTTACAAAACAGATTTTTTTTGTGTGTGTGTGTCAGAAAAGAAGAAAAGTATGGAAATTTGTGCACCTATTTATTATGTTACCAAATATTTTGTGTCATATGAAATGACACCACACCCTGTACGTGCTGTCGGGTAGATGGAAGAGATGGAAAGAGAAAAGTGATGTAGCTGTAGCTTGACCTCAGGGTTTAAACAGTTGTTTCTGGCCTCAACACCAGAGTCCAATGTCAGCCAAAGGGACAGATCAACTAAATGTAGCTCGATTATGAAAGCACGCCAACACGTATGGACCTAAAATAAAACACAAACATACAAGTCATTTAACAAGCATTCCAACAATAAACACAATTCTTTTCTAAAGAAAAGAGGGAAACAATGCAATGAGAGTGCCGTGCTGATAAAGACACGCAGCGCGTTGACACCGGCCGGCTGTCCGTGTGACTTCAGTGTCAGATGTTGAGCAGAAATTCCCATGGATGCAAATAGTGCAGTAAATTCAGTTCATTACTAAGATTATTTTCATATACTGTAATAATCCTCTATAGTTTTTAATATATTGACATACATTTGATGCAATTTTGCATTTGATTTTAACCTTCTAAAGTAATGCACTAGTGTTCTCTTATAACTATGTAATTATGATGGGATTCTCAAGTGTTGTTTTTCAGCACAACTTCTGCTATCCAGTAATATATAGGTTTTGATGCAGACATGATGCGCCTCAAAACTGTTCTTTTTTTTGGGGGGGGGGGGGGGGGTCACTGGTCCTAAATGCTTTATATTATTTGATGGTGTACATTACAAACCAAAATGAATTTAAAGTTCACAAATAAAGGGAAGGTGATGGTCTAGTGGTTAAGGCGTTGGGCTTGAGACCAGGAGATACTTGGTTCAAATCCCAGCCTGACTGGAAAATCACTAAGGGCCCTTGGGCAAGGTCTTTAATCCCCTATTGCTCCTGGTGTGTAGTGAGCGCCTTGTATGGCCTTGTATATATTCACCCCTGACATCGGGGTGAATGTGAGGCATTATTTATAAAGCGCTTTGAGCATCTGATGCAGATAGAAAAGCACTATATAAATGCAGTCCATTTACCATTTTAAATGTAATACTTTCAAATAGCCAACAAACCAGATCCAGTTTTTTTTTTTTAATTTACAAAAATAACAATAATCATCTTTAATTGTACTGTTGTCTATAAACCTGTTGAATTAAAAATCAACCAAAAAATGGTAATTCACCATAATTAAATGTTTTTTTTTAATTGTCAAACTTTTGTAATATTACTTAACCTACTTTAGTGCAACATATAGCCTACCATAAATGTGAAAATAACTTCAACATGCTCTCCTTAATATTAGGACTGGGACTAGTCGACCCTAGGACTAGTGGGAAGTTCCTGTTTTGGAGTGTCAATGTAATTACACAGTGGCAGTCACAGTTCAGCTAACAGCTAAATAGCAAAGCTAATGTTTACACTAGCAGTTCTAGTTTTTCCGCTAAACCATTAGCATTCTGGTTAACTTCCACCAAATTTAGTTCCGTTAAAAAAAAAAAAAAAAAAATTACAACAGTCAAAAAGCAATTATTTGATATGTATATTGTTAACATTTCTTATTTGGTTAATAATTACTGTGAATAAATTAGCCACACCAAAGCCAAAGTCTAAATTCATGTAATAAAAGTTGGTGGTAGCTCCAGCTAAATGTTTTAGCAGTCTATCATTTAGCGGTTATCAAAGCTAACTTTTAGGTTAGCTGTGCCCTCTACTGCGCTATTACTAGAGTCCCTCCTGTTTTGTACATTCACACACAATTGAAAATTGATGTAATTAAAGCAAAGAAACAGATGAAAATAAGCAAATGTTCTGTAAAGTTGCATTTCCCCCCCCCAGTAATAATTAGGAGCTGTCTACTTTTTCAGCCGGCTAGCAAACATGTATGTATAGTAATAAAAGTACCAGAATAAAGAATAAACCGTCATGTGGTATTATGGCCAGTATTTAAAACAATATTTGGAGAAAATGTCTAAAAAGATATTATTTGTTAAGAACAAAAAAGGAAAAAAATATGCAAACTAGAAACACTCGGAGAGCGCAAACCTCCATCAAGGCCATAGGGTCACTGACGTCACATGGAATACCCTTTGGCAAAGAGACTTATTCCACGTCGTTTCACGCATCTACCGTCATGTTTCAGATTCAGTGGTTAAACCCTTAGATCTTCAGCAAATGTATTTATAAAGAGAAACTGCATGAACTACACAAGTTTTTTTTTTAATTTTCTAATAACAGGTTTATTCAATGAGGAGAACCAAATGCTAAATTATTGTTGTGTCGTAACTTAATTTTTGTTCAGCCTTTGTGACACATCTTCATGAAGTTAGATGCAAAGATGTTGAAATTGGCCCTATGCTGCAATGATAAAGAATCCTTAAAAAAATTACTGGATCCGGATCGTGTTCCAGATCATTACCAAAATTTTATGACTTCTAAAATAGGCCAAGATACACCCCTGGTAAAAATTTCATTGAACTCCATTGAAGATTTTTTGAGTAACCCTGCTAACAACCAACCAACGAACCAACAAACAAACAGATGCAACCGAAAACATAACCTCCTTGGCGGAGGTAATAAACAAAAAAAGATCAAATTTCTTACAACAGTTAGACCTCATGGAGAAACTGTCCAAGATTAGTCAAGCAGTCTGACAGAAGCAAGAGCCTTGGAAAGACCAGAACCAAGATGGGATCACGTGGGTGGATCAGGAACCCACAGATCAAGGTAACTTTAGCAGTTACATATGTGTTCATGCTTGCTCTGCAATATTTTCACTCATTGTTTATGGCCCAAGCAGAGGGTCACCCCTTTGAGTTTGTTCTGCTTGAGGTTTCTTCCTCAGAGGGAGTTTTTCCTTACCACTGTCACTTGTGTGCTTGCTCTAGGGGTTAGTAAGGATAGACCTTACTTGTGTGAAGCACCTTGAGGCAACTTTGTTGTGATTTGGCGCTACATAAATGAAAATAAATTGAAATTGAAAATTGTTTTATACTTGTGTAAAAAGTTAAATCCTTCTGATTTTATACATCAACGATCAATGCTGCAGGACTGAAACCAGAATCCTCATGTAACATTCTTTTGTTCAGCGCTCACAGATAGGAAAGTGATAGCAGGCGAGGCGATGGACAGGAAGAACGTCTGGGAGCCCAGCTTTTACTACGCACTGGGAAACGAGTCCTTCTACTTTGCCAGTAGTGAAATCAGCATCCAAGAGTCTTTGGACACTTATGGTGCTGTGACCTGTCCCGGAGTAAGCACTGCTGTGATTGTAAAAGAACATTCACCATCTTGTTGTAGCTGTAAAAATGACCGATGTGTTGCAGGCCGTAGCTTTGTGCCAGTTCTTGGAGAATAACCAACAACAAATGAATCTGATGGACAAAACTGTGTTAGAGATCGGAGCTGGGACTGGCTTGCTCTCCATTGTGGCCAGTTTATTGGGTAAGTCATTTCAGTCGTCTACTACAGAACAGGGTCAGAATACAGAACTGGACCAGTTTTGGAATCCAAAAGGCACATTCCCATTAGGTTCAACACATCAAAGGCAATCAAGTCATCGGAATCAGCGGTGGTTGAGTAACTGCGTTTCAATACAATTTGTAGCTATCTGATAATTTCACATATGAAATAATCTGATAATGACAGTGGCTTGCAAAAGTATTCAGCCCCTTGGTATTTCACGCATTTTAATTTGTTTATGGCGTTTCAAATACGAAAAGTAAATCAGGCTTCTCAATATAAAAATTTCTAAAAATGATCTTCCTTAGACTCAAAGTGAAAGTAAACCTCTACAACTTGATATAAATTAATTAAAAATATAAAAGCCAAGATGATGGGTTGCATAAGTAATCAGCCCCTTTAGTATAATACCTGTAAATAATCAGTTTAATTGCCAGTTTTCTTCAGACAAGTCAGTAGATGGATACATGAACATTTCTAAGTCACTGAATATGTCTTGAACTTTATTTACATCAGTTATGAAGAAATACAAACAGTATGGCACTGTATGGTAAGTCTGTGTGGAGTAGACAGTTCTCAAAAACTGAGTGACTGTGCAAGAAGAAGAACAGTGAGGAAAACCACCAAGACACCCAGACAACCCACAAAACGTTTTAGGGTTTTGTGGCTGTGTTTGAAGAAATGGTATCTCCAGTTATAGAGCTTCATGATGAAGTGGTATAGATGAGGGTCTTCTTTCACTAAAACATCAAATCTAGGCTTGCATCTCAGATGTACCTTCTGGCATATTGTAGGTGAACTTTCAAGTCTTCTTTTTAAGAAAATCCTCATCTGCTCCACTTCATCATGAAGCTGTATAACTGGGGATATAAAATCCAAAACTTGCACTGTGCATAATTTCTCCAATCACAGCCACAGAAGATTATAACTTCTTCTGGGTTGTCTGGGTGTCTTGGTGGTTTTCCTCACTCTTCTGCTTCTTGCACAATCACTCAGTTTTTGAGAACTGTCTACTCTACACAAGACTTACCATAGAGTGTCATACTGTTTGTATTTCTTCATAACTGATGTAAATAAAGTTCAAGACATATTCAGTGACTTGGAAATGTTCATGTATCCATCCCCTGACTTGTCTGAAGAAAACTGGCAATTAAACTGAATATTTACAGGTATTATAACAAAGGGGCTCATTACTTATGCAACCCATCATCTTGGCTTTTATATTTTTAATTAATTTATGTCAGGATGTAGAGATTTACTTTCAGTTTGAGTTTAAGGAAGATCATTTTAGAAATTTTTATATTGAGAAGCCTGGTTTACCTTTTGTATTTGAAATGTCATAAACAAATTAAAATGTGTGAAATAACAAGGGGCTGAATAATTTTGCAAGTATATACTTGCAAATACTTGCAATATTTGCACCACAGTGCAAATACTTTTTGCACTGTGGATGTACAGCGACAGAAGTAGATTGGTCACTTTTTCCCCCAGGCCTGTTGTGATCTTTATTTCACTTTATTTTTTTCTGAGGTTGCACAGGAGACAACAATAAAAAGGGAATCATAACGATGAGGAAAATCCCAAATGTGTCTGCCAGTATCTTGATGTATATGAGCTATTGTGCAAGGATGGTCTGTTTGGTCCAACTCCCAAGTGCAGGCTGTCAAATCCAATATGTCTGCAGTGGATTATCTGACCTGGTTACTAGTTACTGTACCAACAACTTTGTTTGGATGAAATATTCTAACACTGCAAGATCAATACAATCACACCCTGTATATATCCTATCTCTACTTCAGCCACATTACTGTTTTGCACATTTTCCAGGTGCGCGGGTGACAGCTACTGACCTGCCAGACATCTTGCCAAATCTGACCTACAATCTTTTGAGGAACACCAAGGGACGCTGTCGCTACACACCTCAGGTGGCTGCCCTTACCTGGGGTCAGAACCTGGATCGAGACTTCCCCTACGCTGCATATCACTATGATTACATCTTTGCAGCTGATGTGGTCTATCACCACAACAATCTAAAGGAACTGCTGGCAACAATGCATCACTTCTGCCGATCAGGAAGTCAAACTACGCTGCTGTGGGCCAATAAGATTCGTTTCCCGTCAGACCTGCAGTTCACAGAATGCTTCATGAACAGCTTTAATGCCATGCTGGTGACGGATCTGCCACAGCAGCAGATGAGGATATACAAAGCCACGGCGAAGGAGTGACTGAGCTAAAAGAAGAAATAACAATGGACCTCCTGGAAGAACAACTTGCACCAACAGATTCTTTCATAAATGGTGTGTACGAGTGATTTAAGAGAACATCCTGGATTCACCAATTAGAGTTTTGACAGTGGTCCAGGCCCATAGTTTGTCTGCTGCTTTCAAGCCGAAATTTTCAGTAAGTGATTATTTTGAAACAGTTTTAATTTGAAATTCCTAAATAACTCTCATCATTATTAAGTTGACATCATCCTGTGTAACTCCACAATTTGAAATGTGGTATGATTCTAAATGTGTTCGTGCAGCCCAGCAGCATCATTAGTTTAATATGCTACAAGATATTCCACAGTCCAAGTAAATCAAGTCTGGGAGCACTGGTGCTGCATGTTGATGCATCCACTGCACCACCCCAGCTCCTGGATGGCAACCACACAGGCAGTCCATTCCCATTTCTTGAAAGTGACCATCTACCTCCCACAACCAGGTGGAATGTGAGAGTCCCCTCAACCTTCTCCAGCTGCTGGGCTTCTCAACATACTGGATCAGGCACAGAGAAACATGCCACATGGAGTTTGATGATGGTATGTGTACCATCGTCAAACTCCATAGTCCCACACGGAAAAATATGCAAAATTCCCTCCAGGTGCTCCTCATGGGTAAGACCCTGCCGCTGGCGGGGGTTGTTCAGTCAAGCTAGTGTTGAAACTTTAAATCACTTGTGGCACATTATATTAAGTTCATCTACGTGGTGGAGACTTACCGCTGACCCTCTGCTGTGGCAGTGATAGCCTCATTGTGGCAAGATGTCTTTTATTTTATTGTAATTTCAAACAATACTTCTTTATTTCAGCGATGGAAATGTCCTCATTATTTTTTCCCTATTTGCTGGCTTTAGCAGATTCATTAATCCCACAGTTTTCTGTGCACATCTGATAGGAGGAGAAAAAAAATCCTATGTATTCCTCATTCCATTGTCCTGACTGGGCACTTTTGACATATGTGGGCAGAGTGCAGAGTGTTATTTATGGTAGGACACTCTACTCGCACACTGACTTACAGGTGGAATTTAGGAGGTTCACGTTTGTAATTTAAGCAATTCTTTGGATTTATGAGCGTTTGATTATTGTGATTTTGCACACTAATTCAAGAGTAAAAAAGATACAAGAAATCTGAAAGATGTTTATGAAAATGTTCTTGCATGAGACGTGATGTTTTGCAGAAGCATCAGCAAGAAGATTCCCTGAATAAAGTAAAGCTGAATTATATGATGTTAAAGAAATGTAAGGGCATTTACCATTCGCCAAAACTGGGATATTCCATTTTTATGAAACTGATATAGATGGATAAAATCCTGTTTTGATCTTTTTAATGTGACATTCCGATAGACTGGCATCCTGTCCAGGGTGTGCCCCGCCTCACGCCCTATGACTGATCCAGCCCCCGTGGAGTAAAACTGGAGTACAAAGCAAGTACAAAAAAAAAAAAAGATGGATTTCTGGGGACTAACTACAAATAACTCCAACTTCTATCTCAACTGCTTATTTTATTTCATACATCTAATAGTTTTGAATTGTTCAACTTGCTTTGCTGTAAACATTTCTGTTATATTCACATTGGTCTCATAAAATTGAACTTACACCTTTATCAAAAGTGCTTTGGTCTTGGCTTTTTGTACAAGGAATCAATTATTAACCATGAAAGAAACGTGTGAACACATTCTGACAAAATGTAGCAGCTCTGGTTTCTCACAAGTTTCTGTGATCCAACAGCAGTGATTACTTATAAAGAAATAAAGGGGGGAAAAGTCCATTTAAATCAAACTACATGTGCTTAAAACCTCTTAAACTCTAGAGTCCCCAAATTTGGGGACTTGCCCTGTTTTGGAACATTTGAACACTCATAACTAACCAATACTGACACCAACATACACTTATTATACATCAAAATGTCAAGCGAAGTCTCCTCTATAAAAGTATCCACTTCAATCACATATCAACTAACCACAGCTGAAACGCCAAGCAAATAAAGACATAAATTGGAATTCATTTTTTGGGAAAAAAAAAACCTTTTACTCCTACCAAGTATTATTTACTTTCAATTTTTTGCATCCACAACATCCCCTAGGACCTGTCTTTGAGCTGATCCAAACTTTTGCATTTTTGACCTTGTACAAGCTGAGAAATAAATCATAATGTATGGGTATGTGATTTTGGTGAAATAGGCTCTAGGGCTTAAGGGGTTAACATTAAATGTAATGGAAAGCTAAAGTGCTCTAATAAGGATGAAGGATAAGGATGAAATAATCATATTAACAAAAGGGCCATTCAGAGCATGAGACTAATTCCTTATATTTGCCATCAAGCTATGCAAATTAAATCCTTGTGATGCATTGATACCATAATTTATGGTACTGTGTGGCTTTGACATTTGATCAATTCTGTCCCAAACTCAACCGTTTTATCCTTGACTAACACACAACCCTACCACCATTTTTGATCCATATCGGCTCCAAACTATTTGAGTTAATAATTTGTGAACTCGAGTCTGCCCTTTCAAGATCACCCAAAGCTCAAATGTCAGGTGACCCATACAAAGGTGTTAAATGTCTTCATATTAATGTTTGACAGTAACCATAGGTGTGTCTTTAACGAATTCCTCACACAAGTCATAAAATATCCCGTTTATAAGTATTAGACCAAAATTTCGAGCTGAGCCTGGGACTTGACTCTAAATGGGTTTGCTCAAGATCAAATCAGTTTGTCCTTGGCTGACCCTTGATCATTCCACCAAGTTTGGTCCAAATTGGATCAAAACTCCTCATGTTACCCCCCCTTCCAAATAAACATGTACACACCCACAGTCTATGGGACAGACATACACAACCCAAAACAAAACCTTTGCATATCGTGAATATTATAAGCACCTGGAATTTCAACAACCGGACTTTTAACAATTGAAGATGGCAGTTCTTGTCGTTATTTATTCCACACAGACAAAGTGCTTTTTACTGATATTTTCATTATCAGCACTTAATAATAACTTAAACCTCAAATGAGACAATGCTGCCCAATCGTGAAACCACATGCTGAGGTGACCGGTTGCAGTTTTGGCCCTTGAAGGCACACCGCTGATGGTGTAGATGTTGCATTAGGGTTCGTAATGTAGCACTTACAAACCCTTCAGCCATTTTGAAACAGTGAATTTGTTTGTGAAGTAGTTGGTCTATGTGGTTCAAAGATTCAGAAAGCTTATTTTCAGCTGTCACCCGAGTAAAAAAACATAACACCCGCTATTAAACTTTCACTGTAGATGTTATGCTCCTGTCAGCACATCGATATTACAAACTTCCATCTTTAATAGAGCTTTCACCCAACTTCCGTGTATTTGACCGGAAATACAAAATCATTGTGGAAACCTTTTTCCGGCAATAAGTAAACAAATAGTTCCGTAACGACAGCAAGGAAGAGGTTAGCGACAATAGTGGTTAAACAAATGGCACCATGTACACTCGCTCCATTTTCTCACACTGGGTATGTTTTTCTGATGTGTTGACACTTGACAGGAACCCCGTTTCCACAACGATTACGTATTTCCAGTTATTGAGAGAAAGATCCATAGAGATGGAATTTCTCCCGGCTCTTTATGTAATTTACTGCCCCTTACCAAGAACCAAACCATTGTATTCCTCATTTTGAATTTATTAAAGGTCACAATGAAAACCAGACTGGGACCCTCACAGACAGTGTCCATCTTGTGAAAGGCCCAGAAAATGGGTCATACAGCACTTTTTATACAATGTGGACATTTACAGTGGGTGTAGTTTCGTCTCACATTTCTAATGTTGGCTCTCATAGATAGGGGGAGCCCTCCCTGTATCTAAAACTTAAACATAAGTGATGGAAGTAAAACTTAACTCTTATGCTTAAATGTGAAACCAGATTCCAGAAACGTCCAATCAAATAGCCCAAGCAAAAACTTGATCACTAACATAAAGGAGTTAGCACAGATATTATCTAACAGAGACAAGAGCAGAATCCAGGCCTGTGGTAGCTAGCAGCTACAGCTAGCAATGCCATTAGCTAGTAACAGATTAAGCTCTTACACAAGCCATGTTTGGTATCATTTCATGCCATAACTCTCGTAACAACTCTCTGCACCCCAGGCAATTTCCCCAAGTAGTCTTCCCTGGCTGGGTTTAGCACAGAGTCCTCTTAGGATGTCAAAAGCAAGAAAAAGTCTCTCTCTTTTTCCCAGAACTCAGACTCTCCATGCATCAGTCTGGCCTGGGCTTAGCTTGGGATGACCTCTGGCAGCTCAAACACAACACAGCATAACTCCAGACAAACATGTCCTCACCTCTTGACATCTCTGGTTAACGTCTTCTATGCTCCGAGTGAAAATGTGACCCCAATTTGCACCGAGCATGAGTCAAAACAGTGGCACCCAGGAGTTTGGATGAGTCCCCAAAAATTAGAAAGATGTTCACAACTGGTACACGTTTAAACAACCAACTTAGCCGAGCAACGGCAAGCAGTACACTGAACCCCTGGCCGAGGTGCCATGGAAAAGAACTCTGTGCCAAACTCGGCCGGGTGTAGAGCAGCAATATGCTTTGTGAAACAAAAATGCCTAAAATTAATTGTTATAAAGATGATAAGGATGAAGTAACATTTGGATATTGTTAGATATATTAGTGTGCTTATCTATTATTTTGTTTTCTTTGCTATTTGTTTTGGTATTAAGTAAATACTTTACTTAAATCATTTTATTCTTAGATATACTTTTAGTCTGTTATTTGTTTGAATGTGCATGTCGACCTGGGATGAACCGGTTTTACCACTTAGAACAAAGAGATTCAAGTTACAATATAAATCATATGTCCCGTTATTGAGCGGGTTATGGGCAGGGGGCGAGACCTTGCTTGAATGCCCACGGGGACCAATAAGGGAAGTTTTTGCAAAATAAGGTTTGCCTTTGTCACGCCCATGTTGCGCTTTATAAAAACTGTTTTAGTCCATTGTTTCATGGTTCTGAACGGATGGACCTCCTGCGAGAGTGAAATTCTTCAGAATCCAGGCCTGTTTTTCCACTGTGACTTTGAATAAATTTAAAAGTGCGAAATAGTTTGACAGTACTTTGTAAGGGACAGTGTTACCGTAAGAACTGGGTAGGATTAACAGCATGTAGATCTATTACATTTAGTTTTTTCCCCATAACACAATAGCCATACTCCACAATATTTATTTATATGATTATTTTATGATACCTTATTTATTTCTAGAGCACTTAAGCATTCCATAAGTATAAGATGAGAGAGAGCACAGACCTCTGACAAGGCCAAGCAATATTTGAATTTATGATTAAAAACATTAATGCATCTTTGTCACTGTACCTGTTAAAATACAGTAAATTCATGAACATTATCTGTTATCTATGTCAGAATGCATGCTTGATTATATTAGACTTGGATCCTGAACTAGATGTGTACATTTTGTAGACAGTACATAGACAGTACCACAGGATCTCTACCGCCCCTTTAGTGGCTGTTTGGGTACAAATAACTCACGTTCATCTAGGCTAAAACATAGACTCTAGGATACTGGTGGAAAAAAAAGGAGTAGCTTCCTGTAAAACTAGATTTAACTTTCTTCAATAATGGCTCATCACTGAATGGTAAAGAAAGAGATAGTTCCCCACTGAAGAACAGCTAACCACCAGCCTCTTACAAAATCTGTCCATTACTTTTTGAAACATTTTGTCCACATACACACAAAAAAAGGGTGATCACAAACACCCCCCTCGACACCCCCCCCCCCCCCCCCCACCCACCGGACTGGCTGAGGTAACAAAGTGGCCTTCATACAGCACCAAAGTTACAACTTAACTAAATACCTGCTTCAAAAAAAAAAAGGTGATTATATTTTAAATGTCTAAGCATTAGAATAACTCAGTAACTAGTACCCAAAGGACATGAAGACAGCATAGGTAACAATGACCTTGACCTTCACCCAAATCATTGACCTCTGGCTGGCCTTGACAGAGCAGTTCTGGAACCCACCTACGTGTGTAGAACATTTGGTCTAAATCAGGTTGGAAAATCAGTATCTTGAGCTTTGCCAAACTGAATTCTTTACCCTCCTGAGATCCAGCATCCATATAGAATGGCATCATTGTTTTCGTTTTCAAGCTCGGGTCTTATGAGGTTAAAGGTAATTTCAGGGTCAACGTTCACTGGGGTGCCAAGTTTGATAGAAATTAGCAAAGGTACCTGGGAAGAGGAGGCCAATAAGCAGACATAACCTTGACTCCAATGATTATCTTTTGGCAAATTTGATGTTGCCTGGCCAATTCTGGAATGTAGGTCCATATGTGTGTCAGGCCTGCTGCAAATTGTAGTTAGAAACACATTTTGACCTCTGACCACAATGATTGACCTTTGGCAAAAATTTCCCTTGGGGATCATTTTACAGAACCCACCTCTATATCTGTGCCATGTTTGATGCAAATTGGAATGAAATTTTGACCTTTGACCCCAATGACTGACTTTTGGCAAATTTGACCTTGTGGTTAAACCTTACCCTTGTGAATGGCAATAGGGTGATTTTGTTGTGATTTGGCGCTATATACCAGTAAATAAACTGAACTGAATTGAATTGGAGCCTACTTCTATGGAGTGCCAAGTTTGGTGAACACTGGCGTGAAAATCAAAATTTTAGCCTTTGATCCATATGACCTTGACTATAATGATTGACTTTTAGCAAAATTTGCTCTTGCTGGGCATATTACAGAGCCCATCTCCATCTGTCTGCTATGATTTGTGCAAATTGGACTGAAAAAGTGAAATTTTGGTCTTGATGTCAATGGTCTTGATGCCAGTAATTAACCTTTGGAAAATCTGATCTATCCTGAGCAATTACAGAACCCACCGACATGTATGTCAAGTTCGGTGGATATCAGAGTGAAAATGTAAATCTTCACCTTTGCAAAAACAAACCATTTATATGCCACTGTAGGGTCAACTTTTATCCACGTTTGGTAGAAATTGGCCATGGAACCTGAGACGGGAAGGGGAACAAACAGACAAAGAAACACTCAAATTATAGTACGACATGAAACAGAAGAGCAGAAGAAATAAGAAGAGTCAACAGATTGACTTAGAGAGAAGAAAGTGAAGGTAAAAAGATGTCAAGATATTTTCACCTCGATGCAAAAGGTCCTGTTCAGGTGGAAATCCACCTTCACGAGTTCTCGCCTCCAATGAAAGAAGCGTCTTACACAAAAAGTATTTTCTGCACTGTGTGTTCTCCTGAACGTCTGCACTCTGTGCTTCTTTTATCTTCCATGTTCCTTCAGTGACTCTACGATATGCAGCAGGGTTGATGACTTTGGTTTTCTAGTATGGATTCCCTACGCAAGGTCATTAGGGACACCGCCATCAGGACCCCACACGTTGAGCTCCCCATAAATGCCCATTTCAATCATCTCCTCCTGCCATGGGATGGGGATGTTGCCTGATGAAAACTCATCAAAAAAGACCCTGTCAGGTTCGTCTAAGCCCACACCCCTCACTGTGGAGAAAGCACCGACATCATCCAAATTCTTAGCGTACACTACTTTGGGGTCAGGAACAAAGGGAGGAGGTGTGATACCTGCAGAGGTGAAATACACAAACTTATACAAGTCACGTGCTCCTTAGCTGGGTAAGTGGAACAATCAAATGGCGTGTCGTACCTGCATTCAGCTTCCTCCATTGATGCTGTTGAAGAACGGGTGAGCTCTGATTTTATCACAGTTTCCATTTTTAAAACCCATTCTCTGGTTCACATCTTTAGCTAGCAGGCCCTCACACAGAGACTTAGCATTCTCACTGAACGTCTCCGGATAGCTCACGATCACCGTCAGAATTCGCTCTTTCATCTCCTCACGTTCGACCTGGGCAAGAGGCGAACAACCACTGAGCCCATCTCTATATATATAAAACTGATGCGACTGGACAGAAACGTAGCAACCGTCTCGCCTCTGTTTCTGAAAGGGTTCTTAGCTGCCATGAACTCGTAGAGCGTCACGCCCGAGTGAAGTAGGCGACCGTAACAGGTCGTACTTTTCACCTTTCAGCATCTCTGGAGGCATGTAACCTGGAAGCAATATGTCAAAGACAGAAGGCTGTGCTTATAGCACCAGTTCTCTGCTCACATAACGTTTTGTAGCATTAAAAGAAGCCCTTGTAGAAGTTCCTTAATCTGCTCTTTACCCAGAATCTAACCCAAAATCCACAAAGTTGGCAGGTAGGTGTGTGTTGCCGTTTCTGTGGTCCTGGTATTCCTATCTTAATGTATGGTTGTGAGAACTTGGGACATCAAGCAGGTGACCTAAGGTGAGTAGTAATGTCCCCTACTATGAGGTCTCTGTTGGGAGAATCCACCTGGAAATGGCTTTGGACTGCAAAAATGAATGGGTTACTTAGAGAGATCATTGACAGTGTTGAGGAACATCAGCTATGTAAAACAAGACATTTTGCCATATGGCACTGTGCATGATCCAGTGCCTCAGTGTTGAGGACCACAGTGGCTAGAGAAGGCCAGGGGGACACCAATATTTCACCTGACTATGGCAGATAGGTTATTTCGAGAGGTGGGGATGGATCAGTTGTCTGCTTGGGTGGTTGCCCGACAGGATACATATTGCTTACTACTGATTACACAGAAAGAAATGAGCAAACCTGGTGTTCCAGCATAACCTTTGGTCATCGTCTTTCCCTCTTTCAGCTCCACAGCAAGACCAAGGTCAGATATACGCACATTCCCTGTTTGAGGACAAAACAATGCATCTCCATTTTCATAATTGTTTTCACAAACCTTTCCTGAATTTGCCTACAAATGATTACCATCATTATCAAGGAGCACATTTTCAGGTTTGAGGTCTCTGTAGATGATTCGTTTTTGGTGCAGGTGCTCTAGGCCTTGGATAATCTGAGCAATGTAAAAGCAGGCTCTGGGCTCCTCAAACCCCGGGTTATTCTCATCCACCAGGTAAATGTGGTACCTTCAAGAAAAGACAGTGATGTCATGTTAGAATCTCACATGTGCAATTTTACACATTCGGGTTAGATGTTGGAACAGTTGCTGCATAGATATTTAGATACACTTTGATGACAAAAATAAGGTTAAAAAGAATTTAAGGCATTTGCAGTCTGGCGCATATGTCAAGCAATTGGTGCTGAATATGTATTAGTGAGATACACAAAACAAGCATTCACATATGTATAACTATGTGAATGTGTTGGCTTCACAGTCACAGAGTTTCAGTTGTTCATAGCAACCAATGTGCACAAGACATAAAGTCACGTCATCTGTGAGTAATGTTGGTGCTGGAGATGGCGAAAAAATAAAAGAAAATCTATGTGCTGGTTGCCAAATGAAAGTTATTAATAATGTTTGTGACGTTACTTGAGGTCTCCTCCATTCATGATGGTCATGACCAGACAGAGTTCCTCCTTTGACTGAAAGGCGTAAGCCAGGGACACAATGAAGCGACTGTGAACCTTCTCAAGAATCCGCTTCTCCACCATTGCCCCCTATAGGATGAAGTCAGAAATGAAACAATGCTGAAATTCCAAAACTATAAATGAAAGTCTTCTTGGAACAACAATTGCTTTATTAATGTTTGCAAATCCTGATTGAATTGTTTAGTCTATATTGTGACAAACAAAGCAGAAACATGGTCTTATACTATTACCATTTGCCAGAAATAGTAACTGACCAATATGGGGTTTTAATGACCAATGCAGTCAGGGAGGCAGATGGCCAATACAGAATACAAGAGTTTTGTTCTCTGAAGTGTAGACCAAGCAGTTTGTGCATTTGTTTCCATAGCAGAAGGTTCTCAGTTCAAGACCACCTGTGCCCATTCACCATGTAATGTGGAGGTGCACCAAGAAGGGTGTCTTGCATAAAACCTGTGCTAAGTCAACATGCAGATCTATATTGGATCTGCTGTGGCGACAAACAGGTAGGTCAAAGGATGAAGCTTGGTTATTAATATGTAGACCGGGGTTCGATTCCCATTCACTATGTCTGTGTCCTTGGATAAATATTTCATCTGCACTGTCCCAGTCCACCCAGCTGTTAATCGGTACCAGCCTTGGCTGGAGGAGCAAACTGAAAGCCTGTTCAAGGAGAGTCATAGACTCATCTGCTCCATGCTACACAGTCCACCAGTATAGACACTAATGGGTCTCAGGGCCAATATGGAACTTATTTCTTTGCTCAAATGAACATTTATTTAACAGCTACTATCTGTATTGTCTCTGTTCAAGTTATGGTTTCCTGTTATCCAACATTGGTAAGTTATCCAACGTTTCAAAACACCCATCTCCACTGTTTTAAGGCACCCATTTGCATTTAAATGGACACTAAAGGGAGATGGTTTCAAAGTACATTTAATTGACAACAACTGATTAACCACTTGTTTAATCAGCCTGCCAAGAGTGGGAACACAAGGTAGCAAGTGAAAAATCCATCAACATTTCATCAGCTGCTGCTCTCTATGTGGAAGCTAATGATGGGACAAAAGTACATTTCAAAACGTAACCCTCAAACAATTCAAAGGCAAGAGGTAACTGTGCCAAAGAGTTCCATCGAGCAGAGCTTTCCACTAATGCAGCCAGTAATCACTCTATATCCCCCGTCTCAGGGTAACACTGCAGACTAAAGCCAAAAAGAGAGGCAGAGACAAAGATGATTAGCACCGTCACAGCCTGCTGCTCAGTGCTTGACATTTCGCTAAAGCATAACCATAATAAATCTAAATCAAATCACTGCATGCATCTCAAATGTTCCTCTCAAGCAGCAGCTCAAAAGCCTGACAATGCCTCGTCATACCGCACTGGTTTGCTCAGGTACAACTGGTTCGACATTGACCTTGCAAATAACTTTGTCAGACATATTATTTGGACAAAATCCAGGTAGTGACAACCTTTGGAATAGTTTATCACTCACCTCATAACCTTTCCTCTTCTTCAGCCTCTTCTTGTTAAGTTTCTTACATGCATATAGTTTTCCGGTGGCTTTCATCTGACAGGCGGAGACCTCGCCAAACCCACCTTTCCCCAACACACGGAAGTCTAGGAACCAGTCTGCATCCATGGGCTGCATCTCGAGCCACTTCCACTGCAGGAACCTCTTCAAATACATGCTCTCCAGGAAAAACATGTATGGAGCCTCACGCAGGAAGTCTAACACTGATGCCAACACTGGAGCAAACAGGTCATCCCCGACACCCTCCTGGTTTTCCTTCACCTTCGTTATAACATCCTCAGACAGGAAGAGGCAGTAGTGCTTGGCAGAGGGATCCAGATAACGCTGGACCATCTTCGGGCCTTGGTAGCTCTGTCAGAGTCCTCTGCCATGTCGTAGGATTCTATGTCTTTCCACAAACGGCAGCACCATGATACTCCTGATTTGCATCCAAGAACTCCCTGAGAGGCGTTGCCAATCGGTTGCTCCACACAGACCGAGTCAAACGACAAATCCAAAGGATTCCCTGAGGCCCTCACACACAGTGATGTGGGGTAGTTTGAGCCGACTGTGGTACTTCTTATCCCGCACAGCTGCTGCATTAGTACCATCAATGCTACCACGAGCATTGATGTATGCAGAATTGGCTACGACCGTGGTCAGACCACCAATATCCATGTTGAAGGCTCAAAGACTCAAAGGGAACACATAATCAAGAGAACAAAAAGGTACTAGGTAGGGAGGAAAGGTGAGAAAGCAAACAAAAGATGGCAAAGCATACAGCCAGAGGTAGAAATAAGAGAATTCAGACTGGTGTCCGAACTAGGTCCCAGCAATTGAGCACAGGTTCGCCCTCGTTCACAGTCGCGCACACACCTGAGTCAACACCTTCTGTAATCCACTAACACCCTAATGCCCCAGACAGTGTCAGAGTGTACAGTGGGACAGAATGATAGAGTGCGGGGAGCTGGACATTTACCAGCAAATCAACTGGTAACTTGCAAGTAACTACCAACATGACATTTGGAATCAACCACCTGCTGAATATTAAAACATCAGGCAGGATAAAAGGTCTACAAACCAAAACCATATTTCCGTTTAGCATTTTTGACACTCCTGTGCTTGTAATGTATGGCTCTTGTTTGGTTGCTCTCCTTTTACTCAGGCTCGCCACAGTGGATTCTGAGTGACTCTGAATACCACAAACCCTAATTTACAATAGATGATGGGTCCATACAATTCAATGAACAAACCCTGCAGATAGAGGTAAATATAACGATCAAATACTGTGAAATATAATGGTTGCAATTAATACCCTTTAAAAAAAATACAAACTTTCTACAAGTGTGTGGACTTCCCGTAGTATCACTGACCACACAAACACGTCTGCCAACCCCACATTTTGGTCTACCAGTGTTTGCATTCATTGACAGTATCAAAATCAAGCCCACTGGTATAATCCAATTAGTAATACCCAACATGAATTTCTGTGCAGTTTCAATGCAGATAATTTGAAATCTATAGTTTGTGGTGTGGGGGAATCAAACAATGAATTTGTGCTTGTATCTATACTTAATATTATACAAGTCCCTTTGGCTTCTCCCTTGTTTGCACTGGGGTCGCCACAGCAGACCCAAGATGCATTGCTATTCAGTGTTATTGTCATTCACTATATTGTCAGCATTTTCTTTTTAACCATATGTGGGAGACAGCTGTGCAATATGGGTATGTGTATTAGGGATATGTGCATTATGCATGAATCGTGTGTGAGACTGCTGTGCATAGGAGTATGTGCAATTTGGATATGGTATTAGGGATATGTGCAATATGCATGAGCCATCTATGCAAGACTGTTGTGCAACAGGGGTATGCACAATATGGCTGAGCTATGTAATTATGCCATGGCAGTTTACTGTATTTGTGCAGCCCTTGGAGTCCAATGACAAATTTCCCGGAAAAGACAATAAAGTGTATCATATCGATCTGCATGTGGATTTGGCCCAAGTTTTATTCCAGATGCAGCATCAGTGTAACAAGAAATTGGCACAGATTTGCTTTGCTATTTGTTTACAATGTAGCATTTTTGGCTTAAGGATGTTTGTCCAAGGGATTGTCTTTTGTGATCTCTTGTATCTTGCTTCAGACTGTTAAGTTGAAGAATGCCTTCTCAACTATGGCTAGAACTCTTCATAACAGAAGATAGTGTGGATTCTCTATCGAGGGACACCAGTGTGGATACAAAGGGTTTAAATGAGATTTCTTTGCAGAATAACTGGCTCATCCTCAGAAACTGAGTTTCAGTTTTTGATAGGAAAAGCAGAACTGCTTCTAAACCATATAGAATGGATTCAGACTAAGACCCTTAAATACCAACAGGTCCTGATGGTGATCTTGGTCACGCTTAGTCATGATGTTATAAATGCTCCCACAACAGGTTCAACCATTTAAAAACAACTGTGGAAGTTTGACGAATCCTCTTTATTCCTGTCAGTCAGGGTTCTGGGCATTTGTCGTGCTACTTTTATACCCAATCAGGTGACATCATTTCCATTGGAGTTGCATCATACACATTACCATCGTCTTAATGGTGTCTGACACAACGTATCTAGTTTCACGACTTCATGGTACCTTAACTAATTTTAACTGGTCCTTTATTAGGTGATGTAATCTTATAAGTCTTGATGGTGCCCTTATCATGGCAGTTTTTGCTGCTACCAGGATGACTAGTCATCTATATTGTTTTAAATGACTTGCGAGTTCATGGTCATACAGTACATGGTCACATTCAGTAGGACTTAGTGTATTAGGGACAGAACGGGGTATAAAGAATTCTATATCCAAAGGGAGGGATGATTAGCGTTCTGACAGATCATCGATCAAGTTTCCTGTAATAATCAGGCTACCTCACTGATGTTCATCTACCACAACATGGTATAAAATAGCAATGGATTAATGGTGTGTAGTGTTCACAATAATAGTAGTGCTATGTGACTAAAAAAATTTAATCCAGGTTCTGAGTATATTTCTTATTGTTACATGGGAAAACAAGGTACCAGTAGATTCAGATTCTCACAAATCCAACAAGAACAAGCATTCATGATATGCACTCTTAAGGCTATGAAATTGAGCAATTAGTAAAAAAAAAAAAAAGTAAAAAAGGGGGTGTCCACAATAACAGTAGCATATACTGTTGATGCTACAAACTCAAAACTGTTATGTTCAAACTGCTTTTTTAGCAATCCTGTGAATCACTAAACTAGTATTTAGTTGTATAACCACAGTTTTTCATGATTTCTTCACATCTGCGCGGCATTAATTTTGTTGGTTTGGAACTAAGATTTTGCTCGTTTACTAGTGTGCTTGGGGTCTTTGTCTTGTTGAAACACCCATTTCAAGGGCATGTCCTCTTCAGCATAAAGCAACATGACCTCCAAGTATTTCGACATATCCAAACTGATCCATGATACCTGGTATGCGATATATAGTCCCAACACCATAGTAGGAGAAACATGCCCATATCATGATGCTTGCACCACCATGCTTCACTGTCTCACTGTGAACTGTGGCTTGAATTCAGAGTTTGGGGGTCGTCTCACAAACTGTCTGCGGCCCTTGGACCCAAAAAGAACATTTTACTCTCATTAGTCCACAAAATATTCCTCCATTTCTCTTTAGGCCAGTTGATGTGTTCTTTGGAAAATTATAACCTCTTCTGCACGTCTCTTATTTAACAGAGGGACTTTGGAGGGGATTATTGCAAATAAATTAGCTTCACACAAGCGTCTTCTGTCACAGCACTTACAGGTAACTCCAGACTGTCTTTGATCATCCTGGAGCTGATCAATGGGTGAGCCTTGCCATTCTGGTTATTCTTCTATCCATTTTGATGGTTGTTTTCCGTTTTCTTCCATGCATGTTTTTTTTGTTTTTTTTTTGTCCATTTCAAAGCATTGGAGATCATTGTAGATGAACAGCCTATAATTTTTTGCACCTGCGTACAAGTTTTCCCCTCTCCAATCAACTACGCTGTTCTTTCTGAACAATGTCTTGAATGTCCTATTTTCCTCAGGCTTTCAAAGAGGAAAAGCATGTTCAACAGGTGCTGGCTTCATCCTTAAATAGGGGACACCTGATTCACACCTGTTTGTTCCACAAAATTGATGAACTCACTGACTGAATGCCACACTACTATTATTGTGAACACCCCCCTTTTCTACTTTTTCTTACTAATAGCCCAATTTCATAGCCTTAAAAGTGTGCATATCATGAATGCTTGGTCTTGTTGGATTTGTGAGAATCTACTGGTACCTTGTTTCCCATGTAACAATAAGAAACTATACTCAAAACCTGGATTAATCTTTTAGTCACATAGCAGTATTATTATTCTGAACACTACTATATATACACTCAACAAAATATAACGCAACACTTTTGGTTTTGCTCCGTTTGTATGAGATTAACTCAAAGATCTAAAACTTTTTCCACATACACAATATCACCATTTCCCTCAAATATTGTTCACAAACCAGTCTAAATCTGTGATAGTGAGCACTTCTCCTTTGCTGAGATAATCCATCCCACTTCACAGGTGTGCCATATCAAGATACTGATTAGACACCATGATTAGTGCACAGGTGTGCCTTAAACTGTCCCACATAAAAGGCCACTCTGAAAGGTGCAGTTTTGTTTTATTGGGGGGGATACCAGTCATGTATCTGGTGTGACCACCATTTGCCTCATGCCAGTGCAACACATCTCCTTCGAATAGAGTTGATCAGGGTGTCAATTGTGGCCCTGTGGAATGTTGGTCCACTCCTTTCAATGGCTGTGCGAAGTTGCTGGATATTGGCAGGAACTGGTACACGCTGTCGTATACACCGGTCCCAGAGCATCCCAAACATGTTCAGTGGGTGACATGTCAGGTGAGTATGCCGGCCATGCAGAACTGGGACATTTTCAGCTTCCAAGAATTGTGTATAGATCCTTGCAACATGGGGCCGTGCATTATCCTGCTGCAACATGAGGTGATGTTCTTGAATGTATGGCACAACAGTGGGCCTCAGGATCTCGTCACAGTATCTCTGTGCATTCAAAATGCTATCAATAAAATGCACCTGTGTTCTTCGTCCATAACAGACGCCTGCCCATACCATAACCCCCACCGCCACCATGGGCCACTCGATCCACAACACTGGACATCAGAAAACCGCTCACCCACACGACGCCACACACGCTGTCTGCCATCTGCCCTGGACAGTGTGAACCGGATTCATCCGTGAAGAGAACACCTCTCCAACACGCCAAATGCCAGAGAATGTGAGCATTTGCCCCTTCAAGTCGATTACGACAACGAACTGGAGTCAGGTCGAGACCCCGATGAAGGACAGAGCATGCAGAGAGCTTCCTCTGAGACGGTTTCTGACAGTTTGTGCAGAAATTCTTTGGTTATGCAAACCGATTGTTTCAGCAGCTGTCCGAGTGCCTGGTCTCAGACGATCTTGGAGGTGAACATGCTGGATGTGGAGGTCCTCGGCTGGTGTGGTTATACGTTGTCTGCGGTTGTGAGGCTGGTTGGATGTACTGCCAAATTCTCTGAAATGCCTTTGGAGACGGCTTATGGTAGAGAAATGAACATTCAATACACGAGCAAACAGCTCTGTTGACATTCCTGCTGTCAGCTCATGCCAATTGCACGCTTCCCTCAAATCTTGGTGACATCTGTGGCCTTGTGCTGTGTGATAAAACTGCCCTTTCAGAGTGGCCTTTTACTGTGGGCAGTCTAAGGCACACCTGTGCACTAATCATGGTGTCTAATCAGCAATCTTGGTATGGCACACCTGTGAGGTGGATTATCTCAGCAAAGGAGAAGTGCTCACTATCACAGATTAGACTGGTTTGTGAACATATTTGAGGGAAATGGTGATATTGTGTATGTGGAAAACGTTTTAGATCTTTGAGTTCATCTCATACAAAATGGGAGCAAAACCAAAAGTATTGCGTTTATATTTTTGTTGAGTGTGTATATATATATATGTGTGTATACATATTATATACTCACAAAAATATAAACCAACACTTTTGGTTTTGCTCCCATTTTGTTTTAGATGAACTCAAAGATCTAAAACTTTTTCCACATACACAATATCACCATTTCCCTCAAATATTGTTCACAAACCAGTCTAAATCTGTGATAGTGACACTTCTCCTTTGCTGAGATAATCCCCCACCACAGTGTGCCACAAACTGTCAGAAACCGTCTCAGGGAAGCTCATCTGCATGCTTGTCGTCCTCATCGGGGTCTCGACCTGACTCCAGTTCGTTGTTGTAACCGACTTGAGTGGGCAAATACTCACCTTCGTTGGCGTTTGGCACGTTGGAGAGGTGTTCTCTTCAACTCTATGCGAAGGAGATGTGTTGCACTGCATGAGGCAAATGGTGGTCACACCAGATACTGACTGGTATCCCCCCCAATAAAACAAAACTGCACCTTTCAGAGTGGCCTTTTATTGTGGGCAGTCTAAGGCACACCTGTGCACTAATCATGGTGTCTAATCAGCATCTTGGTATGGCACACCTGTGAGGTGGGATGGATTATCTCAGCAAAGAAGTGCTCACTATCACAGATTTAGACTGGTTTGTGAACAATATTTGAGGGAAATGGTGATATTGTGTATGTGGAAAAAGTTTTAGATCTTTGATTCATCTCATACAAAATGGGAGCAAAACCAAAAGTGTTGCGTTTATATTTTTGTTGAGTGTATATATATATATAATACACACACAACACACCCCTGGCAATAATTATGGAATCACCAGCCTTGGAGGATGTTCATTCAGTTGTTTAATTTTGTAGAAATAAAAAGCAGATCACAGACATGACACAAAACTAAAGTCATTTCAAATGGCAACTTTCTGGCTTTAAGAAACACTATAAGAAATCAGGAAAAAAAAGTGGCAGTCAGTAACAGTTACTTTTTTAGACCAAGCAGAGGGAAAAAAAATATGGACTCACTCAATTCTGAGGAATAAATTATGTAATCACCTTGTAAATTTTCATCCCCAAAACTACACCTGCATCAAATCAGATTGTCTGCTTAGTCTGCATCTAAAAAGGAGTGAACACACCTTGGAGAGCTGTTGCACCAAGTGGACTGACATGAATCATGGCTCCAACACGAGAGTGTCAATTGACAAAGGAGAGGATTATCAAACTCTTAAAAGAGGGTAAATCATCACGCAATGTTGCAAAAGATGTTGGTTGTTCACAGTCAGCTGTGTCTAAACTCTGGGCCAAATACAAACAACATGGGAACGTTGTTAAAGGCAAACATACTGGTAGACCAAGGAAGACATCAAAGCGTCAAGACAGAAAACTTAAAGCAATATGTCTCAAAAATTGAAAATGCACAACACAAATGAGGAACAAATTGGAGGAAACTGGAGTCAACATCTGTGACCAAACTGTAAGAATCTGCCTAAAGGAAATGGGATTTACAGAAAAGCTAAACGAAAGCCATCATTAACACCTAAACAGAAAAAAATGAAGGTTACAATGGGCTAAGGAAAAGCAATCGTGGACTGTGGATGACTGGATGAAAGTCATTCAGTGATGAATCTCGAATCTGCATTGGGCAAGGTGATGATGCTGGAACTTTGTTTGGTGCCGTTCCAATGAGATTTATAAGATGACTGCCTGAAGAACATGTAAATTTCCACAGTCATTGATGATATGGGCTGCATGTCAGGTAAAGGCACTGGGGAGATGGCTGTCATTACATCATCAATAAATGCACAAGTTTCGTTATTTTGGACACTTTTCTTATCCCATCAATTGAAAGGATGTTTGGGGATGATGAAATCATTTTTCAAGATGATAATGCATCTTGCCATAGAGCAAAAACTGTGAAAACATTCCTTGCAAAAAGACACATAGGGTCAATGTCATGGCCTGCAAATAGTCCGGATCTTAATCCAATTGAAAATCTTTGGTGGAAGTTGAAGAAATGCCATGACAGGCTCCAACCTGCAAAGCTGATCTGGCAACAACAATCAGAGAAAGTTGAGCCAGATTGATGAAGAGTACTGTTTGTCACTCATTAAGTCCATGCCTCAGAGACTGCAAGCTGTTATAAAAGCCAGAGGTGGTGCACAACAATACTAGTGATGTGTTGGAGCGTTCTTTTGTTTTTCATGATCCCATAATTTTTTCCTCAGAATTGATGATTCCATATTTTTTTCCCCTCTGCTTGGTCTTAAAAAAGTAACCGTTACTGACTGCCACAATTTTTTTTTTCTGATTTCTTATAGTGTTTCTTAAAGCCAGAAAGTTGCCATTTGAAATGACTTTAGTTTGTGTCATGTCTGTGATTTGCTTTTTTCTACAAAATTAAACAGCTGAATGAACATCCTCCGAAGCCGGTGATTCCATAATTTTTGCCAGGGGTTGTGTGTGTGTGGTGTGTATTATACATAATATATATATACACACATACACATACCAAAAAACAAACCATGCATTATAGTTACAATCCATGTCAGGCTCAATGATAAAGTGCAAAATTTGTCCAATGTCTAAAAACAACCAAGGCATCACCTAACATCTCTGTGAGATCAAAGGTCACCAACAGCTCATGTACCAATGTTAAACTTTCCTTTATAGATACAAACTTATTAAAACAATCTATATTTAATTGCAAACTTAGATTACAGAAAAGGGTATTTGGAAGAGTCAGTACGTGTTGCTCGGTTTTAAAAGGGAGATCTTTGAAGGGAGTACACAGACTACAACCACACATTTGATACATTAATAATTTCAGGTCTAGCTGTACCACTGGCCTCTAGATGCTATAAGCTACAATCATCATAGGATTCAGATACGCAATCAACAAAGCTTATTTTCCTATTGGGGTTTTAGGTTCTCTAGAAGTCTTGACCTTGCTGGTGCACTTCTTTTGTAAACACTACCAAGTGTGACAGGGTGGTGATGGTGAATTCCTCAACTCTGGTATACAAAAAAAACTAGAAACAAGATCATGAAAGCAGCTGCCTACAGAATACAAAGAGCCAGGGCAATGTAACAAGGATGCAAGTTTGAAATTACAGCGAAACAAAAAAGTATCAAACATTAGATGGTGCCCCATCTGGGATGCATGACAAATGGGGCCATATAGAAATCATGTAGTATGCCAACACGCAATAAAACAGACACTTGGGCCAACCTGGAACATTTGATCATAGGTTATGACATCTGCAATGGCAACATAACAGGGACAACTATTCAAGCAACTACTTATACATTCTCCAACAGCAGTAGTTTTCATTCAAAGGGATGCTTATGGGATTGGAGTAGACATACAAGACTTCGGCATGGTGTCCAGGTTTTAAACTACAGTTCCCTGGACAACAGCTCGCCGAGAGCTGTGGTGCAGCTGCACATGATTCCGGAGCTGGAAAGAGTGGGTGCAAAGTACACCTCTGCGCTTTCAAAATTCATCTACACCCCTGAGAAGCCACGAGACATACAGGCATGGAAAGGGGAGCGAGTTTGAAGAAGCACACGTGAAAGGGGACTAAATTCCCCATGGTGAAGGTGGTTCGTAGGACTGTGCTTGTTGGAGGGTTGTGATCCACAGACAGGTTAGTCATCATCATCATTTTCGTCATAGTCATCCTCTTCATCGTCATCCCCCATGTATGATACTGGAGTCTCGACACGAGACCCACTGTAGTGAGATTCTTAGAGCTTGAGGCCATGGTCCCGTCAGCACAGCCGTCACTAGAATGACAAAAATTCATGGCTTTGAAAACACAGTGATATTGGGAAAAAGTGGCTTTATAAGGACCAGGAAGAACACCTGACTATGTCTTTACAGCCTCTCACCTGCTTGCAGGACACGAGCTCCATTCGCAGAAGACCCTCCGGTGATGTAGACATTGCTGATGGGACCCTTCGCCATCCTATGAAAAGCAACGTGATCATAAATAAATGACTTCATAACTGCATTTTCGCTTCCGATCTGATAATGTGCAGTGGCTTCTTCTTTTTTTTTTAATTTTTCAATTTGTACTGCACCCAGCTGTACAAAGTCAGAATTACACAACCAAAAGCCAGTATGATTGCTTCAGGACCATGGTGGCAAACTGCAAGATGGCATCCCTTGATGAAATCTACTCAAAATAGGAGTGTGGCCAGAGAATGTAGACAACATGCACTGGCAGCAATTCTGTTGAAGCTGAGAGTGCTGCCTGTTTGAACTGCTCCACTGTGCTAATGAAATGACCGAGACAGAACATTCACTGTCTTAAGAAGTCCCCCCTTTAAAAAAAAGATACTTTAGTATAATGCCCTGCGATGCATATCAAAATGTTCGAACAATTTCAGCTTTTTCAATGTGACATATATTTGTATAGAAAACTGTGTAAGATATGATCTATGAACAGAAATATGATGAAAAATGGACCATGATCGAAAAGAGCGTCATTAGGGTTCTGATGCCTAATTTACACACACACACAAAAAACGCAACCTTGATTGGGTCTGAATCCAACTGCCCTCAATATCCCAAGTATACATTTTATGTCAGCGGTAGCAAATCTGTTGTAATTAAATACACAAATTAATGAAGTCATCACCGTCTGTACGGAAGACCTCAACAAGTCTGTTTTACATGTAATTAACAAGTACAATGTAACAAATCAATAACTGGGAAGGGAGGAGAAGAAAAACACTAGGCATGTGGAGATTAATCATACAACTGGTATCTACACTCAAAATATAAATGCAACACTTTTGGTTTTGCTCCCATTTTGTATGAGATGAACTCAAAGATCTAAAACTTTTTCCACATACACAATATCACCATTTCCCTCAAATATTGTTCACAAAACCAGTCGAAATCTGTGATAGTGAGCACTTCTCCTTGCTGAGATAATCCATCCCACCTCACAGGTGTGCCATATCAGATACTGATTAGACACATGATTAGTGCACAGGTGTGCCTTAGACTGTCCACAATAAAAGGCTACTCTGAAAAGGTGCAGTTTTGTTTTATGGGGGATACCAGTCAGTATCTGGTGTGACCACCATTTGCCTCATGCAGTGCAACACATCTCCTCGCATAGAGTTGAGCAGGTTGTCAATTGTGGCCTATGGAATGTTGGTCCACTCCTCTTCAATGGCTGTGCGAAGTTGCTGGTACTCAGGAACTGGTACACGCTGTCGTATACGCCGGTTCAGAGCATCCCAAACATGCTCAATGGGTAACATGTCCGGTGAGTATGCCGGCCATGCAAACTGGGACATTTTCAGCTTCCAAGAATTGTGTACAGATCCTTGGCAACATGGAGCCGTGCATTATCCTGCTGCAACATGAGGTGATGTCTTGGATTGGCACAACAATGGCCTCAGTCTCGTCACGGTATCTCTGTGCATTCAAAATGCCATCAATAAAATGCACCTGTGTTCTTCGTCCATAACAGACGCCTGCCCTCATAACCCACCACCACCATGGGCCACTCGATCCACAACATTGACATCAGAAAACGCTCACCCACATGACGCCACACACGCTGTCTGCCATCTGCCCTGAACAGTTTGAACCGGGATTCATCCGTGAAGAGAACACCTCTCCAACGTGCCAAACTCCAGCGAATGTGAGCATTTGCCACTCAAGTCGGTTACGACGACGAAACTGGAGTCAGGTCGAGACCCCGATGAGCGACAAGCATGCGAATGAGCTTCCCTGAGACGGTTTCTGACAGTTTGTGCAGAAATTCTTTGGCTGTGCAAACCGTTGTTCAGCAGCTGTATGAGTGGCTGGTCTCAGACGATCTTGGAGGTGAACATGCTGGATGTGGATGTCGTGGGCTGGTGTGGTTACACGTTGGTCTCGGTTGTGAGCTGGTTTGGATGTACTGCCAAATTCTCTGAAACGCCTTTGGAGACGGCTTATGGTAGAGAATGAACATTCAATCACGAGCAACAGCTCTGGTTGACATTCTGCTGTCAGCATGCCAATTGCACGCTCCCTCAAATCTTGCGACATCTGTGGCATTGTGCTGTGTGATAAAACTGCAACCTTCAGAGTGGCCTTTTATTGTGGACAGTTTAAGGCACACCTGTGCACTAATCATGGTGTCTAATCAGCATCTTGGTATGGCACACTGTGAGGTGGTGGATTATCTCAGCCAAAGGAGAAGTGCTCACTATCACAGATTTAGACTGGTTTGTGAACAATATTTGAGGGAAATGGTGATAGTGTATGTGGAAAAGGTTTTAGATCTTTGAGTTCATCTCATACAAATGGGAGCAAAACCAAAAGTGTTGCATTTATATTTTGTTGAGTGTAGATACAAACGTGCGCGATGGAAGTCTATTAATTCATTCAGCGTGCATCAATTCAATTGACAGGTAAATCGTGATCGTGTCGCTTGCTGCCTGCTTGCATCGATTTTTTTCCGAGGCACACTGATGCACCATTCCTGCTTTGCTTTTGTTTTGAACATGGACAGACCTGAAAGCACATTACTACCACAACAAAATGGAGGTCCGAGCGATCAGTTGGAGATTTTTGACACACCTAAACATCTAAATAAGGCGTTTGGAGATACTTTGGCTCTTTTTAAAAAGATGTGAAACTCACAATACAGGTCATTTGTAAAGAATGCCGTGCTGCTAAACCATACGGCCGCTGCTGCTCCACTCAGATATCCTCAGATTGCGAACTGAGCTCCAGCAAAACTGGTGAGAAAAATCTCATACAACCCTGGCAAAAATTATGGATCACCGGGCCTCTGGAGATGTTCATTCAGTTGTTTAATTTTGTAGAAAAAAAGCAGATTCACAGACATGACACAAAAACTAAAGTCATTTCAAATGGCAACTTTCTGGCTTTAAGAAACACTAAAGAAATCAAGAAAAATATTGTGGCAGTCAGTAACGGTTACTTTTTAAGACCAAGACAGGGAAAAAAATATGGAATCACTCATTCTGAGGAAAAAAATTATGGAATCATGAAAAACAAAGAACGCTCCAACACATCACTAGTATTTTGTTGCACCACCTCTGGCTTTTATAACAGCTTGCAGTTCTTTGAGGCATGGACTTAATGAGGGACAACAGTACTCTTCAATCAATCTGGCTCAACTTTCTCTGATTGTTGTTCCAGATCAGCTTTGCAGGTGGAGCCTTGTCATGGACCATTTCTTCAACTTCCACCAAAGATTTTCAATTGGATTAAGATCCGGACTATTTGCAGGCCATTGACATTGACCCTATGTGTCTTTTTGCAAGGAATGTTTTCACGTTTTTGCTCTATGGCAAGATGCATTATCATCTTGAAAAATGATTTCATCATCCCCAAACATCCTTTCAATTGATGGGATAAAGAAAAGTGTCCAAAATATCACGTAAACGTGTGCATTTATTGATGATAGTAATGACAGCCATCTCCCCAGTGCCTTTACCTGACATGCGCCCCGTATCATCAATGACTGTGGAAATTACATGTTCTCTTCAGGCAGTCATCTTTATAAATCTAATTGGAACGGCACCAAACAAAAGTTCCAGCATCATCACCTTGCCCAATGCAGATTCGAGATTCATCACTGAATATGACTTTCATCCAGTCATCCACAGTCCACGATTGCTTTTCCTTAGCCCATTGTAACCTTGTTTTTTTCTATTTAGGTGTTAATGATGGCTTTCGTTCAGCTTTTCTGTATGTAAATCCCATTTCCTTTAGGTGGGTTCTTACAGTTCGGTCACAGACGTTGACTCCAGTTTCCTCCCATTCGTTCCTCATTGTTTTGTTGTGCATTTTTGATTTTTGAGACATATTGCTTTAAGTTTTCTGTCTTGACGCTTTGATGTCTTCCTTGGTCTACCAGTATGTTTGCCTTTAACAACTTCCCATGTTTGTATTTGGTCCAGAGTTTAGACACAGCTGAACAACCAACATCTTTTGCAACATTGCGTGATGATTTACCCTCTTTTAATAGTTTGATAATCCTCTCCTTTGTTTCAATTGACATCTCTCATGTTGGAGCCATGATTCATGTCAGTTCACTTGGTGCAACAGCTCTCCAAGGTGTGATCACTCCTTTTTAGATGCAGACTAATGAGCAGATCTGATTTGATGCAGGTGTAGATTTGGGATGAAAATTACAGGGTGATTCCATAATTTTTCCTCAGAACTGAGTGAGTCCATATTTTTTTCCTCTGCTTGGTCTAAAAAAGTAACTGTTACTGACTGTCACAATTTTTTTTCCTGATTTCTTATAGTGTTTCTTAAAGCCAGAAAGTTGCCATTTGAAATGACTTTAGTTTTGTGTCATGTCTGTGATCTGCTTTTTTTCTACAAAATTAAACAACTGAGAACATCCTCCGAGGCCGGTGATTCCATAATTTTTGCCAGGGGTTGTATTACTTTTGCCAAGGCGGTACTATATAAGTGAGTGACTCACTTTAAGTCACTCATTAAGAGTGATCTTGTCTTACTGTTTAAGTTCAGAGAGTGTGATGAAGCAGGTTGCAGGTATGAGTGAACTGATTTGTGCTCCATAATGTTGAATCTGGTAATTTGCTGCTTATAAGGAGTAAAAACAAATCCTTTGCCTCTAGTAGAATCAGAAGAAGAATGCCATAACACCATACTGAACTGCAGCTTCTTATTTTCCATTAAAATTTTTGGTATAATTTCTTTGCAACATGTTGAATCGCAAAGTCTTACACCAAATGGCATCGTATCGCATTGCGAGGAATGAATCACCATCATACATACCAAATCACATTGAATTGGAACAGGGTGAATCTATCTATCGTTGTAGTGTATCGAGATGCGTACGAATCGTTGTTGGTGATGAGATTCACAGCCTAAAAAACACCATAGAAATCCAGTCCATTTAACATTTAGGTAGGAAGGCACCATGCACTGACCTATAACATAGGGCTCCAGGGCTTTGGGTACCAGACTGCGTGCCACTTTTAGGTCCTCTGGAGAACACTTCCCGACCTCCCAAACCACAGGCCATGCCCATGCGTTTCAGCACCTCTATGTCATCATGGATCTCAAACATGCTGTCAAGTTGAACAAATATTCAAACCTGCAAAGAAGAGGAAGAAATTAAACAGGAAATATGTAATTATCTCAAAATCCAGTGCATGCCTAAACAGAGAGCCAAGTATTTGATCCAACTGACTACTCAGTAATTATCATGTCCATGAAACATCATCACATTCATGCCTGTTCATGTGAGCTAACAGTGGCGCAGCTTAACTATAATTTCCATAAAATTGGAGCAACTGTAACTTTTGACCCCTGTACAAACTGAACTTTGTCACCATTTTTGCTGTTTTTACCCTATAACATTCGGTCATAGATAGCCCAGACTATACCTTTTTGGATTGTTGGGATTGGACATTAATGTGGGTCTGTTTTCAACATGATTGGAGCTTTTTTTTTTTATTTGACCCTGTGTAATTCTTATTGCCCCCTGTAGCTTTTTATAGGTCAGCTCCCAGGATGGCCCCATATCTGAAAACAAAATGTGTGTGCCAAAATTGATGCTTTTATCCACAGATGCACAATTGTTTTGCTATGCCGCCCCACTATATGATAGGAAGGCTGTTTTGTTGCTTTTATTTAAACAGCTTGGTGCAAACCTCTGCACAAATGCCAGCATTTTGGGACCTCAAACTGGATGGTAGCATTTCAAAATGGATGACAACTACTACTTTCAACTTTCAGCCATCTCCAACTCAACTTGTCCTTTGCATCCTTCTGTCACTCCACCACTTGCGTATTCCCTTATCACATCTATAACCCCTCTGAACTCTTTTTCTCCACTTACCTGGTGGCTCCATCCTCAACATCTTTCTCCTTATATACCTGGATCTCTCCTCTGCACATCCAAACTATCTCAACTGACCCTCTATAAAAAGGTCCTACCTGTGTTGTTCCTTTGACATGTTCATTCCTAATCCTGTCCATCCTCGTCACTCCTGAAGGAAATCACTCGCCAACTCTGCAACCTCCAACTCATCCTCATCTTATTGTTAGCACCTTCATCTCTACACTGTACAACTACCCCTCTCATTTGTCATAAATCACTATTGCTACCTTTCTCCACCTTTCATGCACTCTCTTCCACACTCTCCATTACTTTGGACAGTTGACCCAAGTATTTAAATTTACCTACCTTACGCCTCCACTCCTTGGAACCCACACTACTCCACCAGGCTCCCTTTCACTCACACACGTACTCCGTCTTGCTCCTACTGATTTTAATTCCCTTTCTCTCCAGAGCGTATCTCCACCTTTTCAGGCTAGTGTCAACCCGCTCTCTGCTCTCACTACAAATGTCATAATGTCATCTGCAAACATCAGAGTTCATGAAGACTCCTGCTAAAACATGACACTTGATTTGAATTGTCCCTGTCCAGCCAGATTTAAATGGTTACCAGCTTTGGCTGGGGAAGTAACCTCCAAGGACTGGCATTGCAGCCTGTTCCAGGGAGGACTCAGACTCTCATCCGCTTTACGCTAAAGCATCCAGAAATAAACACCACTGTGTGTGAATACAAACTAAGTAAAGAAACTGGTGGGCTACTTGAGGTTCTTTAATTATGTACGGCAAAAATGGTGCAGCTTGTCAGCTGATCAGTTCACAACATTCAAAGAACTTGACCATTAAGTTCTAGCGCTCTTGTGATTTTGACACTAAGCTTTGAAGTTTGCAAACAACGGGTCTTTGTCGCAAATCCAAGACTTGGACAGTCACAAAGTCTTGCAAAAAAAATGAATAAAAATAAATAAATACAGTGAATGTGGCGTAAAGATACACATCATCTATTAAGGTCTTGAAAACTTTTTTTTTTTCAGCAGAGCAAAAAGACGCCAAAGTGTGATGAGCTCTTAAACCCAAATTCCTTGGACATACTGTCATCAAACTGCACAGTGCTTATTGTGTCATTATCTAGTAAGTGTTACAAATTAAGTTTTGTGGTCACATACTTATCATTGGAGATGCTGCAGTCGATGACTGTTTTCTTGCTGGTGTTGACGATAATGAAAGGAAGGTGGATGATGGAGTTGGGAGGTGGAGGTCTGTTAGCCTGCTGCTCTGTCTGCCTGTTCCTCTGAACCAGGTTCTTAAAAGCTATTTGCTGCAAGATAAAAATGGAAAAATGATAAGGCATTACACATTCTGCTACTTATGCTTTCAGTGTTGCTTTGTCCTCTTAATGAATGATGATTAGTGATAACATCCAGAATTTAAGCAATCACGAGACACCAAGGCAGCTACACTTACATTTAGCCAGTTAGCATACCATGCCATTTCTGTGTGGGGAAATAAATCTGCATTTCCTGGTGTTTGATGTAGAGGACACGGTGGCACAAGCAGTTAGTATGCTTGCCTCCCAACAAGAAGGTCCCCAGAGGCGTTGTGTGAAGAAGGGCATCTGGCGTAAAACCTCTGCCAAATCAACACGCGACCCCCAAGCAACATGGGAGAAGATAAGCAAAGAAATTACTTTTTGTTGATGTAACATCCAACTCCTGGATGTTGTGTGCCATTTTGTCATGGTACTGGCTTGTTGTGCAACATGCTGTTTTGAGGTGGGCATCCATATCAGTGTGTTCAAAGCCTATTCAGCATTTGATTACCCATAATCCTCCTCTTTGCTTCAGCCAGTGGTAGCACACACATACAGCAAAAAGAGCATAAATTGAGGTTGTTCAAGCCCTTAAGACTTTCCTGCTATGAAGCTCCTTACAAGAGGCCAAAATAACTTAAATGGAACTTTGTACAATTCTTAGAATTCACTTGCAACATAGCACAGAAGACTGTAATGACTTTTTATAAAACTGTTCCGTAATAAACTTGTAACAAATGGCAAGAATCTCTCATCATTTTCTCAACTGGATAATCATCCAGTTTCAAATAAACATCACTATAGTTTGAGAACAATAAGACAGTTGTTCCATATTAAAAAATTAGTATGACGCCTGATTAATTCCTACCTGCAGTATGAGTTCCTGAAGCTGTGACTGTTTCTGCTTAATCCGCTCCAGTCGCCTCTGTCTCTCCACCTGCATTTAACAAAAGTGTGACTGTGAGTGATAACCGAGGTTAACATTTTAAAAGAGGACATTCTCGGTAGAGGCTGATATGAAAAAGGTCTTCATGGTCTTTGTACCTCAAGGTTTTGGCACTCCTGAGCAGAGTTAGTGGGCAAACCAATCCATTTGATTTCTTTCTTCTCTTTAGAGATAATGTTCATGGCCATGAGCACATTAAGTGCATCGTACACACGGCGCCGAATGTTCTTCTGGTCATAGACATGCTACAAGAAAAAGACAAAAACAAAGAGATTCAAGTGGTGAAAAATGTCAATAGTACTTGTGTTAGGAAGGGTATTCTGTGTGAAACTTGTGCCAAGTCAAAATGAGGCTCCACATCAGATCTAATGTGGAGACCCAGAGCAGCAACAGGAGGAGCCAAAAGAAATTACTTGTGTTTTCCCAAAGTCTTAAGATGATGCCCTCAAATATCTGGAACGTGACACAAAGCTATTCAGTTTGCTGTCTGAAGCCCTGTTTGGACACAATTAGTTTTATATCGGGAGGAGGGCAAAGTAATTATTACCAGGCTTCATCTGTGATTCTTAACCAGTACAGATGCGCCGTGTTAGTCATGTTCACCAAGTGCAATGTTCACAGGTTGGTTAACATTATGGCCACATTATACATCTCTGTAAAATGATCTACAGAAATTATGAAAAGGTCTTTTTTTTTTTTAAGAGCTGACGTAACATGTGAATTTCTCCTCTGTGAGATCAATAAAGTTTATCTTTATATTAAATTCTGTGCGAATAGAGATGTCAGTATTATCCTCAAGAAAAGGAGTTTTCCAGCGTTTATCTCAAGCATGGAAATGCTTTGAGGAGCATTTTGAAGACAATCATTACACCAACAGCAGAGATTTGACATTCACACTTGAGATGCATTTACATAGAATTTTTGTATTGTGTTCATACATCGCTGCTATGAAATCATGCCATGATATGTCTCACCTCACTTCTGTGTTGCCTCAGTGTGCATCTCTGGAACACCTGCTGTTTGTCAAACAAACAGTGAAGAGGCTGCAACTAAACTCAAATTCTGTTGCACAAAACATGCTTGTATACGAGGTGTTCCAACCACTTGAATCGGCACACTGAAAAATGTTATAAATTCAGATGTGCCATTTTATTTCTCTTTAATTATTTTTTTTATGACACTGACATTCTTATTCACTAGCACTGTTTATACTGTAATTTAATACAACAAACTGTATTTTGAGATGTTATTTATACATTGCACACCTTGTTTTATTACCTTCTTGGCTTTTTTAATATTTGTCTCCACCCACTCCCCTTCTTTCTGATGAATTAAAAAAAAGAAACCCTATCCAATTTATGACTAAAAACCTGGATGCAATTAGAACCATGACTTGTAACATGCAACACCCCTAGGTTTGATATTTTAAGAAAAATACTCAAAACCACAAATCAGTTATTGTTAAAATTATCTTGCTCATCTGTGTGCAAGTGTTTTACTTAAGTTTAATGATGTTAATTTTATTTTTATTATTTTAATGTAACCATGATGCTGCCCTCTTGACCAAGGTCTCCCTTGGAAAAGAGATCTTGATCTCAATGGGACTAACCTGGTAGATGAAAGAAGTTATTAAAATAGCTACTGATTAATTTAGTGGTCGATTTATCGCTGTAGCTCCACAAATGTGTTCTGTGTGTTGTGAAAAATGTCAGCAGGTGTGCCGCTCACCGACTCATTGGGTGACATGTGATTGTCTGTAGAGCTGAATTCTGCGACCAACTCGTCAGCCACTTCATTGTACGTGGTAACTCCTTTCTTCTGCACTTTCTCACAAACTTTCATAGAGAAATGCCTCAATCCCTTCCCGTTCTTTTCCCCTTTCTTCCCCCGCTTTCTGCTGACAAAACAGAAATTTTATATTAAGTTACACAACGGAAGCCATTTATATACATATGATGACTTCAGGCGACTCACCCCCGACGACCACGGAGAGGCATCTGGAGGCTGGCTCTGAGTGAGGAACTGCGAACTGGGCGTATGTGGACTGTGACCAATACTGCATTAGATACGGTTGGTCTCTGAGGTGTTCCTATCACCTACATGGAGAAAAAAAAAAAAATAAAAGAGGGGGGAAATAAAAGTAAAAAACACACAGCACTGCTTCACATTACAAAACAAATCTACGGCATGATTCTCCATGATTCAGTTCCCATTCAACTGAATGGGAAAGTGTGTCCAAACTTTTGGCTGGTAGTGTACTTACAATATAAACCACACAGTGCTTATTTTAGAGATTATTATACACAACTTGGCATGTCACACAAATTTGTCATTCCCCCCTCGAATCTTTTCAGCAGCTACTTGGCCATCAGCAATTGAAGCGAGGGCAGAAATTCTGAGCGATGCAATTTGACTGGCCAACTACGTATACACACACACACTTTTATGAGATTTATTCAGGCTGGCATTCTTTAAACATTCAACATTCAATGTTTTGTTGTTACCCACAATGCAATGTGGCACAGTATTACAGAGCATGCGCACAAAACTGCTGGGAGATTTACAGTTCATGTTTCTCTCTAATCCATCCATTTTCTTCCGCTTTATCCAGAGTCGGGTCGCGGGGGCAGCAGCTCAAGCAAAGCCGCCCAGACCTCCCAATCCACACACACCTCCCCCAGCTCCTCCGGGAGAACCCCAAGGCGTTCCCAAGCCAGCCAAGAGATATAATCCTTCCAGCGTGTCCTGGGTCTTCCCTGGGGCCTCCTCCCAATGGGACGTGCCCGGAACACCTCTCCAGCGAGGCGTCCAGGGGGCAATCCGGAAAAAGATGCCCAAGCCACCTCAACTGACTCCTTTCGATGTGGAGGAGCAGCGGCTCGACTCCGAGCTCCTCCCAAGTGACCGAGCTACTCACCCTATCTCTAAGGGAGTGCCCAGCCACCCTGCAGAGGAAACTCATCTCAGCCGCTTGTACCCGCGATCTCGTTCTTTCGGTCAGGACCTCCATGACCAGTGACAGATCAAGGACCGAGACGTCCCCCGGTATGGCGGAGCCGGGGTCCCACGGGGCCCGGCCGGGCTCAGCCCGAAGGAGCCAACGTGGGCCCGCCCCTTCTGTGGGTTCACCACCTGCAGAGGGGGCCATGGGGTCAGGTACAGAGAGGATTGGGGTGGCGGTCGAGGGCGGGTGGCCCGGTCCATGCTCACAGCCCCTGGCTGCTGGGACATGTTTCTCTCTATATGGATAAAATTTTCCCTAGACTAATATTTAGTGTGTTTCAGGAATATGGCCGTCTTACGATCACCAAAGCTTAGAAGCGTGTCAGCAAATCAAACTGTAGCTATTAATTGGGCACCGCAGTCTCGTTTGGGGACAGGCGCTCTAAAGGGGTAAAATATGACACAAAACATGTAATTTCTCTACTTCTGGGGGACAAACCCACAGCATTTCAATGGGGTTTTTTGGGCAAACTACATGCAAACCAAGTGAAAATGCAAAGAAAAAGATGCGGTGGTAAAGTGAACATGCGTTGCTGTTTGTTTATGGCCCGGAGCACAAACGTGTAGAGGCGGTTTTGCAGGCGAGAGAACGGAGCTGCCTCTGGTTAGCTGTGTAGGCTAACACTTACCGACACAACGTCTCCCATCTGCCTCGTCTTTTCTTCTCCACTGGGAATCGGGGGGGGGGGGGGGGGGGGGGGGGGGGGACCTTTTCGCGACTGCTTTGGTGATTGCAGCCAAAAACAAAACAGTACACCATTTATCCGTGTGAACTTATGCTGTGTATATAGTGCGCAACGGAGCGGAGGTCCTCGTAAGTGGTCAAATCCCACGATATCACGCAGGGTTCAAACGAGACTGCGGTGCCCTATACTCAAGGAATGAACCAAATAACCAAGTAACAAGCACAGCCTCAAAACAAAACTCTTCCACAGATTTAATGCATATGCACAGTTGTATATAAATACACTGCACTGTGAGTAAAGGAAAAACACTAAACTTATCCACTGTACACTATAAAGGACCAAATGCTGCATTTCAACAGACTTGAATGAGCAGAAGACACATACACACACACGCCCCATGTACAGAAAGTTAATCATGTCTACTACCTAATGCCAGCTCCCCTTCAGTTACAGAGACAGAATATTAGATATACTTTGGCTCACTTATTTATTATTTAAGACAAAATTCTAGGCAGACAACCAGCACAGATTTAGTCATTTTGTGATTCAAACAATTCACATAAAGCCAATTACAATATTAACTTCAAATGTCTAAAAACCTTTGTTCTGTACAAGTAGCTCTTACTCTCTGACTATGTTGAACTTTGAGTTTAGTACTTAAGCATTTATGTGAAAGTGTGTGTGTGTATATATATATATATTTTTTTTTTCCCTTTTTAAATGTGAACTACATAGGAGATAAGTGATCTATTCCTTCACTAAGGTGATATCTAAGCTGATTTCCGTTATGTATACATTCCTTGTATATAATGGGATGACGGGTGTATCCTGCTGACCAAAGAGTTGATAAGCTCAGGCTAAACTGCCTCCACCCACCCTCCGCCCGGTCACCTCACAATGATAATTTCAGGGAATTACACAACAGTTAGACATAGCAGAGACATGCAGTGTCCAATGCACAAATCCTTCAAAACGTACAGCTGTCACAGACGACCACACGTCAAATTATGAAAGGGATCACAAAATTTCAGGCAAAAAAAAAATAAAAAATAAAGTAAAAATTCACAAAGCCTGACATGTTAATAATGTGTTGTATGGTGGATGTATGAAATAGTTCTCACCACATGTGGCACATGTTGCCACGTGTGCAGCAACATTCACATTAGACGGCCCAAGGTTTTTAGGCAGTAGCTGCTGGCCACAGGAGCAGCTGCAGGCTGAACAGTAACCAAAGATAGGACACCTAGCACAAAAGACATGAGAACACCAGATAATTAGCAGCTCTTCAATGAAACTACATTGCCCCCTGTTGTCCATCTACAGCACCTATGAGGAAAAAAAAAGTGTTGTTCCCATGGAATGTTTACATACTTATTGATATCAAATTCAAAATTCTAGCTTCTTTGTACACCAATTTTAAAAATTAGATATTTACATTTACAAAGTGAAAACAAATCTGTGCAACACGATGTCAATGAAACACCAATTTACAACACGACAACCGACTGCTGAAGCATTCACTCCCTCCAGGTCATTTTGTTTATCAGCAATTATTTTAGCAGACATTCACCCAGAAACTTCAAAGTGGTGAAGCGGGTTGAGCGGGCAGCAGGAGCAACAGACATCGTCAGTGCTGTTAACAGCTTCCCGACAAAATGTGGTCATAACATTGGACTGTTTTAGGGAAAACTTTAAGTCATCTTGGTAAGTCCCGATAAATTTGCCTCACGTTAGCATCCACAGTGATGCATTAACTTCCACAGTAAAAGTCCAACAGTGCAGCTGCATTAACATTAAATTATTTCATCGTGAAAACAGATGGCCAGGAAAGCAAGTCCACCACCAGCAGTGGACATTTAACTTGCTGCCTGCAGCAAGAGAAGATACCAGATGTTGGAACAAACCTACCCTGGTTTTAGGAAGCACAGCTGCAACATCAAGAGTAGCTACACCTCAGTCTAGCGGCACTGGTAGGCTGTATAATCTGACGGGAATCCCAATTCAATTCATGTATACAGCGGCAACTCTCAACGCAAATCGCCCCAAAGTGCCACACATCCCAGTTATAGACTTTGTGTTGGCACGTCTGTTAGCTTGTATGTCTCAACGCAGCAATTTTTTCTCCTTCTCTGTAAGACTGCTGGAATTTTGTAAAACCAAGAGAGGGATCACAAGTAAACAACCTTTGACAAATAAAGTCACAATTCTAATAATAGAGACGAAGGGCCTCATGTACACAGGCTCAAAAACGTGGCGCACGTCCATCTCCATGCTAACATTTAGATGTATCAAAAGTGAAATGACTGTGGAACATGCGGTGCGTCATGGTCACAAGCAAGTTCTGGCTTGGTGTACGTACGTTTCTACAGTCATACGCATGTTTCACTGGTGACACGTATCGTGATGCTAGGAAACTGTTAATACTGTGAAATCAAAAAAAATCATTAGAGTGATGTGCACACCAGAGACAACCGCAATGAACAACTAACATCTACCTAACCTACGTGTTTGCAGTTATATGGGTGGACATAGAAGCATTGGCAAAGTGATGCGTAAAATGGCATTACAATGGCTGCATCAGTGTGTTAGAATACCTTGCAAATGGGAACGCGAGGATTTACTTGCACATGATGATAATTGGCTCATAAGCCGATTTCGTTTGCCACAGCCACTTTTACTAGAGTTGTGCGCAGAACTGCGGCCGGCCCAGAAAAGCACTACAGCAAAACTGACTTCAGAACGATTAAGAGGTTTTACTTTGTCATCTGATGGTTAATAATCACATAATATCCTCTGATTGGTTTAGGTGTAGAGAGTCAGTGCTATGATCACTTCCCCTGTCTTTTATTAATAATGCTGAATTTATGTGGAAATTATTGTTGTACAAAAGCTTCAGCGATCTGTCACTGAGATAGATGATGAAAAAAGTGCAGATTTAAACAGAAACGAGGCATAATCAGTGAATTGCTGCGGACACTTCGAAAATGACGCATGCGCAGTGAAGACGGGGGGCTGATCAGTCTGCGACACCAGTTTCCCTAATACAACCCCTGGCAAAAATTATGGAATCACCGGCCTCGGAGGATGTTCATTCAGTTGTTTAATTTTGTAGAAAAAAGCAGATCACAGACATGACACAAAACTAAAGTCATTTCAAATGGCAACTTTCTGGCTTTAAGAAACACTAAGAAATAAAGAAAAAAAAAATTGTGGCAGTCAGTAACGGTTACTTTTTAGACCAAGCAGAGGGAAAAAAATATGGAATCACTCAATTCTGAGGAAAAAATTATGGAATCATGAAAAACAAAAGAACGCTCCAACACATCACTAGTATTTTGTTGCACCACCTCTGGCTTGTATAACAGCTGGCAGTCTCTGAGGCATGGACTTAATGAGTGACAAACAGTACTCTTCATCAATCTGGCTCCAACTTTCTCTGATTGCTGTTGCCAGATCAGCTTTGCAGGTTGGAACCTTGTCATGGACCATTTTCTTCAACTTCCACCAAAGATTTTCAATTGGATTAAGATCCGGACTATTTGCAGGCCATGACATTGACCCTATGTGTCTTTTGCAAGGAATGTTTTCACAGTTTTTGCTCTATGGCAAGATGCATTATCATCTTGAAAAATGATTTCATCATCCCCAAACATCCTTTCAATTGATGGGATAAGAAAAGTGTCCAAAATATCAATGTAAACTTGTGCATTTATTGATGATGTAATGACAGCCATCTCCCCAGTGCCTTTACCTGACATGCAGCCCCATATCATCAATGACTGTGGAAATTTACATCTTCTCTTCAGGCAATCATCTTTATAAATCTCATTGGAACGGCACCAAACAAAAGTTCCAACATCATCACCTTGCCCAATGCAGATTCGAGATTCATCACTGAATATGACTTTCATCCAGTCATCCAGTCCACGATTGCTTTTCCTTAGCCCATTGTAACCTTGTTATTTTCTGTTTAGGTGTTAATGATGGCTTTCGTTTAGCTTTTCTGTAAATCCCATTTCCTTTAGGCGGTTTCTTACAGTTTGGTCACAGACGTTGACTCCAGTTTCCTCCCATTCATTCCTCATTTGTTTTGTTGTGCATTTTTGATTTTTGAGACATATTGCTTTAAGTTTTCTGTCTTGACACTTTGAAGTCTTCCTTGGTCTACCAGTATGTTTGCCTTTAACAACCTTCCCATGTTTGTATTTGGTCCAGAGTTTAGACACAGCTGACTGTGAACAACCAACACCTTTTGCAACATTGCGTGATGATTACCCCCTTTTAAGAGTTTGATAATCCTCTCCTTTGTTTCAATTGACATCTCTCGTGTTGGAGCCATGATTCATGTTAGTCCACTTGGTGCAACAGCTCTCCAAGGTGTTATCACTCCTTTTAGATGCAGACTAATGAGCAGATCTGATCTGATGCAGGTGTTAGTTTTGGGGTGAAAATTTACAGGGTGATTCCATAATTTATTCCTCAGATTGAGTGAGTCCATATTTTTGTTCCCTCTGCTTGGTCTAAAACAGTAACCGTTACTGACTCCCCACAATTTTTTTTCTTTATTTCTTATAGTGTTTCTTAAAGCAAGAAAGTTGCCATTTGAAATGACTTAGTTTTGTGTCATATCTGTGATCTGCTTTTTTTCTACAAAATTAAACATCTGAATGGACATCCTCCGAGGCCGGTGATTCCATAATTTTTGCCAGGGGTTGTATAATCTGAACTATTGACTGCACAGGTTATGATGAATTTGTTTTGTTAATAGGAAACATTTTTATTCCATCAATGTTCAAATCATGTGATGCACAAATGCGCCGAGTTGGGAACAGGCTAGAAGCTTTCACAGTGCGCGATGGGTGGTTGCTTGGTGAGGAAATGGTTTAGTCATGTAATTCTTCCGAATGAAAACCAGCGCAGACACATTTGGGCATGTGTGCAAGCAAATATGTCCACGCTGATTGGTATGTATAAAAGGAATGTGCCTGGATCCATGCGTACGCAGACTTTGATACATCTGAATTTTTTATGTGCATACAACAGTTTCTGGGGTTTAGCGTATGCCATGTTTCAGCAGGAAATCCACTCAAGTCGTACATGAAGAAAAGTGTGGTTTGAAACCCTTTAAATTCATGCTTATGTTTGCTGTCCATTTTTTTCCTCTCCCTTTTTTTCTTTGTAGCTTACCGTTTTAATCCTTTTTCTTCTCAAAACCAAAAGGGGGAAAACATAACATGGGGAAAATCTGAAAATTAAAACTGTAAATTAAACATAAAAAGTGTCTGCTTATATAAACATTTGTATCCAAATCCCTGTTTGTCCCAACTGTTCAGACATTGTACATGTATTGTTCACGTGTTGTAGATGCATATATCCAAATTCCCCCCCAAGAAGAATTGAAATTAAAATCTTGTTGAAGTTAGAGGGCGTAACCTTATTAACATCAAAGTTCGACCAGTTTTTCTTCAAAAATATCAACTCGATTCTTCAATTTGAATGTGGTCCTCGCCATGATATATACACATTATTTTACCTTGACAGGTCATGCTTTGCATGTACACTTTCAAAATGGAAAGTGTAAACAGAGATGTTTATAGGAGCTTGAAAAGAGCTTTAAAATGACACCAAATCCAGCTCACTGGCTGCTGAATCATTTGAGATATGGGCATGTAAAATCATGTGTGGCAATCAGTTGAAAATTAGTTGGTGTGTGTCTCATTAATTTTAGGATATGAGCAATAACATGAGAATTTTGAGCATTACGGTACTCATGAATCCTAAAGCCCCTTTCACACCAGGCCTGCGCAGCATTGCATTGTGCTGCATATCGAGTACGCTGGAATGGCTACATCATGAAAAAAAAAAAAAAATGTTGCACGCAGGGGGAAGCTTGGCCTGCTTCTTGAAACTTTGCTGCCAGCAAAGTTTAGAATAAAATCTAGCAATGCAGATACATACTGATAAAAAGCCTAAAAGGATTTTTTTTTTTTTTTTTGCCAGACTGGCATAGGGTAGCATACAATTGCGTAAGCATGGTGTACAGTAGCGTAGTGTTGCACAGACTGGCATAAAAATATCTGAGAAAAAAAAAATTCAACTTTAATTTTTTTGCATCCCTTGGCGGATTGTCACGTAGGGCTGCATAAACTCAATGTAGTCGGTACGCTGCATAAACTCAATGTAGTCGGTACGCCACATTATGGAGCGCTATGCAGGCCTGGTGTGAGAGGGGCTTAATCATCCCACAATGACTTGCGTTAACAGATTCTTTGCTGATTTGACACAATGTCCCAAAATGTGAATATCCACAAGGAAAACACCATGGGATTTTTTTTTTTTTTTTTAAATCAATACAGTTGTATGTAAAACTTTTGGCACCCCTGATGATTTCCATCATTTTCCTTTATAAATCATTGGTTGTTTGGATCAGCAATTTCAGTTAAATATATCATACGTATAGCAGACAAACACAGTGATATTTGAAAATTGAAGTTTATAGGATTTACAGAAAGTGTGCAATAATTCTTTAAACAAAATTAGGCAGGTGCATAAATTTGGGCACCCAACAGAAAAAAAAAAAAAATACATCAATATTTAGTAGAGCCGCAGAAATAACAGCCTCTAAATGCTTCTTATAACTTTCTTTCTGGTTGAAGGTATTTTGGACCATTCTTCTTTACAAAACATCTCCAGTTCAGTCAGGTTTGCTGGTTTCCGAGCATGAACAACCCGCTTAAAATTACACCACAGATTTTCCAATAATATTCAGGTCTGCGGACTGAGATGGCCATTCCAGAACATTATACTTGTTCCTCTGCATGAATACCTTAGTAGATTTTGAGCAGTGTTTAGGGTTGTTGTCTTGTTGCAAGATCCAGCCCCGGCGCAACTTCAACTTTGTCACTGATTCATGAACATTGTTCTCAAGAATCTGTTGATATTGACTGGAATCCATGTGACCCTCAACTTTAACAAGATTCCCAGTACCTGCACTGGCCACACAGCCCCACAGCATGATGGAACTGGAACCACCTCCAAATTTTCTTGGAATGCTGTGTTCTTTTTCAGCCATGCATACCGCCCATTGTTATGTCCAAATAACTCAATTTTAGTTTCATCAGTCCAAAGCACCTTATTCCAAAATGAAGCTGCCTTGTCCAAATGTGCTTTAGCATACCTCAAGCGACTGTGGCGTGTCCGCAGAAAAGGGCTTCCTCTGCAATACAGCGTCTCCTTGTGCAAAATGCGCTGTGTAGTTGAACAATGCTATCTGCAGCAAGATCATGTTGTAGGTCTTTGAAGCAGGTCTGTGAGTTGACTATGACTGTTCTCACCATGCTTCACTTCAGCTTATTTGAGATTTTTCTTGGCCTGCCACTTCGGGCCTTAACTAGTACTGTGCCTGTGGTCTTCCATTTCCTCACTGTGTTCCTCAGATAACTCTTTGTATCCTTCCCCAAAAACATGATGTTTTTTCAGGTCATTTGGGAGTTGTTTAGAGGCTCCCATTTCGCCACCCATTAGAAGAGATGCAAAGAGGAGAAACATTTGCAAATGGCCACCTTAAATATCCTTTCTCATGATTGGATTCACCTGTGTAAGGAGGTTACCAAACCAATTTTGTGTTCCAATAATTAGTGCTAAATGTATTCAAATCAATAAAATGACAAGGGTGCCCAAATTTATGCACCTGCCTAATTTTGTTTAAATAATTATTGCACACTTTCTGTACATACTAGAAAATTAATTTCACTTCTCAAATATCAGTGTGTTTGTCTGCTACATAATATATTTAACTGAAATGTCTTATCCAGACAGCCAATGATTCATAAAGGAAAATCATGGAATCATCAGGGGAGCCCACTACTTTTACATATCACTGTATATATGAAGTAACAAACATCCACTTTGGAACCAGTAAAGATTTAAACTAACAATAATGATTTTTTTTGTTTTAGTTAACAATGGAGTGTTGTTCAAACATATGCAGTGCTGTAAAAGTCACGATTATTAGTCACCTTTGCTGGGGCTCAGATTCTGATCGATGAAAACCTTCAGCTCCCCATTAGTTTCAATCAGACCAGCCTGTGGAAGACAAAAACATCATGGATAGCAACTTGCTCCTTAAACAACAGGTGGACAGAAGAGCAGGTTTGGCATAATTCTAATGACAGACGCAAGACAGCTTGCATTAAAATCTGCTTCACTGCACATTTTAAAACACCATTAAAGAATCACATATCAACAGGTCAGCCAAAGGTTAAGCAAACCAATACAACTTTATTCTTTCAAATACATCTTCAATGTTTGTTTGGTCTGTCACCTTCTGGGACTTAACAGAAATTAATGTTGCAATCCACTGGGGCTCAAACTACCAGACTGTCTCCACAGTTGCAATCTACACTCAACAAAAATATAAACACTTTTGTTTTTGTTCCCATTTTTCATGAGCTGAACTCAAAGAGCTAAAAATGTATCTCTCTCAAATATTGTTCACAAATCTGTGTTAGTGAGCACATCAACGCACTCAAAAACATTCAAAGGAGAACCACAAACTTCTACCTGGATTTAAGGACCTTACTTACAACTGGAGAAACTGAAGCTCCCTACCCTAGCATATCAAGCTCTACCAAATATTGACAGGGAAATATGATGCCGCAGTCTCTAACTTCATAAATTTAAGCCATAGCATGTCATCAAGGGGCCACCAACTTAAAATTGAACATCTGGAATAACCTACCCAAACATGTGAGTGCACCAACCCTCAACAGCTTTAAAAACCACCTTGGCAAACATTGGAGAGTTCATCTAGATCGCCACCCGTTAGATTTGAAAAAATTAGCGCTGCAGCCCACTACTGATTTCCTTTTGTTTGTTAGGTCTGATTATTCCAAACTTCTTCAAGATCTATATAATGTATTTAAATATATTCCTTATTTAATTTGATTTGTGCAGCACAATATTATTTGACAGCAGATATATTCACAAAGTACAGAGACTAAAGTACTGCCAACCTGTTTGATTTACAAGCAGGAGTTGGACTGCTGGACCCAACTTTAGGTCTGGGCGCATCTGTTGGTGCTGTGCTTCGCTGCATCTATCACACTATGGAACCACATTAGGTCCCATATGGCAACTACCCTGGTAGGCAACGGTCCATCTCCACCCCTCAAAAATAGCCATCTGCAGCAGCCTGGTGGAATGTGGGCATATCCTTGTCCTTTTCTACAACCCCTGGCAAAAATTATGGAATCACCGGCCTCAGAGGATGTTCATTCAGTTGTTTAATTTTGTAGAAAAAAGCAGATCACAGACATGACAAAACTAAAGTCATTTCAAATGGCAACTTTCTGGCTTTAAGAAACACTATAAGAAATCAAGAAAAAAAGATTGTGGCAGTCACCAACGGTTACTTTTTTAGACCAAGCAGAGGAAAAAAATATGGAATCACTCAATTCTGAGGAAAAAATTATGGAATCACCCTGTAAATTTTCATCCCCCAAATTAACACCTGCATCAAATCAGATCTGCTCATTGACATTGACCCTATGTGTCTTTTTGCAAGGAATGTTTTTGCAGTTTTTGCTCTATGGCAAGATGCATTATCATCTTGAAAAATGATTTCATCATCCCCAAACATCCTTTCAATTGTCCAAAATATCAATTTAAACTTGTGCATTTATTGATGATGTAATGACAGCCATCTCCCCAGTGCCTTTACCTGACATGCAGCCCCATATCATCAATGACTGTGGAAATTTACATGTTCTCTTCAAGCAGTCATCTTTATAAATCTCATTGGAAAGGCACCAAACAAAAGTTCCAGCATCATCACCTTGCCCAATGCAGATTCGAGATTCATCACTGAATATGACTTTCATCCAGTCATCCACAGTCCACGATTTTTTCCTTAGCCCATTGTAACCTTGTTTTTTTTCTGTTTAGGTGTTAATGATGCCTTTCGTTTAGCTTTTCTGTATGTAAATCCCATTTCCTTTAGGCAGTTTCTTACAGTTCTGTCACAGACGTTGACTCCAGTTTCCTCCCATTCGTTCCTCATTTGTTTTGTTGTACATTTTTCGATTTTTGAGACATATTGCTTTAAGTTTTCTGTCTTGACGCTTTGTCTTCCTTGGTCTACCAGTATGTTTGCCTTTAACAACCTTCCCATGTTGTTTGTATTTGGTCCAGAGTTTAGACACAGCTGACTGTGAACAACCAACATCTTTTGCAACATTGCGTGATGATTTACCCTCTTAAGAGTTTGATAATCCTCTCCTTGTTTCAATTGACATCTCTTGTGTTGGAGCCATGATTCATGTCAGTCCACTTGGTGCAACAGCTCTCCAAGATGTGTTCACTCCTTTTTAGATGCAGACTAACGAGCAGATCTGATATGATGCAGGTGTTAGTTTTGGGGATGAAAATTTACAGGGTGATTCCATAATTTTTTCCTCAGAATTGAGTGATTCCATATTTTTTTTCCTCTGCTTGGTCTAAAAAAGTAACCGTTACTGACTGCCACAATCTTTTTTTCTTGATTTCTTATAGTGTTTCTTAAAGCCAGAAAGTTGCCATTTGAAATGACTTTAGTTTTGTGTCATGTCTGTGATCTGCTTTTTTCTACAAAATTAAACAACTGAATGAACATCCTCCGAGGCCGGTGATTCCATAATTTTTGCCAGGGGTTGTAGTTGTCTGTGTCCTCATCACTGAGGCACCTGCTTGCTGGCTCATGCCCAGAGAGTGTGTCACATGGCCAAATTGTCATAGCTGTCAAATCACCCAGGGCCCTTGGGTGAGGTCCTTAATCCCCAAATTGCTCCCAATGTGTAGGGGAGGGCCTTGTATGTCAGCACCCTGACATCAGGGTGAATGGGAACATGAGGCATCACTGTAAAGCGATTGGACTATAAAAGTGCTATATAAATGCAGTCCATTTACAATTTTGGTCTCAAAAGTAATTTACAAAACATTTTCATACTAAATGTAGCTGCAGACAAATTAAAGGTAATCCAAAGGACTCCTTATTTAAATAAATTCTGCCAACAGTTGTGACTGCTGCCAGTAAGTGACATCAATTTTAGAAAGAGAGAAAATTTTAAAAGACACCAACTTGCATGTGACTTTTGGTTGGTGGTGGGAAAAAAAAGGACACCTCTTCTAAACAACGGAGCAAAAATTCAAGGCAAGCATCCATGGATACCCAGTCTTTCAGCCTGCCCACTGCAACTGAAATAAGAAGGTTTGGTAAATGAATGAATTGATGAGTCCACTTGAGGTAAATTCAGTTGACTGGATATGATTTGGAAAAGCACACACCTGTCTACATACGTATAAGGTCCCACAGTTAACAGTGGATGTCAGAGCACAAACCAAGCATAAAGTCAAATAAATTCTCTGCAGACCTCAGACAGGATTGTCTAGAGGTACAAATCTGGGGAAGGGTACAGAAACATTTATGCTGCGTTGAAGGTCCCAATGAGCACAGTGGCCTCCATCATCCACAAATGGAAGAAGTTCAGACCCACCAGGACTCTTTCTAGATCTGGCTGCACGTCTAAATTGGGCGATCGGGGGAAAAGGGCCTTTAGTCAGGGAGGTGATCAAGAACCCAATGGTCTGTCAGAGCTCCAGCATTCCTCTGTGGTGAGAAGAGAAACTTCCAGAAGGACAACAATCTCTGCATTAATCCACCAATCAGGCCTGTATGGTAGAGTGGCCAGACGGAAACCACTCCTTAGTAAAAGGCACATGGGAGACTAGTCAGGCTTGAGGGTAAGATGAATGCAGCAATGTACAGAGACATCCTGGATGAAAACCTGCTCTAGAGCGCTGCTGACCTCAGACTGGGGTGTTGGTTCGTCTTTCAGCAGGACAATGACCCCAAGCACACAGCCAAGATATCAAAGGAGTGGCTTCAAGACAACCCTGTGAATGTCCTTGAGTGGCCCATCCACAGCCGAGACCTGGATCCGACTGAACATCTCTGAAGAGATCTGAAATGGCTGTGCAGATAGAGAAAGATAGGTGCACCAAGCTTGTGGCATCATATTCAAGTAGACTTGAAGCTGTAATTGCTGCCAAAGGTGCATCAACAAAGTATTGAGCAAAGGTTGTGAATACTTATGTACATGTGATTTCTTAGTTTTTATTTTCAATAAATTTGAAAAAAATAAAAACTTTTCATTTTGTCATTATAGGGTGTTGTGAGTAGAATTTTGAGGGAAAAACAAATTTACTCCATTTTGGAATAAGGCTGTTACATAACAAAATGTGGAAAAAGTGAAGCACTGAATATTTTCCAGTAGCACTGTATGAAGACTCCAAGCAGTAAAGTGTTTTGAGGTAAAGTTGCATATAAATTTGGAATGTTCCATAATTCACCTCATAATGGCCATTTTTGTCTCAAGGTTTGGCCAGTCATTTGCCTGTTCACAGTAATACAGTCAAAACTTGGCGGATAAACAGCGTACCACCCTTTTACAATAGCCATGTTGAGGACAAGTCAGAGGCCATCATCTAAAAGACCATACTGAACAAATCTCAGGAAACAGAGGACATACTGAAACATTTTTTTTTGTGCACAGACATCTGTTCTACTGAGGCACATATGCACCAGACCCCTTGTCTCTGTGTCACATGATGATTTCAAATGAAATCCAAAAATTAACTGGGGGTGGTGAGGCACTGCAATCATCTGGATGCCTTGTTTGAGTGGAACAACCATTCCATTTTACTTTTCCATGTGTTGTAGCTCTGAGCACAAAGGACTGTACAACAAGATGACATACAGACCACACTTGTAGTGACTTACATCTTTAGCCATAATCCCAGACGACCAGGGAAGTTGATCTTCAGGCTAAAGAGAATTTTTTTTCTTCCCTTTACCAATTACACCACTGCAAAAGAAACAAAAAATAAAACATGCAATTAATAATGTCAGCTTTCATTTCCAACCAATGTATCATAATGTAAAAAGCATCCTATAATATTAAATATGGTGTACAATATCAGATACTAAAAATTAAACTTATTTTAGGTTAAGGCCCCATCCTTGCACCCAGCACACACACTGACTAATCACTAACGTTAACTTCGAAATTTTTTGATAAATGTGCACAATGAGCACCGAACACACTTCTGCAATAGTATCGACGTGACTGCGCACATGTACAGAACCCAATTAAAGTCATATTAAATGTTTGCAACTTTTCCCATGCTAAGCAAGCACAAGGCCTACTTCAGGTACCGAACACGTCCGGACAAGAACTTCTGCTACAGGTCACACAAACACACCAACTTCATCACACCGTCGCAAAGCTGCCATTGCAATCAAAACCACGCAATAACCTGGTTAAACAAGCGTGCGTGCGGTGGCAACAGCTGCATAAATACGAGAAAAAAACCCGACGGCAGCGAACAGTCTTTTGTTGGGATGCAGCAAGCTAACTCTAGGTGCTAAGAGTTAACGCTCGGTAGCTAGCGAGTTAGCTTAAACACGTTTTAGATTTTTTTTTATTTATTACCTCCATCTTACAAAAGCTGACCAAGGTTAGATACATATTAACATTAGAGTGATATGTTTTCCACTCGCGCGGTGAGTAGAGTTAATATTAAGATTTTTCTGGTGCACTTACGGAGTGCACACTCTTGCTTCTTCGACGGCTGTTGTTGGCATACAAGAATGGAGGAAGAGGAGGTCTAAATCTCCAATAAACAGGAAACAAACTGGCCAATGCCTAATTATTTTATTTTATTATTATTTGCTCCCCGATTTCAGGATCGTGATTACTTACGAATGCGAAGTTTGGCCGATTTTTATTTATGTTTGGCAGCGTTGAGCAGTCAGTGCCAGGACCTCCCTGCTGGCTGACGATGGTAGTTGTTTTCATATCAACGCAGTAACGACCAATAAAAAAGCGCATATATTTCATGTATAACTACTTATTACAGCCACATCAACAAACATATGCCGTATTTATACATAAAATAGAACTTTTGGCCAAGATATTAAACATTCAGTTCTGCTTTACTGCGCGCTGTGAACATTTTATAACCAGCGAAAAACAAAATTTCTACATCTGGCACCTTCCTGTAAAAACAAACAAAATTATACATTTCATAAATGTTATAACAAAGTAACACACGTAGTTCACACATAATCTCTTGGCTCGACGTTTTTGCACAGCAGCTCGACATGTAGCCAACTCAAAGACTCAAACTCTGCAAACGAGACTCCCTGAGCTGTCAAAAACCAAACACGCCAACTCCATCCATGAACTGTTAACTAGTTACCAACAGGTTTTGCAACAACTAAGCACCGAACAAACCCGCGGATTCGATTCAAGAGCGAAAGCAACACTACAGCGCTTTGTTAGCCAACAGCTAACTAGCAGGTTCACAAACCACCACCCCCCAGCCACCTGTCACAAACCACTCTGCCGCCGACTAAAATATTTTAGCGACATACTATCTGCTAAACTTACAGAAACAAACAAAAAACACGTATATACAACGTTATGAACCATGCAGTTGGCAGGTTACACCACAACGAGCACGGCTTACCACTGCAGGTTAGCCTCCTCTATTCACTCTCCACTAGCTTTGTTGCTGCACTGCTTCGCACAATCGGATCTTGGCGGTGTCTCGCTTCGTCGGCCTCTGATTGGACGGCAGAGAACAAACGTAAGAAAACAGCCGTCAAAGTGGAGCCAAAGATACTACATTCGGACAAGAGAAACAACTTAAGCAAAAGCTCACTGACATTGCTGTCTCACAAATTTGCGGAAATAGAGGCAAAATTATTTTTTCTTCTTTTTCTCGAATCCCATTGGAACTGTTTTGATATATATACTGATCCTAGGTTTGTAAAGTTATCAAATCTTTGCAATATCGAAATTTTGATCCTTATTAAACATCAAATATTATTCTTTCTATTCATCTTTAATAGATTAGTTGTAATTATTGTAGTATGTCTCTTCTTTTATGTGCATAAATGTGTTCCTGGAGTTTGGATTTTTTGTTTGTTTCATTTACACATGCATTTGCTGACTTCCAAACCAATATATTTAGATATCGCTGGCTAAGACTTTCTTTGCAGTTTGGAGACAAATCACAATTAGAATAGCTTTTATTTGCCAAGTATCCACAGAATACAAGGAATTAGAGGTGGGCGATACCAGGAATTTTGTTATTGATCCGATACCAAGTAAATACAGGCCCAGTATCGCAGATATCGATATCGATACCGATACTTTTTCATATTTAAGCTTCATAGATCCAAAGGATCCAAAAGACCTAGGATAGAATTTTGCCAAACATTGTACGTGACAACAAAATACTTTATTATCACAATCAACATTTTTGTTTACAAAAATATCACTCAACACAACTTAAAACAAAATCTCCTGAGGTAGAGGACTGACAAACCACAATACAAGGGTGCACTGCTCCATGTTGTGTGACACAGCGCAGCGCTGCTCTTACAGATGGAGAGTTTGATGAATCTGCGTGCGCAGCAGTCAGTGCATGCGGGAGAGAAAAAAAAGCTTGAGTATCGATCTTTTTACACGAGGAACATTCAATATCAATACCAATGTTGGTGTCAATATTATCGATATTAGGGTCGATCCGCCCAGCTCTACAAGGAATCTGACTTCGGTTTGAGCTGCACTCTTTCTGTATGGCATGTATAAATATACATTAAGCAGAATAATTCACAGAAATGTGCAAGAAAAATAAAATATGCAATAAGAGAAAAAATGTGTGAAACAAACAGATTGAAGTTGTACATGAGGTATATGAATTAATGAGTTTTTATGGCAGGTTAAGTTGTTCATCAATGTGATGGCCTGTGGAAAGAAACTGTTTCTGTGTCTGGTTGTTTTGATGTACATAGCTCTGTAACATTGACCAGAGGGAGGAGTTAACAGTGTGTGTCCAGGGTGTGAGGGATCTGCAGAGATGATACCAGCTTGCTTCCTGGTCCTGGATTGGTATAAGTCCTGGATGGAGGGCAGGGTGGCTCCAATGATTTTTTTTTTCTGCGGACCTGACAGTTCATTGAAGTCTGTGCCTGTCATGTTTGGAGGCAGAGGGGAACCAAACAGAGATGGAGATGCACAGGACAGACTGGATGATGGATGCGTAAAAGATGCTGAACAGGGGCAGGTTGAACTTCCTGAGTTGTCTGAGGAAGTACATCCTCTGCTGTGCCTTTTTCCTGATGGAGTCGATGTGGAAGGTCCACTTCAGATCTTGGCAGATGGTGGATCCCAGGAACTGGAACGTGTCCACAGTAGGCACAGTGTTGTTGAGGAAGGCTGGGGTGAGTGGTGGTGGATTCCTCCTGAAGTCTATCATCTCCACAATCTTGAGCAGGTTCAACTCCAGGTTGTTCTGACCACACCAGACAACCAACTGTTCCACTTCCTCTCTGTATGCAGCCTGATAACTGTCCTGGATGAGTCCAATGATGATGGTGTCTGTAGTTTAACAGAGGGGTTCCTTGTGGTTCCTTGTGTTTGTGTAGAGGGAGGAGAGCAGTGGGGAGCGCACACACCCCTGAGGGGCGCCAGTGCTGGTTGTCTGTGTGCTAGATGTGATGCTCCCCAGCCTCATCTGTGGTGTCCTGTCTGTCAGGAAGTTGGTGATTCACTGACAGGTGGGAGCTGGCACAGAGAGGTTGGAGAGTTTTTGATAAAGAATGTCGGGGGTGATGGTGTTGAAGCCCGAGCTGAAGTTCACGAACAGGATCCTCACCTACGTCTCTGCCGCATTCAGGTGCTGTAGGATGTAATACAGATCCATGTTGACTGCATCCTCAACTGACCTGTTTACCTGGTAGGCAAACTGCAGGGGTCCTAGCAGCGATCCTGTGATATCCTTCAGGTGGCTCAACACCAGCTGTTCAAAAGACTTCATGACTACAGATGTCAGGGTGACAGGCCGGTAGTCATTTAGTCCTGTTATGGAGGGTTTCTTTGGAACTGGTGCATTTGAAGCAGGAAGCGACCTCGCACATCTGTTGAAGATCTGGGTGAAGATGGGCGCCAGCTGGTCAGCACATGCTCTCAGACGTGAGGGGAAGACACCATCAGATCCTGGAGCCTTTTTGATCTTTTGTTTGCAAAAGTGCTGGCATCCGCTAACACATTTTCTAAACTCCACCCAACCTCTCCTCTCATCCATGATTCATTGAAATTGTTTGATATGTATTTTTGTAATGCACTCTAACATCTTAAGAACACTCTGGATAAAGACATTTTTGCAAACCTGTACAAGTTACAGCAGGAGCCTTTGCAGGCCAACATGAGTGTTGCCATCATTTGAATTAAAAGCATGAATCAGTTTTTAGATTTGAAGAAGCTCGGAAAGGATTACTTTGAAATTCAATCTGAATCTTTCCAGCTCCGTGACATTCCAGCAGTAGTCTGCTGTTTGGAATCTCCCTGAGGGCGGAATTAGGTTGGCGTGAGTTCTCTTGACTATATAGGCCCACAACCCATCACATCCACTTTACAAAATGTTGGTAGCGCCTCCTGCTGCACTGGAGGCGCCAGTATCCACTCATCTTCACGAAAAAGTCTCATGCTGTTAAGTTCCGATGCTCCGCAATGCGTTCGGGTCTCACACTCACAACTTTGGGATATTTTAAGAGTATCCTAAAAGTACTGTAAAGATACTAATTGAGTACATACTTAAAGTGCAAGTATGCACTAAATCATATGAGCCATTAACTCATGATTATGACATACTAAGCTATAATTAACAAATACTTTGGGATACTTTGGACTAGAGTATTATAAAAGTAAGGATTTGGTATGTACTTGAAGTAGCAAGTATGTAGTAAATCGTAGTTATGAACTATTAATTCATAATAATGATATATGAGGCTGTAATTAAGAAATACTTACTTTCGTATACTTGGTGAATATTGTACGACACTTTAAGAGTATGCAAAAAGTAAGGATTTGGTGTACGTGAAGTAGTAAGTAGGTAAATCACAATTATGAATGATTACATATTCATAATAATGATATACGAAGCTGTAATTAACAAATGTTTACTTTAGGATACTTTAAGAGTATTGTAAAAGTAAGGATTTGGTATGTAAATAAAATAGTAACTAAATCATAGTTATGAACTATTAATTCATAATAATGATATATGAAGCTGTTATGAACAAATACTTTAACATACTTTAGGATTATTGTAAAAGTAACTATTTGGTATATACATAAAATAGTAAGTATGTACTAAATTGTAGTTATAAACTATTAATTCATAATAATGATATATGACGCTGTTATTAGCAAATACTTTAAGATACTTTAAGACTACTGTAGGATACTTTAAGAGTGTTGTAAAAGTAAGGATTTGGTATGTACTTAAAGTATTAAGTATGTACTAAATCGCAGTTGTGAACTATTAATTCATAATTCTGATATATGAAGCTGTAATTACCAAATACTTACTTTAGGATCCTTTAGGAATATTGTTAAAGTAAGGTTTTGGTATATACATAAAGTAGTAAGTATGTACTATATCACAGTTATGAACTATTAATTTATAATTATGATATATGAAGCTGTAAATAATACTTTAGGATACATTAAGAGGATTGTAAAAGTAAAGATTTAGTACATACCTATAGCAAGTATGTACTAAATTATAAAATATGAACTACTAATTCATTAGCCACACTATAATTATGTAAACACTCATAAAAGCTGAGGTTTTTTTTTTTTCTCAGCTGGTAAAGCTAACAGCGTTCAAAATGTGTTTACAGCCTGGATATAACAAAAGATAAGATAAGATAAGACAAGATTGATCAAGGAAATTCCCTTGTGTGTGTGTGTGTGTGGGGGGGGGGGGGGGGAATACAATTATACAAAAACAAAAAGAATAGATATGTATAAAGACAGACACTATGGAAAGCTATATACAGTATTTATATACATAGTCGTATGTTCGGTTACATTTTGTGTGTGTGTGTGTATATATATATATATATATATATATATATATAATATAAAATGTGATGTCACAGGGCAGTGCAGGTGATAATGTTGTGATGGGAAGGTGTATATTTTATTTGTTTGTTTCACTGGTATTTGAATGAGGCTAATTTGACAGCAAACCGTCTCCGCGTGCCACCCAAAGATAGTAGATAAGTACAGAGAAGTGACACCGACACCGGGAAGAAAAAAAAAAAAAAAAAAACGACAGCTGTCTACTTCCGCGCATGCGCAGAATGCCAGCGACGGTTGAGCTACCAAACTGGTCAAACAGCGGCTGTGAAAATGGTAGGTAACCAAAATAAACACAAAGCCAGGCGCAGCTTCTGCTGCTGATAAATGCTGAGCCGTGCCGCCGGTGTTTTGTGATTAAAGTCAAAGCAGTATCGCGTTTTGTTGAAGTCTCCAGCTCGGGTTTTTCTCAGTTAGCCGCTCCTGTAGCGAAGGTCAGCTGGTGATATTTTGAGCGATGCTAGCTGTTAGCACCTAAAAACAGCACACCTCGAGCTGTCCGAGACAAATCCCGCAACATCTGTGCGGGACACGCTCTTATTCTGCGTTATTAACACGGCGTTAGTGTCGCAGAGAGGGGTTGTTTTTTTTTTGAAGCTCACTCAGCTAACCTTAAGGAGGTAAGTTAGGAGCTGGCGGTGTGTCGGCAATGCTAACTTTCTCCATTTGTCCCCTCGGTGAAGTGATCTGTAAACCAATACTGCAGTTTACTTTGTGTTCTTTGTACTAGTTTGGAAGTGTCATTCTGTAAAGCGGTGTTAACTGTTGGAAGACACTGCAGAGTATCAGGATGTATATGTAGGGCAGCAATAATATTGTATCAAATTAGTTACTTAACAGTAAAGATCAACAAGAGTCCTGGTCATTTTTCAAACAAAAATGCCAGACATCCACTGGTTAATGTTCACGTTCATTGTACTCTGTGTACCTTTAAAGACCATAACATTTTTGGAGACCTTTTTGAGAAGTCAAGAATATGTTTTTTTTTTGTCATAGCGAATGACTCGCCCATTACTATAGATACAGTCGTGTACAAAAAACACAAATTTCCATGAGTATGACACCCGTTGTTATTAAACTACCCAATGTCACGGTTTATAGAGGGTTTTCATGTGACATATTGGTCACGTCATTTTGTGTCTCGCGCCCATTCTGAATTATGATGCGGTGGCCGCTGTGATACGCTACATGCATTTGGCGAACAATTGCAGAAGCTTCAACGTCGATGTGAAGAAGCCTCATGGCACCATGGCGCTGAGAGAGATCCGCCGGTACCAGAAATCCACTGCTACCAGAATTTTATTTTATTCGGCAATAAAATTATATAAGAATATATAAAAATACCGCCGAGGATAACACAAGAACGCTTCCAATACGGATGCTTCTTTGCATTGTGGTCCCCAAGCACCGAGCTGCTGATCCGCAAGCTGCCCTGGTGAGAGAAATCGCTCAGGACTTCAAGACGACCTCTGCTTTCAGAGCTCCGCTGTGATGCTCTGCAGGAGGCCGGCGAGGCTGACTTGGTCGGCAGATTCCTAGTTCACAATATCGCAGTGTGACACTGTCGGCCAGTTCGTTATATCACCACTAAATTCACTATCTGGTATAAGATACGGATCCACTGAACCAACTGCTACACATCTATCACGATAAATAGCTTTATCTCGAGGATTTAAAGCATCGTAATAACTGTACATTCTCTCCATTTTTCTATCACGCGCCAGCCTCTTTGTAATCCAGAATGGAGATGGCACCTGTCCTGCAGCAAATCGGTCACGTGATTGAAAACCCTCTATACACAACACCGAAACCTAAGTTTGGAGTTTGAAATTCATCAACTGCTTCCTGCACAGCTTCAACACTGTGTTGTCACTCTTATCTTGCCATAATCGTGGTAGCTCCTTAATGGATGCCATACGATCATGGCGGTTTGTTATTGGATACTATACAAAGTGCTGGAGTACGGTATCGTATCAATACCCATTTCAAAAGAAATATTCTGTTCTGACATGTCAGTGTTTGCTGCTATGATGTTAATGAGCATTATATTTAGTATTCTTGGGCTTTTCCGAAGCCTGTGCATTTTAAAATGCAATAAGTGAATACATGGAAAAACTACTCTCCCACCTCCACCAAGATCCAGGCTTTCAACAGCTTCCTGGATGCAGTTATCCGAAGTGTATCTGTATTCGGTGAAAGCGTGGAAGTTGTTGTACATTCACTTTTCTCAGCGGTGACATTTATATCTCTGGATACTCCGCCTTTGAGATTGGAAGATGCCTGGGAAGAGCTTATGGAATCATCATGTGACTGGGTAGAGGTGTTTTGGTGATGCCGATGTCTTTGCAAAAGGAAGGTCCAGGGGCCTGTACTACGAAGCGGGGTTAACTTACTCAGATGTAACCCAGGGTCAACCTCTTAAACCGGGGTTGACAAAACCTGGTTTCCTCAAGTGGTGTTAATCGGTACTACGACGCTGAATAAGATGTTGATTTGTTGAACCTGTGTTAACCTAATTGGAGTTTGTGCGCGTTCACATAAAAGGGGCGGGTTGCAGCGTACGTCACCATTTTTCAGTGATGGCGCAGTCACCTTACTTTACCAAAGAAGAATGCACGATTATTATGCGGAGCTACGAGGAATTTAAATTAATGTTAAGGGGGAAATCAAACACATCGTCTGCCAATAAAGCAAGACAGGCTTGTTGGCAACGTATTGCTGATTGGGTAAATGCGTACGTACAATTCAATTGTTCCCCAAATCTGTTACAGATGATTAACCTGTGGAATGTCTAATATGTGTAAAAAATGACCTTCTTTCATTAATTACGCCCAGATGCAACACGATTCAGAAGTGGGCATAGGCCTACTAATAAATGTTAGGTTAATTTAATGTTTCCTAAATAGGCTACCTTGACTGTATGATTGCTATTCCTAATCCTGTCAGTATTTCAGATGCAATAGCAGTGCCAAACGCACCTGGCAGCAGGTGAAGAAGAAATATAAAAACATCCTTCAGAACGGTAGGTTTATATTCATAGCTTGATAAGCCCCACTTCGCCTAATTAATGGACATGCATTAGACCTATTTTGATATTAGTAATTACCCGCGATTGCATAAAACCCTTCTTTGATTTGCATTGTGGATAAATGGCCAGGGAAAACGACAAATGCATCCAACAGTTTAGATAGAGCAAGTACTACCTTGCGAATCATACGACATACAGTATTCTTGCTCAGATGTTCAGCATCACTGATGGAATACATAAATTGTCCACTGGCAAAATAGGCACAAGGCACATTATCTGCTCGATTGTCGGGGCATTGCTACACTGTAAAAAATGACTTGTTTTTACAGGAAAACGCTGGCAGCTGTGGTTACCGGGGAATTCCTGTAAAACATACAGCAGCACAGTAGATAACATTACAGACATAATATGTATATGAATTTACAGTGATTGAACCACGGCTGACTCACATTAAAGGAACTGTTAAATCTACAAACGAGCTCTCTTTTTTTGTACATTTAACTGCTGTATTTTTTACAGGAATTCCCTGGTAACCACAGCTGCCAGTGTTTTCCTGTAAAAACAACAGTCTTTTTTTTTTTACAGTGTACGATGGGTGATGTTACAGACTTCTGGCCCGATCAGCTGACAAAGATAACGAATTCCCTCTGCCGAAAATCTATATCTTTCATAGAGAATATCATCCGGGTATGTCAGCGGATTCTGGCGGTCTTTAAAAGCCCTCGCCCTGCGAAGAGAGCCCCTCACAATTTGTGCCCCAATATCAAACGGATCATCCAGATAGGCCGGCATTGTCTTCGGAGTGATTGACAGTGGATGGATGGTACTTATAAAGGGAGTGGTTAAGCGAAAACCTCAAGCTAACCGAGAACATAACCTGCTCGGAGCAGGTTTGGCACACAGCATAAATTGCCATGGCAGCATACCTCGATCAAAACCTGTCCACCTTTCGTAGTACGGGTTAACCGGGAAGTTACTCCACACATCATCAACTTACTCCCAAAGTTACCCTGATAAGCCAGTAACCCCGCTTCGTAGTACAGACCCCAGGTCTTTAGGATCCCTGTGTTTTGTTTTGTTTTTTTATTTTGTTGTTGGGATTTTTTTCTGCCACAGTTAGCCATACAGCAAAGACTGTCCATGAACCAGTGACTAGCACAACAGCCATAACTATTACTCCAGTAGCCAGGGTGTTGTTTTTTTTTTTTTTTGTTTTTGTTTTTTTTTTTTTGTTTTTTTTTTTAAATAAATAGCAAATAAATCTTTAGGATTCCAAGAATGTGTCTCAGTTTTGAACACTTTCGCTACCTGTGTCACTCATTGGTTTAATTAATGAATAAAACATCAATACAATTGCAGTTTACTGCATTTGTTTCTGCTTGGAGGAATGCAGAAGGCAGAGTTTGGTGGCTTAGCTGTCTGCTTCATAGACACATGCTTATCAAAGGTTGTCCCCCAAAAAGTTGGGCAGCGTAGTGCTGTTTCACTGTCACCTCTGCAGCCTATTTTTTCAAAACAGGAAGAGTGAACAAGTCCTCAAAATAGGAAGAATACGTGTTGGATTTGAAACAGTTTCACATCTTCTGTCATTAGTTGTTGGAATTAATTAGTAAAACATAGACATTTTTTTAAAAGTATTATCTACTGTCATCTCCCTGTTGTAAATTGAGCATTCACCTGCTGCATTACCAGGGTCATAGACTCATCCTGATTGATTATCAGAGTAATTAATGATCATCATGAAATGACAGCATAGTTGATCAGTAGAAAAATAATTGGCAAATTATTTTATAATCAGTTATCATTAACAAAAATACCAAACCTGCGTCTTCTAAAAAGTGAAGATTTCTTTTTTATACTTCCCATCATTGCAAATGGAACATGTTTGGATTCAAGGGTGCAAAATAGTCATTTAAAACATCACCTTTGGCTTTGGGAGACTTTGTGATATTTCGCAGAAGACATGTATACGCTGCATCCAGAAAGTATTCACAGCGCTTCACTTTTTCCACATTTTATTTTACAGCTTCACTCCAACTTCTTCTTTTCCCTCAAACCTCTATACACAGTGCTCCATAATGACAATATGAAGAGGTTTTTTGAGACTTCTGCAAATGTGTGTGTATGTATATATATATATATATATATATATATGCCTTTGTCATGAAGCTCAAAATTGACCTCAGGTGCCTCCTGTTTCCACTGCTCATCCTTGAGATGTTACTTAATTGGAGTCCACCTGTGTTAAATTCAGTTGATTGGACATGATTTGGAAAGACACACACCTGTCTACATATAAGGTCCCACAGTTGACAGTGCATGTCAGGACACAAACCAAGCATGAAGTCAAAGGAATTATCTGTAGACCTCCGGGAGAGGATTGTCTTGTGGCATCAATCCGGGGAAGGGTACAGAAATATTTCTGCTGCTTTGAAGGTCCTGATGAGCACAGTGGCCTCCATCATACATAAATGGAAGAAGTTCAGATCCACCAGGACTCTTCCTAGAGCTGGTCGCCTGTCTAAACTGAGCAATTGGGGGAAAAGGGCTTTAGTGAGGGAGTTGACCACAAACCCGATGGTCACTCTGTCAAAGCTCCAGCATTCCTCTGTGGAGAGAGGAGAACCTTCCAGAAGAACAACCATCTCTGCAGCAATCCACCAATCAGGCCTGCCTTGAGGAATGGCCAGATGGGAGCTGGATGAAAACCTGCTCCAGAGCGCTCTTGACCTCAGATGGGGGCAACGGTTCATCTTTCAGCAGGCCAGTGACCCTAAGCACACAGCCAAGATGTCAAAGGAGTGGCTTCAGGACAACTCTGTGAATGTCCTTGAGTGGCCCAGCCAGAGCCCAGACCTGAACCCGATTGAACATCTCTGGAGAGATCTGAAAATGGCTGTGCACCAACGCTTCCCATCCAACCTGTTGGAGCTTGAGAGGTGCTGCAAAGAGGAATGGACAAAACTGTCCAAAAATAGCTGCACCAAACATGTGGCATCATACTCAAGTACACTTGAGGCTGTAATTGCTGCCAAACGTGCATGAACAAAGCGTTGTGCAAAGGGTGTGAATACTTATGTACATGTGATTTCTTATTTATTTTTTAAATAAATTTGCAAAAATATAAAAAAAAAATACTTTTTCATGTTGTCATTATGGGGTGTTGTGGGTAGAATTTTGAAGGGGAAAACATGAATTTACTCCATTTTTGAATAAGGCTATAACATAACAAAATGTGGAAAAAAAGTGAAGTGGTGTGAACACTTTGAGTATAAGTAATTAATTCTTTTAAAAATGTAAACTTTACATAACAGTCAAGACTATTAAACTTAGCCCTTGTTGGAATTTTGTACACTTTGTTTTTTTAACTTATGCATATATTATTTTTCTGTGTTTCATCTTGAAGTGAAAAGTGCACATATTTTCTGTTTCCTGTCCTATAAATTAGAGAAAGTAGCAAATTGTCATGTTAAAAAGGTCAGAATGTCATCCATTTCCTGATCTAAAAACGGTTCAGTCGATTGTCATGCCTTGTTCTGTAATTGTCTGTTGCTCGTCTGCTTGACTAACTTTCTGATGCACTTGTTTGTTTTTTATGGTGTCAAAGTAATGCCGTCATGTTTTCACCGTTGCATCATTCTTTCATACATATTGTGATGTTTTGATTTTTGCGGAGAGAGCTAAGCCGTGCTGGGGGGGGGGGCGGTCAAATTAACACTCCAGACTCGCAGCACCTCGGGGTCCCGAGGACGGCATCAGTTTCAGTGCTCATGTTACATCTGTGAGTGTAGTTCAGCGAGGGGCCCTTCTGGGTATAGCATGTGATTTCACAGAACACCACCCATCAGAAAAGCTTGTTTTGCCTTCGGGCGGAACATATTTACCACAATGTCCGCGCGGCAGTGCGAGCGTCCCCCTGGCTCTCAAGTCTGTCTCGTCCTCATCACCGTCGCCTGAATGCCTGTAGACACGTGTGTGTCATTGTGTGTTCTCGTCTGCATTTCCGTTTGCGTTTGCGTGCTGCTGTCTGTCCTCTCTGAACTGATTACACCTGTACCTGACAGTCCGTGTCCCGTACTCCTGCAGCATAAGCTAAAGTCTTCACAGCGGGACAAGGTACGGCAGTTCATGTCCTTCACACAAGCTGGAGAAAAGACAGCCGTGTACTGCCTGACGCAAAATGACTGGAAACTAGAAGTTGCGACAGATAACTACTTCCAGAATCCAGATCTCTACTCTAAGGAATCTATGAAAACAACAGTCGACAGGAAAAAACTGGAGCAGCTCTACAATCGCTACAGAGGTAAGCAGGAGTTTGTGTTGTAGATTTTGACCAGAGAGTTTTCTGAAATGTTTCCACAGTATCTTTAGAGAGATTATACTTTGTCTCTGGTTTAGTGTTGTAACAATTAGATTGATTAGAAAAAAATCTAATCATCTATTTGGATAACTGATTAACTAGTTTTCAAGGAAAAATGTCAAAACCTCACACATTATGGATTCTCGCCGCTTCTCTCATTGGAGTCACGTCTGGGAGCGTGCACAGGGGCCGCATCCACGGCACCACAGAACCGAATTGGGTCTTGGATGGCAGCCACCCAGGCAGAGAACCGGTCCATCACCACATCTCTAAAATAGCAATCTCTCTGTCACAGCCAGGCGAGGCGTGGGCGCCCCCTTGGCCTTCTCCGGCCATTGGGGTCCTCTTCACTCAAACACCTGTGGGTTGGATTGTTCACAGAATGTTTGGAATCAGTGTTAATTAAACTTTACTGACAAAGTGCAGTTATTGTAAAAGTAATCAACATTGAAAATAGGTTTTTTATTGTTGTTTTAACTCCAGTCTGTTTTTGTTGTTGTTTGTTTGTTTGTTTGTTTTTAGCGGGATTTAAAAAAAAAATCTAGAAAAATAGCAATTCAGATGCACATCTCTGAATCTGATTTCTTCTTTGGAGTTAGTTCTATGAAATATCAAGAGAGACACTGGAGGGCACGTAGGTCATACAATTTTTATATCTTTATGTATTTATGTGTTTGAAACACTGCAGGATGAAGCATTTGGCCACTGATGGGGTTATGTATCCTAATACATGCTCTTATACTTTTTTTTTTTTTTTTTTTTGTAAAGAAACTGGAAAAAAAAATGTATGAAGGAGGTTTTTTTTGGAAAAATTTCTGGAGACATTTTGTTGTTGAAAAAGAATGAACCCATTAAGTTTGGTTTTTGATCAAGATCTGCCTGAGGATCCAGGATCAAATTCAAAAACTAAAGCATGAAAATTCAGTGAGGTATGTCTTCTGTAATACATACCAATTCTAAGGTAGAACTCTACAAGTGCTAAGGTATATCTAAATAAAGTAGAATAGAAGAGTAGAGTCACTTTATTGCCTGGTCTTGTGAACCAGGGATGGTAGGTACACCATACATAAAATGTCTACCATCCTATAGGATGATCGGTATGTATCTTGAATGGGGAATCTGGTGGATTTCAGTACATCTTGGGTCTGGTGGAGCCACATATATGGGTTGAATGTTTTTGTTCAGACGTCATCATCCTCTTTGTTTGTTGTTTAAGAACGTCAGGACGCCGTTAGCTCACTGACGAGTGCTACTGTAGTCTATGCTTGCATTATAATGTGTTACTGAATGTGATGCGTGTGATTCTGACAGATCCCCAGGATGAGAATAAGATCGGTATTGACGGGATCCAGCAGTTTTGTGATGACCTCTCACTGGATCCTGCCAGCATCTCCGTCTTGGTTGTCGCCTGGAAATTTCGTGCTGCCACTCAGTGCGAGTTCACCAAGAAGGAGTTTCTGGACGGAATGACAGAACTGGGGTGAGCAATCTTCCACACAGAATTGATTAATTCATCAACAGACAACTAGTCATCCTTGAGTTTGAAAAGGTGTGTTAAAGTTGTTCATTTAATATTAAATAAATAAAAAAGGCTAACTGACTTGTTGCTGCACTTTGAACATTAGCATTTTCTTCTTTTATGTCATTTTTAAATGCACTCTTCTTTCATTTGGGAACAGTTTGAACAAAAGTTATTTGACATTGTTGTCTTGTTATATTTTGTGTGCAGTGATCTAATAATCAGAGTGATCAGTAATAATAGTGAAGTGCAGCTGCAGACACAAACAGAGCGCCTGAAGTGTGTTGTGGTTGTGTTTGTGCGGCACTGTGGAGGGAAGACTTTCTATATTTATCCTCGCCGGCCCCCTTGAGTATTTTGTGCCGGGTGGAATGTCTGAATGAAACAGCTGCAGTGTTTTTGACTTGTGAAGTTTGCGTATCATCCACAGCGTCATCGTGTTTACATCTGGCGGGGTTGTTTGTGTGGAGCGCTTTGTTGATTTGTGTTCTCTCTGTAGGTGTGACAGCCCAGAGAAACTAAAGGCCCTTTTGCCAAGATTAGAGCAGGAGCTCAAAGACAGCGGCAAGTTCAAAGACTTTTACCAGTTCACCTTTAATTTTGCTAAAAATCCCGGACAGAAGGGTCTTGGTAAGCAGAGACGTCAATAAAGGGAATTCAGTGTCTGTTCCGCCAACGTGTTTGACTTTCATCTTCTCTCTGCAGACTTGGAGATGGCTGTAGCCTACTGGAATCTGGTTCTGTCAGGGCGTTTTAAGTTCCTTGATCTTTGGAATAGATTCTTATTGGTGAGTCAAGAAAATGAAGTCTGTTTCAAACTTGTGTCTGAAAGGGCTGATAATTGGCACAGCTTAAGTGGGGGGGGGGGAAACCCCAGAACTACCTGGTTCCTGGAGCCAGTTTATTTGGTCACATTCTTTTGGCTAGCATTCATGATGCTCAGTTATGATTTCCTGCATTTGTTTGTTTGTTTGACAGCATAGAAATAGATCAGTGTTTTCCCATAGAATCCCCCCCCCCCCCAAGGTCCAGTGGTACTCATGTGGGGCGGGGGGTGCATTGTGAGGTGCAGAACACAGAAAAACGTGACAGGCCCAGAAGTGTAACAGCTAAAGTGATGCGCCCGTTGTTTACATAATCTTACCATAGTCCTGCAAAGTTTTATCATTGGTTAAAAAAGATAGATTTCACTGAAAAATCATACATATGTATCATTTTTCCAGCAATATATCCAAAGATGTGGATCAGTCAGTTTGAGCATCACTAACCTCCCCACCATCATCTGCATGGGTGCAAACAATATACATGGGTATAACTAAAATTTAATATGGATATTTGTTGTCAGAATTCCTCCCAGTCATCACTCGCAGATCTCAGGATGCAGGGGCACCCACTTAAAAAAAAAAAAAAAAAAAAAAAACTTTAATCCTAGGTCAGGACAAATGTGGCCCGTGGGCTATAAATTAGTAGCCTTGATTCGGGCACTGTACATCTGTCACAAATAAAAACCATCACGCAGAACACAAAAAAGCATCCCCCTTTTTTATGACACTTTTTTATCATACAGTTTTTCATTGTTTCATTGGCGTTACAAAAAAGTATTTCTGTCCTGGCAGGCCTATAATACTGTAGGGATAACGCTGTCTGATACCTGCATTTACATGGTGTTGATCTAAAAGTCCACATATTCAAAGGCGTAGGTTCGTGCATTTGCAGCTTTGCGAGGCAGACGTAAACAAAATATTGCAACAGATGAAAACAAAATATTGCAACAGATGAGAGAGAGAGAGACAGACAGAGAGAGAGTGATGGTTCTACAGGGTATTTATTTTTTTAAAGCTTCTTCAAAGTTTTACAAAGAATCATGTTTTCAGACCAAGTGAAAATCATTAAGATGCATTCAGCGGTGATCGCTGCCACGTTTGTTAGCAGGAAAATACTAACAATGCAATTCCCATCTGTGTGTTTTAGGGTTATCAGAAAAATTGTTAGATACCAATCAATTCTAAAAATTAATATCAGATTGGATGCTCATTTGCAACAGTATTGATACCAACAGCACCTTTTTCGCCTCCTCCAATTAACACACAACTTTCGAACAGCACCTCTGAAGACAGGCAGGCGCACGGCCCCTCCCCACAGTCGTTTAACTGTCGTTAAATTTCAAGCACCAAAAAAAAAAAAATTGATTTGAAACAACTGATGCACCAGCACTTTGTACCACCTGGCTAAGACATAAAGTCAGAAAGAACCAGATGTGATGCAACATTACTTTACTGGTAACTTACTGGATTGCGAACATTCTGCTGCCGAAAACTGCAGTGTTTCAGCAAACTAGTAGTAACTGTAAAAGAAGTTAGCATTTGAGAGGCTAATCAACATCAGAAACATCGGCACTGTTACTTGAACTTGCTGTTATGGATCAGCTTCCGCTGTCTACCTTTTTGTTTGACATTCATCCGTGGCGGTTGCTGGGTTAGCCGGTTACTCCGATGGGATGACATCAGAGAAGTTTTAAATATAGAAAAAAAAGATTTGACATTTAGGTGAGTGAAACCGTGTCCAGAAATGTGTTCACCAGCACTTGTTTGTTGCAGGAGCACCATAAACGATCCATCCCAAAGGACACATGGAACTTATTGTTGGATTTTGGTAACATGATCGCCGATGACATGTCAAACTATGATGAAGAAGGTGAGTTCGGTGAAACGCTGTTGATTGATCCAGTGTACTTTAGTTGTAACATGTAAATCCATGATTTTAATGATGTCTGTGTTTTGTTTTTTGTTTGTTTTTCCTCTTAGGCGCATGGCCGGTGCTTATAGATGATTTTGTGGAATTTGCACGACCAATCGTGATGGGATCAAAACGTAAAACTCTTTAAATCAAACCCCAGCTATGGAGAGCCCAAACATTGTTTCTTTTACGGTGACTTCATAGTTTTGTTTTTAAGACTTCTACAAAAAAAGGAAAAAGATGAGTGAAAGTTGTAGACTGTGGCGAGATAACGGAAGCACTTGAAGCTGTCAGGAAACCACCTTTCAGGGAACTGTCTAAAATCAATGAGAACTGGCCACATTTTCGTCCTCGTTAGACCGAGGCACGAGACGGACATTGCCAGGATGGACTCCGCCTCTCTTGACGGAACATTAGCATCATGGACACAGCCTTCCTGGTTTGTTTTTTTGCTCCAGGAGAAGCGCTGCCTGCCGCGCCGCTGTGGACTGGTCGGCGTGGATGCACGCAGCACTGAGAGGAGGCTCGCTGGCCCTGTGTACTCTTTAAACAGACTGGAGAAGAGAAAACATTGTCTTTTTAAGGTTGATTGTTTCTTAGTCGGCTTTGTTTTGTTGTCTGAAGCTCGGAGTGAGCGCGCCGCGTTCCCTCGTGTCTGGCTCTAACTTTGAGACGTGCTAACGACACCAGCACCTACAGAACTGTTGCAGTTTTTACTGTAAATAATGTATCTATTGGGACAGTTTACAAAGAGAGCTATATGAAGAATAATATAAATATGTTCAATTTCTAAATGCAAAAAGATGATTCTTTTATGTCGAATAAGTGTTGGGGTCCCTTAACAGGATGCCTCGATCCTATGAACGGTATGCTGTCGGTATAGATGTTAAGTGGATCTGTCAAGTGATGGAATCAGTGAGCTTCTCATCGAGAGCATGTTCAGCACATTTTAGTACCTCTTGCTGGTTTCACAAATAAATCTTCATGAAAGTAACGGCAGTGCCATAAGAGGTTCTGTTTTCACCCGTGTGTTTGTTGGTTTGTTAGCAGCATTTCTCAAATACCTATGAAGTGATTTGCACGAAGCATGAGTGAGAAGTTTATGTCGGACTACGAGAACCCTACCAGCTATGACAGCTGGCCACGTGTCACCTTTCTCTGTGCGTGATCCAGCGCAGAGCCTGCAGGAGATATCAGGGTGGGCAGTGAGGGCTGAGACAGCGCAGGTTTCCCTGGAAACCGATCACCTCAGCAGGTGGTTTTACTGATGAATCCTGATCATCTGTGAAGTCATCTGCTGAGGTGATCATTCACGAGGAAAACCTACATCCACTTGGCCCTTCATGGCACACTACTGCCCATCCCTGACATAGAGGGTTGCTTCCTGTGAGGTGGTAATGGATCAGTTGTCTGCTAGGGTGGTTGCCATGTAAGACCTGGGAGAGTTCTGTGATGTGGTGGACGCAACAACAGCACATTCTCCCAGATCTGCTTCAACTTAAAACCTTCATATTTGGAGTGTAAGAGGACTTCTTAGTTAAGTCACGTTAACGTGACCTATTTCCTTGAACCCTTTGGAAAGGGTTGAGGCTATACTGCAGTAGGTCAGGTTAGAGCCTAACCCTTGTCCTCAGCACATCCATCTCTCTGATGAGCTTGTTTAAGAGCAGACAGACACCTGAATGAGCTAATCACCTTTTGGTGGCACAAGGAGAGGTGCAGGTCAGGGAGTCCCTGATGACCAGGGTTGGCAACCATTGCTCCACACCACAAAACCAACCTGGCAGAAAACTGGTCCATCCCCACTTGTCAAAAGTAACCATCTATCTGATACAGCCAAGTGTATCCTTGGCCGTCTCCAGCCGTGATGGGTCATGCCCGGAGAAATGAGCCACATGGTCAAAATGACAGAGTTAATGTTCCCAACCTACGCAAGCGATACTACGCATCTGAATCTGCAGTACATTCACATTAATCCTTAATTTAAATTAATTAATTGGACAGTGATTTTTTTTTTTTTTTTTTTTAACCAAACAAAATGTTTGGGCTTGAAAAATGTTTATAAATAGAATCCATTTTCACAAAATGCAGTGAAAAATGTTGGGTTTGGAGCCAGGAAATGTTTAAAGCCATTTTTTGGGGGGGGGTCATGGGGTATTTTAAGCTTTGGCTGTGGTATGCACTCTGAGTGCCCTCTTAGTTTGAAGATTTTGATTTGTGTTATCGTAGAATAGGATATTGTTGGAATGGCTTTTTTATTCAAAATGTTCCTCTGTCCTGTCATCAGTACCAAATTTTTCTTTGGAACTCATTTCTGAAAAAGTGAAAAAAGCAAAAGAGTTTCTCAGATGAATCAATGCCAAACATGGTAATCAGGAACAATTATAATGAAAAGTCTGTTAATATTACATGACATGTAGTGTGTGTGTGTGTGTGTATGAACGTGTGTTATTTATGGTGATGCAAAGTCTTTAGTGAAACTTTGGACACCAAAGGCTTCCAAATCAGGATGACAGGTTACATATGTTTGTTTGCTTGTTTTCATTTTTTTCAGTGTTGCTGCAGGTTCTGAAAGTTGATTACATCATGTGCATAGTCTTAGAATATTGTTAATTTAAGAAAGGTAAATAAAGCATGACTTTGTCAATAATCATATGTAGTTACAAAGTACTTTATGAGCCAACACTGGAGAGATATGAAAAGGTACAACCTGCTGATCACAGTCTACATTTGAACAAGAACTAATTCTCAATGATAAATCGTGTTTTAAGTCCTGGTCACAGTTACAGTGCATCCAGAAAGCATTCACAGAGCTTCACTCTTTCCACATTTTGTTATGTTCCAGCCTTATTCCAAAATGGAGTAAATTCATTTTTCCCTCAAAATTCTACTCACAACACCCCATAATGACAACATGAAAAGGGTTTTTTTTTTTTCCTTCCAAATTGAAAATAAAAACTAAGAAATCACATGTATTCACACCCTTTGCTCAATATTTTCTTGATGCACCTTTGGCAGCAATTACAGCCGCAAGTCTACTTGAATATGATGCCACAAGCTTGGTGCACCTATCTTTGGGCAGTTTTGCCCATTCCTCTTTGCAGCACCTCTCAAGCTCCAGCAGGTTGGCTGGGTAGTGCTGGTGCACAGCCATTTTCAGATCTTTCCAGAGATGTTCAATCGAATTCAGGTCTGGGCTCTGGCTGGGCCACTCAAGGACATTCACAGAGTTGTCCTGAAGCCACTGCTTTGATATCTTGGCTGTGTGCTTTGGGTCAGTGTCCTGCTGAAAGATGAACCGTCACCTCAGTCTGAGGTCAAGAGCGCTCTGCAGCAGATTTTCATCCAGGAAGTCTCTGTACATTGCTGCATTCATCTTTCCCTCAATCCTGACTAGACTCCCAGTTCCTGCTGCTGAAAAACATCCCCACAGCATGATGCTGCCACCACCATGCTTCACTGTAGGGATGGTGCCTGGTTTCCTCCAAACATGACACCTGGCATTCACAACAAAGAGTTCAATCTTTGTCTCATCAGACCAGAGAATTTTGTTTCTCATGGTCTGAGAGTCCTTCAGGTGCCTTTTGGAAAATTCCAGCCAGGCTGTCATGTGCCTTTTACTAAGGAGTGGCTTCCGTCTGGCCACTTTACCATACAGGCCTGATTGGTGAATTGCTGCAGAGATGGTTGTCCCTCTGGAAAGATCTCTCTCCACAAAGGAATGCTGTAGCTCTGACAGAGTGACTATGGGGTTCTAGGTCACCTCGCTGACTAAGGTCCCTTCTCCCCCAGTTGCTCAGTTTAGATAGCTTTAGGAAGCTTCTTGGTGGAGCCAAACTTCTTCCTTTTACAGATCATGGAGGTCACTGTGCTCATTGGGGCCTTCAAAGCAGCAGAAATGTTTCTGTACCCTTCCTCAGATTTGTGCCTCAAGACAATACTGTCTAGGAGGTCTACAGACAATTCCTTTGACTTCTTGCTTGGTTTGTGCTCTGACATGTACTGTCAACTGTGGGACCTTATATGTAGACAGGCGTGTGCCTTTCCAAATCATGTCCAATCAACTGAATTTATCCCAGGTGGACTCCAGTTAAGCTTCAGAAACATCTCAAGGATGATCAGTGGAAATGGGAGCCATCTGAGCTCAATTTTGAGTTTCATGGCAAAGGCTGTGAATACTTACGTACATGTGATTTCTTAGTTTTTAAATTGTCAAAAATCTCAAAACTTTTGCACAATTTTGGAATAAGGCTGCAACGTAACAAAATGTAGAAAAAGAAGTGCTGTATATACTATAGCTCATCTCAACCTGCTCCCAACGCTCACTATAGATCATGATGTCATCTGTTTTTGGAGACTCTTGTCTTGTGATAGTAGCAAAGCGGGCCTGCTCAACTCCAGAAACCAAAGTACTTCAAGTGCAAGTTAAAAGGACTGTCAATATAATGTGAAGAACCACACTCTCAAGCTTATTCTCATGTTTTGTTTTGTTCTTTACTTTATTGGACCATGTCCACTACACAAATGTGTTTTGACCCTAAGCTATTATCAGTTTTGTTCAGTCATATTTTTTGGCTGGGGGGGTTGACATTTTACTTTTTAATTTCTCTGGAAGTAAAACAAGGACTATGAGGTGTACAGATGACATTTTGATCTGTCTTGAGAGTCGGATGCACGTTGAGATTAGCCTGGAGAGGGGGAGGTGCACTCTGGAGAGAAGGGGAATGAAATTGAGAGCAAAGCAAACAAGTGAACTAAACAATAGCGCAAATGGGTATGTGCAAGAGTGGAAGGGAGAGTTTACAAGACTGTAGTGAGACCAGCTATGTCAGGGGTGGCCAAGTTCGGTCCCCCATTTCATCCCCATCCAATGAAAGGCTCATTAAAAGTCTGCTAACGAGTCTTTCATTGGATTCAGGTGTGTTGGAGCAGGGAGACAACTAAGAGTGTCAGGAAGGTGGCTCTCAGGGACCGAACTTGGCCACCCCTGAGCTATGTTGTGCAGCTTAGAGATGGTAGCACTAACAAAAAAGTCAGGAGGCAGAGCTGAAGATGCTGCCATTTTGGGGGGGGCGTGATGATATGGATGGACAGCATTAGGAATGAATAAATCAGGGACAGCACAGGTAGAGTGGATTGGAGACAAAGTCAGAGAGGTGAGATTGAGACGTTTTGGACGTGCAGAGGAGGGAGCCAGTGTATATCGGGAGAAGGATGATAAGAATGGGGTCACCAGGCAGGAGGAGAAGAGGGAGGCCAAAGAGGGGGTTTTTGGATGTGATGAGGGAGGACAGGCAGAAGGAGTTTCTGGACGGAATGACAGAACTGGGGTGAGCAATCTTCCACACAGAATTGATTAATTCATCGACAGACAACTAGTCATCCTTGAGTTTGAAAAGGTGTGTTAAAGTTGTTCATTTAATATTAAATAAATAAAAGGCAAACTGACTTGTTGCTGCACTTTGAACATTAGCATTTTCTTCTTTTATGTCATTTTTAAATGCACTCTTCTTTCATTTGGGAACAGTTTGAACAAAACAAGTTATTTGACATAGTTGTTATATATACAAAATTTGACAGTAAATCCTTACATCACGAGACAAACCTTTGTGTACCTGTTTTGTAGACGGGTAAAAAGCGCACCTGTGGATCTACTGCCCATTTAAGTACTGTAGCTCCGCCTCTCAGTGAAGGCAGAAAGGTGACACTTGGACAGCTTTGTTATTGACCCTGACGGCAGTTGCTTCTTTTCACCTTCACGGTGCAGTGTGTAGTTGAGGCTTTAGCGTAGGAGTCGTTCCTGCACACAAAAGGAAGGAGGGATGGAAGAACCCACTGCTGCTGTTCCATGTAACAGTATCAGTAACAGGTAAGATTGATGGTGATGCGTTATGTCTTTGTCTCTTTTATCTCACTATGGGCTGGATGTCAATTTGCTTTTGCAAACATTTTCCAACGCTGCCTGAGAGCATCTTGATGTAGATGCATCCTTGTTCTTATCTCTGTCATCAGCTCAGTGTTTGCACTTTAGATTTTACTGTCACTTTTGAAAGAGGCTTTAAGTAATATTCTCTTCAAAGTAAATTGCCTGCATGGAAAATAAAAATTATAAGTCCCACTCAAAAGTAATTTGAAGCTGAATTGAAATCCGACTTGGTCATTCGAGCTCCGAGCAACAGAAACCTAATCCAGTGGCGTCTGTCTTTGGGAATATGCCAGAAAAGGGAAAGAGGAAGAAGGTCCCAGACCTTGAGGCCAGTCGGTGTCGATGCTTATCACTGGATTTCACAGCATGTTGGTAAGAGTCCAGTACTCTAGTACTCCTCCTGGACAGGACACCAGTCCAATGCAGGTTACTTCCTCAGCCAAGGCTTGTACCTATTTGCGACTGAGTGGACTCGACCAATGTAGATGAAGTGTCTTGTCCAAGAACACAGACAGGTAGCATGACTGGAACGCAAACCAAGATCTACCTATCGGTAGTCCAATTCCTTATTCCACTGAGCTACCCACTCGGGTGCCACATGTTGTTGCTTTTTGAATTGTTACTCTGCTGTGTCTGGGTTTGTCCCAGTAGGACCGACCCTTATGGGTTTGAGAGATGTCATGATTTTGAATCCTACACGGAGATGATGGAGGAGTATGCCACCATCCTCAACAGAAGGTCCATGAGATGGTCCAAGCTCCTTCATGGGAAACCCCTTATAGAGAAAAACATGACAGGTACAATGAACACATTCAGAGTCACATTCAAAATATTTTTGTTTTGCTTATCATTTGTACTTGTGCACAGTGAAGAGGTTTGTACGTAAAGGTGTGCCCAATGAGCTCCGTGCAAAGATCTGGATGGCAGTTAGTGGTGCTCAGGAAAGGCTAGAGAAGAACCCTGGTTACTACGTGTCTCTGCTGGCCATGCAACACGACATGAAGGTTGAGGAGACCATTCGTACAGGTGAGACCGGCTGCCTCTACTGCACTTGTGCTCATGTACACATGGCACAATCCTCCTTATGTTTGTTTGGTAGACTTGCATCGGACATTTCCTGACAACGTCCTCTTCCAGGCCAAAGCACAACCAGGCCTGCAGAGGGCGCTGTGCAACGTGCTGCTGGCCTACGGACACCATAATAAAACAGTCGGCTACTGTCAGGTAAACACACATTCCTTCTATGTAACCATCTGTTTATCAAAAAAAAAAAAAAAAACGACCAGTTTATTCTCGACCTGTTCAAATTCATCTTTACGACTTTCTCCTCACATAACTTTCTGTGCTGCCTTCAGTAATCCCCCAGACTCCCCCAATAAAGCAAAACTGCACATTTCAGAGGCCTTTTATTGTGGCCAGCCTAAGGCACACTTGTGCAATAATCATGCTGACTAATCAGCATCTTGATATGCCACACCTGTGAGGTGACACAGATTTAGACAGATTTGTGAGACATATTTGAGAGAAATAGATCTTTTGTGAGTATAGAAAATGTTTTAGATCTTTGAGTTCAGTTCATGAAAAATGGGAGCAAAAAACAAAAGTGTTGCATTTGTATTTTATGTACAATGACAATAAAGGCACTTCTTCTTCTTCTACTTCTTTTCCATTTACCCGTCTTGTTGTGATGGCCTGTCTGAAATGTATAATTATTTCTAAATGTAGACATTCATTCATGAAAACCAAGTAATTTCAATTTGGAAGAGATGTATACATTTCTGTGAGCCACAAACAGCACTGTCACAACCCCAAAACACACAGTGCACAAACTAAGCACAAACTAAGTGATACCGTTTAGTTTTTTTTTGTTGTTTTTTTAAGTAGCGTACATTTTCACATGAAAATGCTGGTGTTCCTAATACACATGCAGCATTGCTGTGTATGCGGAGTTAACGCATCACTTTATGGGTAAGGCTCATCAGTAGAATTTTTAATATCTTCTGATTAACTTATTCCATCATCCAGCTGTCTTAGTTGCAACATCATGTTGTAGCCGTGTTCCATTAAAAGCTCATTAATATTTAGCTGTATGTATTTGTTTTTATCTGTTTACACGCTATTTGTTGTAGGGTATGAACTTCATTGCAGGCTACCTCATCATCATCACCAAAGATGAAGAAATATCTTTCTGGCTCCTGGATGCGCTGTTGGGGCGAGTTCTCCCAGGTAAAAACTTCTGTTGGATCATTTCGTCATATGAATTTCATGTTTGTGTGACAGTTTAGTTTGTGACTTTACTCCCTTAAACCAGCAACAACAACTAGAACTATTATTGATGTATTTGTACCACACATTTAAGAAAACCAACTTCAAACTGCTTTACAACAAATAAATCATAAAGCCATTAACCTGTTAATGCCCAGATTTGTTTTTATAAGTGGAAAAAGTTGCATACCTTTGAGATTGTTTTATTGTGAGTATAAAATGACAGTTATACACTTCGTCAACAATTGTTGCCAGTGGGGCAAAACGGGTTAAGGCACATGAATTTCAAATAGAATGTTACATCAGTCGTAAACAAGGCGTCAGTCATGCTGCAACTGATGCCATGACTATTTTTTTATGAAGTATAGATGTAGCCAAGCTTTAATTTAGTCACAGCTATAAAGAACTCTATCATTGCAAGTAATGGTAGTGAACCCAGATTTGAGCCTTGTGGCACTCCACTTGAACGTTATTCTTCACAGCATTTCTGTTCTAAAATCAGTTTAAAACTGTCATTGTACAACACAAGCAGAAGTGTATTCCTCTTAATGCGTATTCCGACAGATTACTACACCATGGCCATGCTGGGCCTGAAGACTGACCAGGAGGTTCTTGGTGAACTGGTGAAGGTGAAAGCCCCTGCAGTAGGTCAGCTCATGGACCAGTATCCTGGTGTGTGGACCCTGGTGGTAACACGTTGGTTCATCTGCCTCTATGTTGACATACTTCCCATCGAGGTGTGTTGTAGATGCAATACATGTATGTTCATCTTATTATGGATACAGTAAACACTTAGTGGCCGTGACGACATACTGAACCAAAGTCTTTCTCTCTGTACTTGCAGACAGTTCTAAGGATCTGGGACTGTCTTTTCTACGAAGGTTCTAAAGTACTTTTCCGTGTAGCTTTGACTCTTGTACTTCACCACCAGCCCGCAATCCTGAGAAGCCGATCATTGTGCGACGTGTGCGAGTGCTTCAAACAGATTACCTGTGGAACTTTCACTTTGGACTGCCACACCTTCATGCAGGTACGAAAGGTGAACAAAGTCAGTGCAACACATATAGGCCCTTTGTGGCACTAATTTGTGGAACCCATGAAAAGTTTGTGCCCCAGCCACACGTTCTGTATATTCTGGGTTTCGTCTCCCGTTTTGTTGTATATTTGAGTGTTCAGTTCACATTATGAGGACAAGCTGTTAAATAGACGGGTTGTGCATGTGTCTCATGATTCAGCTTGTTTATGCTTCATTTTACAGAAAATCTTTACACAACCTGGAAACCTGTCCAGGGCAACTATTGACAAACTGAGGGAGAGATGCAGACGACGAATCCAGGAGGAAGAATCTGGACAGCTGTGAGGTTTTTAATTCAAAACAGCTGTTTGTTCTAAGAAAAACTCATGCACTGAACTAATAACTTAATGGACATGAGAGTTTCTGAATACTTCCATTTTGAGTGTATCAATTTACCCTCTAATTCAAGTCATTTACCTTTACATTTCCTATAACTCCCCAAAAATCATGACCTTGGGTCATCTTCAAGGCTCTCTCTGCCCCTTAAATTCAGCTGTCCACTTCTGCACTGTAGATATGGAGGGAGCTTCATCCCCTAATGTAGCAACCATGTCCACATGAATGTCCTTGGGCTTTAACCCCTTCTTATGCAGGTACTTAATCACACCGCGATGCCAGAGTTTGTCCATTTTTGCCGTTTCCCTCTACCACGAACTTTCAAACTTGGCTATGAACCACAAACTACCTCACAACCTGGAAGAAAATAAGTCATCAGAAGAGTTGAACTTAATGCATGCCAAGTTTTATTTAAATGGCATTTCTCCTTCTGGGTGAGCCTTAGAACTTTTCAGCCTACCCTCGTATGCTTAAATTCATTAGGCCCCAGTTTTCCGTTTTTCTTATATATATACAAAAAAATAAAATAAAATTCAGCCCATTTTCTTCAACCTTTGGCAAAATTACTCCAGAATCAGATCGCTGCCAAATATCTGTCTGACCATGACCATTGAGTCATCTTGTCCACAAACACCAGTGAAACTATACCTGCTCTTGCCCCGTCACTGTCATGCAGGGTAAAGATCTGAGTGCAACACAAATCCTGCACAGAGCCATCAAACTGAAATTCAGATTCAGAATGTCATTCATTGCAATGTTCTTTCATGCACTTTTTGTGGAGGTGATGGTCTAGTGGTTAAGCATTGGGCTTGAGACCAGAGGATCCTCAGTTTAAATCCCAACCTGACCAGAAAATCACTAATGGCCCTTGGGCGAGGTCCTTAATCCCCTATTGCTCCCAGTGTGTAGTGGGCGCCTTGCATGGCAGCACTGACATCAGGGTGCATGTGAGGCATTACTATAAAGCACTTTTGAGCATCTGATGCAGATGGAAAAGCGATATGTAAATGCAGTCTAGTTACTATTTTGTCAATTTCAATTTAATAGTACCAAATCACAAGGCTGCCTCAGCAAGCACAGAAGCAACAGTGGTAAGGAAAAACTCCCTCTGATGATAGAGGAAGAAACCTCAAGCAGACCAGACTCAAAGGGGTGACCCACTGCTTTGATCATACTACGAAAAAGGTCAAAGATGAACAGGTTGAACTGCTGATGCATGAACAAAAAAAGAAGTCAAACTTTAATTTCTTTTTACTGACAATCAAAATAGAAATGAAAGTGAAATCACATTTTATTGAGGAAAAGGAATCTGTACCATCACAAACAAAACATTTAGTCACAATAGCAGGTTTAATGAGAACCATTCCAGACTGTGCGAGAGGATGAATGAGTACATTTGCAGCATTAGTTTTACGTCTATCTTGATGTGGTACAACTGGGAAGGCACTGATTAAGCCTGATGGTATTTTGTTTTGTTCAAACCCTTTGATAGACTGTATATTTTCACACTGTATATTTTTAGTAATTAAAATCCTCAAAAATGACTTTTTTTTTGGGGGGGGGGGGGGGGGGGGCAAGTACATACAGTAAGAACTGTTGTATATTCCTGCTGTTTACCGTGATGACCTGAGCACATCCATCCTCACATTTTTCTTAATTTCATGATTTAAATCATCTGAATATTGTAACAACAGCATCTGAATGCATCACTAGTCTGAAGAGGAAGAAAATGAAAAAAAGCTTCATATTTCCTTTGTAAAACTGTCAAGATGCTGTTCTTCATGCCAAATGAGTCAAGGAGCACATATGGCGAAAAGTGTCAGAGCTTTGCATCTCAGACAGTTACTAATCAACATGATTATTCCCTTTACAGTAACAGGCAGCTCCTTTGACCTCTAAACTGGCCACCAAAAAACACACGGCAAGAAATGCAAAAGAGCATCCCTCAAAAGCACAGAAATAAATATTAAATGCAATGCCTGGTGTCAAACCGAACACTAAAGAAGGTAGAGTTTGTCTTTTAATTACAATTCAAAGTATTTATTAAACCAAAACAAGAGGTAAGTCTATTCAGAAAGCGCATGTCAACCTCAAACAGAAGCTACCAAGTGAAAACATCAGTTTCTAGCGTTAAGATGGAGTCACACTGAGGGGGGGGAGCTTTACAGAAGAGGACCAGAGAGGGGCGGGGTCTAAGTCCTGAAAAACAGTGGTTAAGGGTGTAATTGTGTGTTCTGATCTCAGAGACGAGCAACTGACAGTCTCATATGGTCTGGTAGCCGGCGTGGCTCCTCTTCCTGCCGATGAGATACGCCAAAAGCACGATGACGACAAGCCCCGCCAAGGCGGCTCCGACGACGATCGGGATCAACATGTCATCTTCATCCAGCTGGCACTCCTCAGCTGAGACAGAGAGAGGAGGACATGTTCAGGATTCAGGAGAAAGAGCAACACACTTGTTCCACAAAGCTCGTGTGTACCTGATCCAAACTGATCCCCCGTCACACCGAATGGCTGAACCTGCAACTCAAAGGTGCTGACGGAGAAGTCCGGGGTCACACGCAGAGTTTGTGCTGTCCGGCACATGTACGAGTGGCCCAGTGTGCCCCGCAAGTAATCCAGACTGTTATTATGTTCTGTGAAGTGCTCTGAGGGGACAGTCAGAAAAATAAGGTGTTAGTTTAAAAAAAAAAAAAAAAAAACACCTCAATAAATAATAAAAATGAGATTTTTCCCCTGTTTGCAGGATTAATCCAAAACTAATCTGTTTTCAGAAGCACTTATTGAGAAGGTCAACCCTTTTTTACACTGATAAGTCAACTATGCATTAAAGGCGATTTAAATAAAATTAAGGAATATAAACTATTAAAAGGAACAGAAAACTGTTTAACAAAATGTAACAGATGATTTTGGACTTTTGTCACAATAACCATTTTGGAAGTAATACCATCTCTAAAAACATTACTGTCACATTAAGACAGTTTTACAAAGCTGAATACAAGTACACCCTTTCAAAGAGTAATTAAGTTTTAATTCTGAAGTATATTCAGACACTAGAATATAGAAAAAAATATATATACACATCAGTGGCCTAAATAACTAAACAAAATGGACACTGACTCGGACAAAATTTGAAAGGAAAAAAAAAAAACTGCTTGACAGAGCAGAGTTTTGTTCACATTAATGTGAAAACACTCAATTGGCTTAAACCCAAAATGTTTCCACAATAGCGGCGCAGTGGAATGTGGCTTTGAAACAGATCATCTGGATTTAGTCTTTAAAACTTTATGGCTGGAATTATGGAGTCTACACGACACCTGCTACACTGTTGCTGTCTGTGTGTGCACATGTACCAGAGCCCCCCCCCCCCCCGCCAATGGGGAAACGCAACGCTTCATGTACAGTAGATAATACTGCATTAGAAGCACAGAGAAAAGTGCCAGCATGTTTTTATACACACACTTCTGATCATTCAGCTCAGATACTGTGAAATACTGCAGTGCACCATTTTAGTGAAAATACAGTTCATTGGGTCATTTTTGTGTAAACAAACATGCATGTAAACATTGTAGTGAAAATGCAGTTCATTGTGGTGTCATTTTGTGTAAACAGGTAGTATCTGTCTCAAGACAGCTATCAAAATTTTGTCCATAGCTCCTGTGATGTTTATATAGTAAGTAATCAGACAGCCCAAAGCAACAGTACGACATGTACTCTCATAAGGGCCCTTCTAATCTTTAGCGGCTTTCCATAAAATATCTTAAACACCTCTTAATGACACAGTGGGTAGTATTCTGTTGCACGTCTCCACGCTGAGGTCAGACTGAGATCACTGGTTATTTAACAGACACCAAGTAGGAAACAATGAACTAGTCAGAAGATGAAGTTTCTCACTTGTCATGTTTGGCCACAGTGCTGACAAAGACACTCCACTCAGACGGTATTTACCAGATGTAACATTCTGCAGAAAACAAATCAACTTTGTAAGTCATCACCAAGTAGAGACAACAGCCAGCTATTAATTTCAGGCTCAGGCTGCCACCTAGTGGCCATTTCACCACTCAATGACAAAGCCATTCACAGATGTGCAAAGAGTCACTTGCCAGTGTGAAGAAGAAGGTCAGGTTAGTTTTCGGTGTGTCCGATGTGAGCAGCAAGGAGGTGCTGTCTGGGTTACATGATCCAGAGCTGTTTGTATGACTGGGCTGAAGGTTCACAACCTGCACAGCCTAAATGAACACTCAAGGTGTCAGAGAGTACATAACCATTATGGTTTGATGTAGCTGCTCACAAAACTACTTAAGACAACATTTGTAAATACTTTAAGCCTTGCAACAACATAAAAAAAAAAGTCTTAACATGATGCAAAATTTGTCAGGGTGTGTCGTGTCTCCTTTGAAGGAGCAGCACTGGCAGGTTTATCTGAACGCTTCTTCTGCACGAGTAAGATCTGTTACAGAAACACCTGCTTATCTCACTACATTTGGCAGGAAGGCAGACTAGTTAAAGGCCGGCATTACGGTATTTGTGTGATATGCAGGAAGTCGTTAGAAACAGAACCTGTTCTGTGTACCTTGGTCTGGGAGCTGGTGCTGTAGGAGACATTCAGTTGGAGGCCCATATATGCCAGTAGACACACAGTTCCACTGCTGTTCCTGACGGTGTAGTTTCCCCTCTCCGGCGTGCCTGGGTCCTTGTGTGGTGGGGCAGGGGTTTGGGTAGGAGTGGGCGGAGCAACCGTGGCAAAACTCTGCTGGAGCGTGGCAGCTGTTTGGAAACAAGTGTTTCATTAAGTCAAGAGGCCTGTCTATAGAGGATTAGTACATCATGACATTTGCTTTTGTTTAGACACCACTTCTTCGCAGCATGACTGTTACTGCAGTAATTCCGGTCATACAAATAATTTTAAATGATGAAAAATGTCAGCACAGTCAAAGCTTCGATCCTGAAGTTTTGACAAGCTTGCTTTTGTGATGCAGATCTTTACACTACACTGTAAATTCCAAAATAATGCCATGAACATATACATTTAACCTTTGACCTTGAAGTTCATTTTTAAATACTGCAGTATTGACATTTCTGGGCCGAACTCTGGTTTTAAATAAGCTACAGCACTAAACAAATACATGTTCCATGCAATTTTATTTATACAGACCTACTTTCTCAGAAAGAAAGTTAAAACTGAAATTTGAGAAAGATGAGATGCAAGTAAAATTAAACAGCAGCTTCAGTCCTTGCGCCCCCCCCCAAAAAAAACAATCAATACTAGTGCATGTGCACCAGCTCAGATAACAGGTGTCAATGTGAAAGTGGGCACAGCGCACTGACATGCAGATGATGTGTGCAGTGTTCAGTAAACTAGATGTGTTCCACCCAGTATGCGAACCAAACTCAGGATAATTTGCACTCCCAAAACTGGCCTTCACTTCTGGAAGAGCACATTGTAACAAGGTTCTAAACCCAGATGTCTCAGCTGCCTTGGATTAGCATTCAGGCTTAATTTTTCTGAAATGCGTACAAAGTTTTGAAACTTGAGCAGTACTCCCACTTTCAGACCATGACTTGTACACATCTGCACAACTTGCACAATAGCAGAATTCTGATGTGGTCCAGGTTCAATAACGTTACAAGATGAACTGCAGCTGTTTTTAAAGACAAAAGATGAGGAAAGTTGGTTACCGATTTATTCGGTAACTAGTTATATCTTGTAAATCAAATGAGACCTCGCTCATCACCATCAACAACACCTTCTGACTTGATTTTTTTAGTGGCAATAAAATATATACATTGAATTGACACAATAAAGCTTCCAAAAAAACATTGTTGTCGTCAGGGTTAAAAAAGGAGAACACAAGTGTTTTAAACAAGTGATTTAACATTAAATTAAGAAAAGAAGCCCTCATCAAAGTGATGTATTTCTACACATTGTTGTAGCAAATAATTGATTTACTTTGTTTTTTTCCCCAAATGGTGATGCAAGCATCAAATTTGGCACAAATACACCTTAGACATTACCCTTTTGAAAAGTTAGGGCGTCCAATTAATTTTTCAATAGGCAGCCAGGTATTTAAGAATTACACAGGGGTCAAAATTAAAAGATGCTCCAATCTTATTAGAAACTATACCACATTTGTCTGATCAGAGATTCCAAAAAGCTACAGTTTGGACTATATTTGACAATGTTATGGAGTTATGGGGTAAAAACAGCAAGAATGGTGACAAAGGTCAATTTCAGTTTGTACAAGGGTCAACAGTTAAAATTGCTCTATTTTTTTTTTGGAAAATAGAAAGCAAGTTATTGGTTATTAGGGTTTTAAAAAGGAATAGTTTGGATCACGTGTCATGCTTAGTTATGTTACCAGGTGACATGTCACATGCCATAAAATCCAATGTCAGCATTGTTTAACCTTTACTTTGCAGACAAAGCACTCAGTCAAAACTAGTCCATTTTTAATCCTATTAGCTCAACCAGTAATTTGCACCACTTTTTTTTTTAACCAAAATAGGAGCAACTTTAACTTTTGACCCCTGTACAAACTGAAATTGACCTCTCTCACCATTTTTGCTATTTTTTAATCCCATAACTCCACAGAATTCAGACATAGATGGTACAAACTATACCTTTTCGTAATCTTTATGATCAGACAAATATGAAATACCTTTCAATATGATTGAAACATTTTTAAATATTGTCCCGTATGTAATTCTTCAACTGACACCTACCTGGCCGCCTATGACTAAGGACTATTTGTGCCAAATAAGGTGATTGCATCACCATTTGAAGGATTCCCCTGTAAAATAGTTCTTGTGCGTGAGAAATTAAAAAGGTAACGCTATGTTTAAAAAAAAAAAAAAAAAGCTAACTAGCTTAACTTCTGCGCGTGTTATTGGGAAGATACCGGCATCCAAATACATTAAATCAAATCAATACCTACTGAATAATAGGAATAAAGTTACTCCCAGACACGGCGACGGTACACAGCTGATCTGCATCATGTTTGTCCGTTTCAGGGGCTTCAAATCACTTCCACACAAAACGGCGCTACCGCAGGCTAGCGTGCTAAGCTAACGTTAGCAAGAGGCGAAGGAATTCAGCAAGATGGCAACGTGCTGCTCTTCCAAACAAATTCTTGAGGTTTTCAGATAAAACGGCGAACCATTTATACGCGTACCAACGCTCTGTAATTATTTCTTCACGCCTTCAGCACTTCAATGCCGCTAAACAGCCTGACAACAGAGTCATGTGACCAGTCTAAAGAAACAGCCAGAAAAAGCACGTGCGGTAGAACGCTGCAGCTGGTACGGCAGCCCACAACGACCAAACTTAATCAACAGGTGTCAGAGTTGAGTATAAATGCTTTTGAAAATTAATGTTCTAAATTAATGTTAAATGACAGAAAACATTATTGTTTATTGGACAATCTATCACTAATCCAAATTGCCACACACTTTCATAAGTTGTGTGTTTTTCAGAGGATTGTATCCCATATAATCTCACAGAAATTTGATTTCTAAATATTTTCCCAAAGAGGAAGTGAACAAGTTAAGAAGTAAATATATAAAATTTCCTGTCTCTCCAAAAATAAAGGAAGTTCTTTTCAAAATGAAATATATCCTTCCAAGGAATTTCTGAGACTTTGGTTTTGAAGAGAATTACTGCACCTTTTGTGAATGTGAAAGAGACTGTTGATCACTTGTTTTTTGACTGTATAGTTGTCAGTATTTTCTGGAAAGGTTTTTATTTCTGATGTTCATCTAATTTGCATCTCTGTCTCATCTGGACAAAGAGAATGTCTTATTTGGTGTAGCTATAGATGATAGACTGCAAGATTGAGGTTTGAATGTTCTATTAATGATGGAGAAGTTTTTCATCCACAATAACAAATACATGAAGACCAAACTAAACTTCAACATTTTTCACAAAGAATTTCTGAAGAAGAAAAATGGTAGATGAAAACCTAGTGTACATGTAACTTTTTGTTCTTTCTTCTTTTTCATTTTTTTTTTTTATTCCACCAGTACCTTTACGTTTTACTGTGTATTTTATGAATGTCTTTTATGTTTGGATTGTATTATTGATGTTATTTTGTTATTCTTGAATTGCCAATAAAGTTGGCGTATAAAAAATATTTGTTTCCCTACGCTGACGTCACATACCCATAATTCTGTGCGCAACACATCCACGCTAAAGGTGGCAACAACTGGAGTTGTCATGGAAACGCTTTGCCCACTTGAAGGGGTTTTACAGGTTTTTACTGTAGTATTTTAATACAGTGTCGAGAAGGTGAGTGCTGGCTACATTATTGGGGATAACGTCACTGGGATAATGTCATATAGTAAAGAACTTGAATGTTGAATGTCGTCAAGTGTGTTTTGGGCTTGCTACAAACTTACTTCTGATTGGTGGGTTGTATGTCACGTGATATGGATCATTTCATTTAGCGTCAATTTTGGTTATATTTAGTGTACAATTTTGGTTCTATACATTTGTCCTATTGCACACCGCAGGCTCATACTGGCAACGTCGCTTAGCTTAAAAACAAACATGGCAGGGTTTGTTTTATTGATGGCACTTATTCTTGCAACAAAAAACAAATCCAGTAAACTGTCTTGAGGCATTTGCAGTATTCGCTGGGACGCCTCTACCTGAAGTACAACTGCTGTTGGATTAAGAGGTCCACAAATTTCTGTTACAATTTTTTTGCTTGACTGAGGAAAGCAGTCAGCAATTTGTACACGAAGAAGTCAATGCACAGCATCAGGTACGTACTACATCGGCACATTCATCAGGATTGTTAGGCGTTATATAAAACAAATAGTAAATGTATTTTCATTCATGCAATGGTAAGAATATTCTTACTATTGCACTCATAAAAATTCGTTATTTGTATAATATTAGCATTGTCTGCTTGTCTGATGCAGCTCTCTTGCAGTAGGTTAGTCATTTACATCAGTTGTCTGTCCAGACAAGTGCTAAATCGTACTTACATTATGATTGAAGCTATGGTCACATTAGCTCCAAACGCTGGCGACACACAGTTGGTTTTGTCGCTTGATGGATGTTCCCGGGAAGTACACACTACATGTCTGTAAGATGTCTTGTAAATTACTTTAGAGGTGTTATCAGGTTACAAAAAACAGTATTTTTAGATTTAGAAATGTGAATTTCTTGGTAACTTTTACAAAATATGTGAGAAACATATTAGATTTATACCGAAACAACTGTTTTGTAGCATTTTCTGCCATCTTTGATTATTTTGTTTGAGCGAACGACCAGCTACTGTGTCGCGTCATTCAGTATTTGCGTAAAATAGACTTCAGGTCTATTATTCGGCCTAGCTGGCAGAAGAGCAACTGTTGCCTCTTGCTAGTGGAAAACGCCCACTCTGATGGAAAATGGATGACAAGCCGTCGCATTGCTTCTGTCGCTTGCAGCTAATGTGACCATAGGGTCAATCTAGTGATGTCCTGATTGGTATCAGCCTGATGAAAACAATTTTTTTAACTGCCAGTCAGTGCTTATCACAGAGCCGCAATACATGTTTTAAAAGTACATGAACACACTAATTCACTTTAAATGCAAAACAAGTCTATTTTAGTCACACAGATCTATGGTGCACGTCAGTCTCGATGTGTTTCAAAGCGCGGTACCAATGCAGGAAAAACATAAGTATTACATAGTTTAGTATCGGGACAGCCGCCTATCACTTGACCTTCTGAACCTGTGTATTTGCTTTGGACATGCTGTCACCAGACAGAAATGCTGCATCAGTCTTCACCTCTCTCACATTTTACTGGTTGACTGTTAACAAGCATTTGCAACATTCTATACCTTTGCGCTTTGTTGGATTCAACCGCCTGTCTAACAACTTATTTTTTAGGTGGCGGTGGTGCCAAATTTGCAGATAAAGTTGTGTTTTTGAAAGTTTCTTGATGCTTACACTTTCAGAATTTTTTTTTTTATAGTCCATAAATTTCTGAATTGCACATATATCCATCCAACAACAAGACCGGCCTTGAGCCACATTCTCATTTATTATAATTTTCTTTTGTGATATATACAGTTATTTTCTAAACTAACACACCCACACGGTGTGTTTTATTCAGCAATTCAAAATGAGTCTAAAAAGGCAACAAATGTTTATTGGTAGTGAATATTATTAGAGTAAGTAGGTATACAATACAAAATGTTTGTACAGTTATAGTTTTCTTGTGTTTCTTTATTTGTTGACAGGATCAAAGAGCTTTATGATGTGTCAACATGGAAATAATAATGAAGCATTTAATTAAGTAATAACTACAGTAATTATACAATAAAAAAGGATTCCATATATTTGTTTACAAATTAATACATCAATCCATAAACAAATAGACTAACTTATAAAGTAATTCATTATTTTATATTTTAATGGGAAATATTTTAAATTAAACTTTATTTAACAAGGTTAGTCCCATTGATATCAAGATCTCAATTACACAGGAGACCTGGACAGTTATAAAGTTTCTAATCCACCTAACCTGCATGTCTTTGGATGTGGGAGGAAACCAGAGCGCCCGGAGGGAACCCACGCAAACACGGGGAGAACATGCAAACTTTACACAGAAAGACCACAGGTGGGAATCAATCCCATGACCTTCTTGCTGTGAGGTAACAGTTCGAACCGCTAATCCACTGTGCTGCCAAAGATGAATTATCACAAGAATTTACAAATCAAATATTCATCGTGTCCATCAATACATTGTTCAAAAAGGAATTTACAGAAACATTAAATCTAACATTAAACAAGAGTCATCAGGACGTATCCCTCCGGTCCCCACAAATCAGGAATACAAAGTTTCAGTGGATCACCCAAGTACACACTTATGCTAAATATGAATGAAATTGGTCAATTGACTCTTGAGATATCGTGCTAACTATTTGATTTAGATGAGATTAGATTAGTTATAACTTTATTGACCCTTCCCTCAGGGAAATTGAGTTTCCAGCAGCATTGTATAGCAACACACAGGGTAAGAAGCACACAGTGGCAATGATAATATCTTGAATATCTTGCATATCGCGCTGTGACCATGAAATTGACCCCAAAGTCACTGTAATCGACTGGTGTTGGGGGATCACCCAAGCAAACGCTTATGCTAAATATGAATGAAATTGGTCAACTGGTTGTTGAGATATTGTGCTAACAAGCAAAAACAAATGGATGGATGGACATGTTGATGGCTATACCCCCCCCCAGCATTTCATAAGGGGGGGAGGATAAAATGGTGATAATTCAGTGTTTAATCACACTATCCTAACAAAGCAAGCGGAGTCACAAAGAAAATAAATATATCTTGCATGATGTGAGTGGCATGAATCACTGTGCGTAAACAATAGCTGTTGGTTTCTATGGAAACCGGGGGGGGGGGGTGCTACAGGACCATCAGGTCCATTACCCCTGGATCCGCCTATGCTAATTGTCCATGAAGATAATGTGATGTGGTTCTGGATAGTAATGCAGAGCTGTCACATTTGAACATATACAGGGGAGCGAGGGGTCACGCCTATGACCCGTAGCAAGAAATTAAGAGACCCAGTAAGTTTCCAAATGTCTTCAAACCCTGTGATGTTGTGTCACTGCTGCAGGGAGCACAGAGGCCGTGGGGCCTCGATGACACGGGTGATGTTGAGATGAGACAACTGATCGCGCAGGGTTGGTTGGAAACAGTCGGATGTGACAGTTAGTGAGATCCGTGTGGGTGTTGAAGTTTGTCAGATGCTGAAAAGTTCACGCTGAACGGAACCCAGACTCAGTCCACTGGTAGGTAGAGTTTCAGTTCAGCCACTTCCTGACATCAGAGTGAGGGGAAGCAGCAAAGTTAGACACCAGGACACACAGAGAAAAAAATAATCATAAGAAAAAAATAAATGGCCTCACTGCGGATAAGTGTGCTTGTGCTGGCTGTTCTTATCCTGCCCGTATCCACCTCCACGGGTAAGTGAAATAAATAAAAATTAATTAATTAATTAATGCCATAATGGGTTAAATATTTAACAAACAACAGCTGAATTTATTTCAAAGCCATCCTGTTATAGAACCCATGATATTTGCTGTAGCTTGTTCAAAAATATTTTATAGATTCCACATAACATAAGAAGAGAAACAGAGTAGATATTTTTGTGGATCTTTTTGAATTTTTGCTAAAATGCAAACAGCATGTGACTTTATTTCAGTGCTGCAAAATGTGTCTTTATTTAAAACACAGAAATTACAAAATGTTGAGAAACTCAGGTGATGATGCAGAAATTATAATATGATGCATATTAAGTTCTGAAACTCAACAGTATTACGTTGCTGTATTGGTATTTGCCTTTTTGTGCAAGATAAAATATCTTTATGACCTCTGCATGAATAAGGTGTGAAGTATTAACAAAAAAAAAGTTATTTTATAAAATCATGTTCTTTTCTCCGAGTTTAGAATTTTTTTAATGTTCTTCAGTGCGTTTGCAAACATTTGACATTCTCAAGACAATATGTTGGAATTTAAGGTTAAAAAACAATTATAAGCAATTTTAAAAGAAATAACAAATTAGATAGATATTTTTATGATGATTTATAATTTAATCAATCAGATTTTAAAGATATGGTTTAAATACTGCTTAAATAATTATTGCTACTCTTTTTATTTCCAATATTCTTTCTTTTTCTTTCTTTTTTACTTTTCAGTGAATTTTGACTTTAATACTTGCTGTGATTGAGTTAAATCACTTTATCTTCACGTAACACATTCTTGGCATGATAATTTAACAAATTGAACAATAATTTGAAAGTTTCTACTGCCATTTAAACTAACAGTAGGCAAGACAAAGCAATTTTCTTTATAGAGCAATTTTCTATAAAAGAAAACAGCTCGTCATCAACATAAGATGTTCTTTGATGGGTGAACAAATACGTTTTTCTTAATTGTGAAAGTGTTTGAAATATGTCCTGCAATTTATTGCTTGATTTATGTTTTTTCCTTCTCTTTTTTGATGAAGATGATTTAAAATTTAATTAATCAGAGTTTAAATATATGGTTTAATTACTGCTTAAATAATTATTGCTACTTTTTTATTTCCAATCTTTTTTTTCCTTTTCAGTGAATTTTGTCTTTGTTAGCTGCTGTGATTGATTTAAATCACTTTTATCTTCATGTAACACATTGTCATTTAAACTAACAGTAGGCAAGACAAAGCTATTTTTATAGAGCAATTTTCTATAAAAGAAAACAGCACGTCATCAACATAAGATGTTCTTTGTATGGTGAACAAATACAAGGGGTTTTTTTTTATTGAAAAATGTCCTGCAATTTATTGACTGATTTATGTTTTTTCCTTCTTTTTTTTTCTTTTTGTGTGTATGTTTGGGGTTGGCAATTTGTCACCTGACATTGAAATGTACTTTTTTAAACTTAAAAGAACTTTAACAGCCAGTTTGTCTTTATTTGTTTGTCTATTGAACAAGTCAGGAGACACAGAACATTTCCAGATTGCTATATTTTGTCATTTTTAAAATTCTATCAGTAACCAAGAGAAAGTGTAGTGTAGTTTTGTTTAGCGCATGCTCACTTTAGAAACACAGTGATATTAAACAAAGCAAACTTGTGAAGGAAGCTTCCAAAATTGCTAAAATTGGACCTATAGGGCAGCTTTGGCCTGTTGTTTCCACACTTTTAGCATAATGGAGGAGTGGCACAAAGAAGGACTTGGTGAAAGAGAAGACATATAGGCAGACTCAAGCCAAGATTTCACCTGTTTTTGTTTAACAAGTTCTACTGTGTGCAGTCTTGCCTGTGAAGCTGTAACCAGTGAAGCAACAAACAAAAGTAGCCCAGTAACATTTCTTCAGTCACTCCACTGAAGGTTGTTGTCCTTTAGCATTATCGCTGTGGCGGAAGTTTCCCTCAGTAGTCTGTTTTGTTTGCTCTCACTCTTTTTTGAAGAGTGTGCAGTGGTGGGCACAATTCAGGTAATTAGTTAAGCGCTAAAAAACAAAGCTAACTTGACTTTGAAAATCAATAGCGGATCAGTTAGCTTCCACTACATTTTGTTCTGCAAAATTTAAGTCAGCTAACATTTAAAAAAAAATACAATTTAACAGTCAGAAACTGTTCTAAGCGTGAAATCATACATGTTTGTTCATGTTGGTGCTTGTACAACAGGGGAGGGTCCACTGGTCCTAACCCCTTAATGATGTTTTACAATCCAAAACTGATTTTAAAGTTCAGTTTACAAAAATAAAACATATCATTCTATTGACATACACCATTAATCACCTTTACTGTACTGTTGTCTACAAATAATGGTAATTCGCCATAAATAATTTTTTAGATTGAAGCAGCAGGACCTTCGTGGCCGGGACGACGGTGGGGATCGAACCCACGCGGCTCGCACAAAAGACTGTTCCTTTACCAGGTCAGCCAAAGGGTAACTCCCCGTTAGCCAAGCTAGCGGGAACGTCTTTTCAATTGGGACCCGGGACTTTCATTGAGCTACACATCTCCCCACCATTTTTGACTTCGTCCCGAAGTCACAGGTGCATGTTAGCATACTCTGTGACCCACATCCTGTTCGTGACGCCAGATTGAAGCAACAGGACCTTCGTGGCTGGGACAACGGTGGGGGATCGAACCCACGCGGCTCGCACCAAAAGACCGTTCCTCGACCAGGTCAGCCAAAGGGGAATTCCCCTTTAGCCAAGCTAGCGGGAACGTCTTTTCAATTGGGACCCAGGACTTTCATCCCGCTACAATTGTTATACTTTTGTAACATTACTTAACCTACTTTAGTGCAACATATAGACTGCCATAAATGGAAAAACAACTTCAATATGCTCTCTTTAATACTAGGACTAGTGGAACTACTGTTTATCTTAGTTTTTCATTTAATTATTTATATCTTGATCAGTGTCTGATTTTGGCATGCTAAACCTTTGTGGGAACCTCCATGTTGTACGGATCAACAATTTCAGGGTTTTGTAGTTAAAAAAAAAGAAGACAAAAAAGCTGAATTCACTTAATAAAAATTAGTAGTTAGCGGTAGCTTCAGATGAGCGATTTATTAGATTACAGGAATAGCGGTTATCAAAGCTAACTTTTATCTTAACTGTGGCCTGTATTTTCAACATAGAATTTTAAAATTTATTAATTGATTCAATTGCTCATAAGAGGAAACACTCTGTTTATTAAGTTGATATTTTGTGTGTAAGATGTTGCAAAATACCCCGAGCTGTGGCTTCCAGTCGTGACAAAAATATTCCATAATACACTTTAAGTATAACATGAGTCTGTTCCAGTAAAACGTTTTAAATTTGCTGTGATGCATTGACTGTAACGTGACACACCTACAGGTCAGATGACGTCAGAAAGCATTTTTAAATTCAAATGGAGTGATCAGAAATTTTTTTATCAGCAGTGATAAAACATTTTCACATCACAACTTCTGTGCACAACCAAACCCCCAAAAGTCATATACAGGAAAAGCATATATGTTCTTTTTATTTCCGGTCACAGAGGACTTGCACAATTCTGTGACTGGCAGCTATGTTGTTCTCCATTTAAAAGGCACAAACACACCCAACAGCAAAATGTCTATTAAAGGTGTGTGTGTGTGTGTGTGTGTGTGTGTGTGTGTGTGTGTGTGTGTGTGTGTGTGTGTGTGTGTGTGTGTGTGTGTGTGTGTGTGTGTGTGTGTGTGTGTGTGTGTGTGTGTGTGTGTGTCTCAGTGGTTTTAGCCAAGTAGTATGTCTGTTTATGTCAATTCCAGAATGTTACCACACGAAACAATATATGAAAACTTGTTCTGCACATACGTACACAGTATAAAAGGCATCACATCATGTTCAGTTTGTGTAGATGTGGGGCTAAAAAGTTGTTCTCTATTAACTCAAAGGTGAGTTGACCATCAGGTCTTATCTCTTGCATGGTGACATCACTTTACCTGGAGAGTGTCCGGTACGTTGGCCAAGACCGTACACCCCCCAGAACACCCATTCAGTATTTGAAGACACAATTTAATAAGAAAAGTCTGAACAATTTTATTCCAACAAAAATGAAATGTGAGGGTTCGCTCAGTTGGTGATACAAGCACCAGATTTGTTGTCTTAAAGTCATTTTCTTCAAAAAAGCCGTTAGACACTTGAAATTTTAAAATGGCGGCCATTTTTTCAATATGGCGCACAAAAATATAGCCTGTTTGTGCAAATAAAACACACTGGCAAGCAAATATACCTACATGATTATGGTACTAAATCATTAAATGTGATGCTACTCGTATGATTCAAATCATCTTCATTTTTAAAAGTGATATTTCTGTGCAGTGAACCTATTTTATCTACCACATTGTTAGAAAAGATTAGTCGATACAGAACCCCGTGCTGAGTTACGCGGCAGTGATAACCACCAGTGTGTCCAGGTTGTGCTTGACAGACACAGTTTTTGGGGGGTATGATGTTGAAGTCATTGTTTTGTTTGTTCAACATTCCATTCTGGAAGTTTCCAGTCTTCATGTATTGATATGGGAACAAAGCAAAGTCCATTGCAGAGAATTTCTGTGTGTGGTACCCTTAGCTAGTTTAGCCCACATGCTGTTTACTGGGGTGTGGCCATTGCCGTGCACAAGCAACTACTACACTATTGCATGTTCTGCAGCATAAAAGTATGAAAATATTGCCTGAAGTTAATTTCAAATCCCTCCCTCGTCCACAGTACAATATTTAACAGGTACAACATTGAAATAAACCAAGATTGTGTAAATATTTGACAACAATACACATTTTGGAAAGAATGGCCACCATCTTGAAAATTGAAGTGGCTAATAGCATTTTTTGCAAAAGTAGACCATGACACACCATTGTACCAAATTTGGTGCTTGTGTCACAAAATGCAACATTCTTATATATGCATTTATCTGCTGCATTATAAGTTATGATGTTACAATCATAAAAAATAAGTACTTATATTGTGCAGCCTGATACATGACAACAAAAAAACAAAGTCAAATATTGTATGAATAAAATGATTGTAAAATCCTAAGTATAATCTGAACTCCTGAAAGAAAATCAGGAAAATACCTCAAAGAAATTATATACCTCTAAAGTTTAAAAATACTCACCCATTTTATATTTATTTGTAAATATTATCAGCTTTACATTATTTTTTACAAGTTTTCACAAATGTGCCTAAAACCTTTGCACAAAATCGGCAGTGTTAACACTAGAACGTGTCTATATGTAGTATGCCCACTTTTTTCATTGTTAAAGTAACACTAGAAAGTGTCTATATACAGTATGCCCACTCTTTTCAGTGTTAAATCAACACTAGTATGCCCACTCTTTTCAGTGTTAAATCAACACTAGAGTCTATATACAGTATGCCCACTCTTTTCAGTGTTAAATTAACACTAGAACGCGTCTATATATAGAATGCCCACTCTTTTAAGTGTTAAATCAACACTAGAAAGTGTCTATATACAGTATGCCCACTCTTTTAAGTGTTAAATCAACACTAGAAAGTGTCTATATACAGTATGCCCACTCTTTTCAGTGTTAAATTAACACTAGAACGCGTCTATATATAGTATGCCCACTCTTTTAAGTGTTAAATCAACACTAGAAAGTGTATATACAGTATGCCCACTCTTTTAAGTGTTAAATAAACACTAGAAAGTGTCTATGTACAGTATGCCCACTCTTTTCAGTGTTAAATCAACACTAGAAAGTGTCTATGTACAGTCTGCCCACTCTTTTCAGTGTTAACACTAGAAAGTGTCTATGTACAGTCTGCCCACTCTTTTCAGTGTTAACACTAGAAAGTGTCTATGTACAATATGCCCACTCTTTTCAGTGTTAAATTAACACTAGAAAATGTCTATATGTAGTATGCCCACTCTTTTCAGTGTAAATTAACATTTTTGCAAGTGTTACTTTAACAATGCCAGTGATATATTAATGCTAGCAGTGCTAAAGTTAGCATTAGAAAAGTGTTAATTTAACACTGGAAAGGTATAGCCACTTTCTAGTGTTACTTTATTTTGCAGTGTAGACATGTTGTACTGTAAATAGATGTTAATAAAATGTGCAGTTGTTTGCATGCTATGTCAGCCTGCATTTTCTGAGTACTACTACTACAAATATTTTTTCTGAACATGTCTTTTAGATCGTTATTATGTGACTGACCCAATCACCTGCTACATTCTGGACGGGGTCCTGATCATTTACTGCATTGCTGCCACTGCGTTATACATCAGGGAAAAGGTGAATTACAACACAACAGATTTCAGAGTTTAATAATCGTATTCACCCCAAAACACCCCCCCCCCAAAAAAAAAACAAAAAAAAAAAACAGACTGAAGCTCCACAACGCAACAGAAGTACTCACAACACAAAAACACGATTGTGCCCGGCGCACTTTGCAGACGTCTACGGTTCAACGCATTGGAAATACAATGAGAAACTAAGAAAACATGGCGGTCTTAAGAGTAAAACCATCAATAAAATAAAATAAATAAACTTTCTTAGTTTTGCTGACCAGGTACAACTAAAGATAACAAATCATTGTGTCAGTGTTTCCGTTGTGGTGTTGAGCTTTGCAAAACCATGTGTTTTTGAGTGCAGTGTGGAAATTTGCTGGTGACACTTTATCAAACGTAATTTTTGCATCTGCTGCAGGTTCTGCGAGATCAGAAGGTGTTTTATCAGATCAGAAAGAAAATGTTGTAAAAGTACAAAATGCCAAGGAGTTTGTTTTGGTGTAAATATGAACATAAATACAACAACAAAGAAACAGTAAAAAATATGAACATGATCCATAAAAAAATACTTTTTTACCCCACTGTGTGTATATATATTTACATACACACACACAGTGGGGTAAAAAAGTATTTAGTCAGTCCCTGATTGTGCAAGTTCTCCTACTTAGAAAAATGAGAGGTCTGTAATTTTCATCATTGGTACACTTCAACTATGAGAGACAAAATAAGAAAAAAAAATCCAGGAAATCACATTGTAGTATTTTTAAAGAATTTATTTGTAAATTATGGTGGAAAATAAGTATTTGGTCAATAACAAAAGTTCAGCTCAATACTTTGTAACATAATCTTTGTTGGCAATGACAGAGGTCAAATGTGTCCTGTAAGTCTTCACCAGGTTTGCACACACTGTAGGTGGTATTTTGGCCCATTCCTCCATGCAGATCTCCTCTAGAGCAGTGATGTTTTGGGGCTGTTGCTGGGCAACACAGACTTTCAACTCCCTCAACAAATTTTCTATGGGGTTGACGTCTAGAGACTGGCTTGGCCACTCCAGGTCTGCTTTTTACGGAGCCACTCCTTCGTTGCCCGAGCAGTGTGTTTGGGATCAATGTCATGCTGGAAGACCCAGCCACGTTGCATCTTCAATGCTCTCACTGATGGAAGGAGGTTTTGTCTTAAAATCTCACGATACATGGCCACATTCATTCTTCCATTAACACGGATCAGTCGTCCTGTCCCCTTGTCAGAAAAACAACCCCAAAGCATGATGTTTCCACCCCCATGCTTCACAGTAGGTATGGTGTTCTTGGAATGCAACCTAGCATTCTTCTTTCTCCAAACACGACAAATTGAGTTTTAACTAAAAAGTTCTATTTTGGTTTCATCTGACCACATGATATTCTCCCAGTCCTCTTCTGGATCATCCATATACTCTCTGGCAAACTTCAGATGGGCCTGGACACGTACTGGCTTAAGCAGGGGGACACGCCTGGCACTGCAGGATTTGAGTCCCTCTCTGTTTAGTGTGTAGCCTTTGTTAATTTGGTCCCAGCTCTCTGCAGGCCATTCATCAGGTCCCTCCATGGCGTTCTGGGGTTTTTGTTCACCGTTCTCATGATCATTTTTGACCCCACAGATGACATCTTGTGTGGAGCCCCAGATCGAGGGAAATTATCAATGGTCTTGTATGTCTTCCATTTTCTTGTTGATTTATTCACACCAACCTGCTTGACTATTGTAAATTCACTCTTCCCAGCCTGGTGCAGGTCTACAATTTTCTTCCTGGTGTCCTTCGACAGCTCTTTGGTCTTGGCCATGGTTGAGTTTGGAGTCTGACTGTTTGAGGCTGTGGACAGGTGTCTTTTATACAGATAACGAGTTCCAACAGATGCCATTAATACAGGTAACAGGTGGAGGACAGAAGAGCTTCTTAAAGAAGAAGTTACAGGTCTGTCAGAGCCAGAAATCTTGCTTGTTTGTGGTTGACCAAATACTTATTTTCCACTATAATTTACAATTAAATTTACAATTTACAATTAAATTCTTTTAAAAAATGCTCAAAATGTGATTTCCTGGATTTTTTTTTTTTCTTTCTTATTTTGTCTCTCATAGTTGAAGTGTACCTATGATGAAAATTACAGACTTCTCTCATCTAAGTTGGAGAACTTACACAATCAGGGGCTGACTAAATACTTACACACACACACACACACACATACATATATATATATGTATATATATATACACGTCTTTATTTTATCCCACAGAAACGATTGAAGCGAGTGAGTAGTTTGTTGGGGAGTTGTGGGAAACCTTGCGTATGCGTGAATTTTTTCCACCCCGCAGAACACATCAGGGACCATCCACATGGAGATGAGTTTAAGAGCATCCACAAAAGTTTTGTATTGTATCAGCGTTTTGTCCACATGGAACCGCTGTTTTCAGAGCCCGAAAACACTACTTTTTGAAACCTGGTCCCCGAGTGGATAAATCTCTGGCGAGTATCTGGGATACTGCACCTGAATCATGTCCATTATATCAACGTATTTGGATTGACACGATTCCCAGTCAACATTCTCTTGTTGTTTAGTTGATTTATAATCCAGTGTGACTTGAAGCAGAAGTTCATCTTGATATGTGTACGCGCCACACCATCTCACGAGCCAAAATGACTAAATGATTGACAGAATAAAGACTTCGGTCATTGATGACCATCATGTCATCATTCATGAACTTGCAGATGAGGCGGGGATAAGCACAGGTTTGTTACATTCTAGTTTAATGGAGGATTTGGGCATGTGGAAAGTGACAGCAACATTTTTATCGAAGCTCCTAACGGCAGAGCAGAAGCAACTGCGGTGAGAAGTCTTGCATGACAATGACTTCCTGTCATTGCTGGTGATGAGACACGATTTTACAGGTGAGACCTGGAAACCAGATTTCAGTCATTGCAATGGAAACATCCAACATCCAGAGAGGTCAAAGAAAGCACAGCAGGGGCACAGCAAGGTCAAAGTCACGTTGACCATTTTAACTCCCATCGATTTGAATACAAATTTGTTAATGTCTGACACATGGACACAACAAGCGACAACCATTAACAAAACATAAACAGGACTATACATGTTTAAATATATATAAATTGTTACACATGTGCAGCCTGTTCATGTCCTTTAGAATTGTTGTTTTCATGAAACACTATTATAGGTCTTTAATGTACAAATGCATGTCCTGCTTCACTAAAATCTATTTATGAGGACTTGAAACGCATTTATAAGTAGACTACACGTTGATGGCATTTGACCTTTTTGTGTGTTACATTCCAACAGCTCCAACAATAAAAGCAAGAAAATGATCTCACTGCAGAAAACATCTCCAACGTTCCACTTAAAACAAGATATTTTTTACTTTTATTACTGTAAAGGAAAGAAATGTTTGATCATGAAAATGATTCTTAATTGCAGCTGTTACAAATTATCTTTATGTTGTCTTCCTGCTCCAGATTAAAAATCTGCCACCTTTGTATGACACCGAACCTGTAAGTCTTCGTCCTGAGTTTGACTTCACATAATTTGCTCAAAATTTGTTGTAATTAAAAAATATTGAAAAACTTTAGAAGGTTGCCTTTTTGGTTTGCTCATGTCAGTTGGGTCAATAGTTTAACAATTTACGATACTGTACTATAGTTTTGATTAACTTGAAATTTCTGTTTAAATTAACTCACAAACTTAAATTTAGTTTTTAAAATGTTAGTTTGGTGAAAAATAAGCATTTGCAGTATTGCATATTCTTTAAAGACTAATATTACCTCAAAAAAGAAGAATTGATGGACCAACGTAAAGTGCCACATAAATATGGCATAAATATCACTTATTAAAGTAATTTGGATCAACTAGTTCATGTGATCCTGTGCACAGATACTGGAGGGGGCTTGAGAGTGTGTCAAATCTGTCTATACATGTTTTGTGGACTTGAATATGGTGTACGAACAGGTTCCCCGAGGTATCCTGTGGGGGCTGCTGTGGGAGTACGAGGTACCGGGGCCCACACTAACATGCAATCCGGTCTCTATATAACTCTGACCTGTTTGCAGTGACTGTTGGACTCCACCAGGGCTTCTCCTTGTAACCAATCTTGTTCATGATTTTTATGGACAGGATTTCAAGGCGCAGTCAGGAACTGGAGGGTGTTCAGTTCAGTGACTTCAGAATTACATCTCTGCTTTTTGCAGATGATGTGGTTCTGTTGGCTTCATCAGAATGTGACCTCTGTTGCGAGTGGAGTGAGGATCAGCCCCTACAAATCTGAGATCATGGTCCTCAGTCAGAAAAGGGTGGATTGTCCCCTCTGGGTCGGCTGAGAGTTACTGCCCCAAGTGGAGGAGTTCAAGCATCTTGGGGTCTTGTTCATGAGTGGGGGTATGATGGAAGGTGAAATCAACAAATGGATTAGGGCTGTGTCTGAAGTCCTTTTGATGCTGTACCTTCATGGTGAAGAAAGCGCTGAGCCACAAACAAGGTGAGGCTCTCAGATTAGGCACCTATCCTCACCTGTGGTCATCAACTGAGTATTGACCAAAACAACAAGGTTGCAGTTACAAGAGGCGGAAATGAGATTCCTCCATCAGGTATCTTACACTCCTGGACAGGGTGAGAAGCTCAAATACCTGGGAGAGCCTCTGAGTAGAGCTGCTGTCTCTTTGCATCGAAGGGAGCCAGCTGAGGTGGTTCTGGTGAGGATGCCCTTCTCTCTAGGGAGGTCTTCCAGGCACGTCCAAACTGGGAGGAGGTCCTGGGAAAGACCCAGGACATCACATCACTTCTTTATCATAAGTTTAAGTTGAACAAAACCAGTTATTTGAGATTGTGAACAGCAGTTTTAAATTGGTCTAATCTGACATATGACATTGAGTAAAATGAACTAAACTGACCAAACTTTTGCTCTTGAACCACAAGTTCGCTTTTGAACAGCCTTAATCCCGTTAAAACATTGTTCGCACTCGTCTCTGAGCACTCACTTTTTTACAACACATCCTGTTTTCAAAACATCATTGAAACGGAAACACAAAGGTATCGACAGGCTGCCAGCAGCTGACCTTTAACTTGCTGCAAACCGTGCCATCATGTTACAACATATTACTGTGGAGATTGTTAAATTTCTGATTTACTGTAGAAATTTGTCCATAGGGCAGATTCATTTGTTCCAAAACTAGTATTTTGTAAAAGGATGTTACACAGACACAGTAATCATCAAAGACAAGTACAGTACTTAAGACTTAATGTCTTAATACGACTAAGGTTGTGGAAAAAGTGAACTGATCCTTCAAAAAATGATCCAAGACACACACACACACACACACTATATATGTGTGTTGTAAATGTACAGATTTCAAGTTTACTACTTTTTATTTTCTCACTAAGCATAAAGAGGATGCAGGCATCTACCAGGTGAGGATAAAACACTTACCACCACATTTGCCCTTGAAGGATGAAGTTAAAATTGTGCAGCTCTGATGTGAGATGGCTTTTTTTTTTTTTTGTAATTTTGTAGGACCTCAATAGACCCAAAGATGCTGATCCTTACCAGGTGCTTCAATCAAAAGGAAAAGTAGGTCTCTCATATTGGAGGAAAAACAAACTTTTTTAAAATCATGCCATTAGTAGTTCTACTATCTAAACTGTTTTATTAACCTTCAGGCTGGCAAGAAAAAAAAATCCAAGGTAAGTAATAACTCGATTTCATGTGCGGCTATTTTTTTCCCCACGTTATAGAAATAACATTGCAAGTTCAGACTTTAACATTGTGCATTTTTCCCCCCGTAGTCCAGAGAACCGAAGGATAAAGAAAAGGACGCCTATGAAACTTTGATGCCCATCAGTCCACCTCAGGCTCCACAGTGACGTCATAAGCAGTCGTTTTTTTTAATGCAACACACCGTCATTCAGCTGCTAAATAGCGCCCCCTAGAGCATGGTTTCCTGCACAGTTTGAGGAGCCAAGCAGCTGTGAGCCTTTCTGATAGTGGTTTTGTGCATCTCCTTTAAATATTCTTCAACATCCTGACAAAAGTGCATCTTTACTGGCTTCTGTTTCAAGAAAATTTCATGGTGTTATGTGAAATATTTCCACTTTACTGAAAATATCTCAAAGTAGGATGACACCATAGAAAATGTGTATTCAATTCAACCAAAAATTCAAATATCCAAACAGGATGGGCTACAGTTTGTCATCTTTCTGAAATGCTCTTTTTTTCTGTTGCAGTGCTTACAAAAAAAAAACAAAAAAAAAACCTGTCATCCCCCCCATCCCTGCCCCATTGTTCATTTTCTATTCATGATATACATTGTAACCAAACCTAGTCTCCCTTACGTTTGAAATTTTGACTAATCTAATCCCATAAATTCTTATTTATGCTTCTTTTTTGTCAGGTGAATGCCAATAAAATAAACTGCTTATTAAAACACTTGGAAAATGGTTTAATGATGTTTACAACAAAAGAGAACTGTACAGTTTACAGTAAAAGATTATATTTTTGTGTATAAAAACAAAAATACAGCAGACAAATGCATAAAAAAAAATCTACTATGTATCCTGATTCACATACTTAAAACTCCTACACAATCTTTCAGTTTTACGCCGCCACGATCAGAGGTGGGGTTTTTTTTTCTTCTTTGTGGTCAGATCAGAGCAGTGTCCCTCAGTGTTCTAGTCCATCACTGAACCCGGAACCTGAGTTCTGGGGAGGTTCTACAAAGTCCACTCAGGATAGACTGCAGGACCACAAAAGGAAAAAAACAAAAACAAAACAGACACAGTCCTTTAGATGAGCCCACGCGAATAAATGGTTTACAGAATGCTTCTCTTGAAAAACAGACGCAGTATGTACATGTTGGCATTCGCTCCCAAAAATTCCCATTTTTGTCTGGTTGAAAACTTGGGCCGTGAACTGATACACACACACACACAAAACACACCCAGAACATACAAAAATACTATATTTTTAACCTACCAAGAGTAAGACAGTTCTGCAGTTAGTTCCATGCTGTGACAGAAAAAGTTTACAACAAACAAGAAGTTGAACAGACGTTTTCACATAGTTTTTGTCAGAAATATACCAAAATATACATCTAAGCTTTGGAATTGCTGAGGCTAGGACAAAAGCCAGTGCTGGGTTTGTCTCTTAATACACATGCTGCAGGGTGACAAGGGACAGGAACACAGAAGACACGCAGGACAGAAAGAGATCTCTTTGGTATCTGCATTTGTCAAAAGTTAAATATTTGGATTTTTGCTTTGGGATAGCGCTCGTGAGAACCTCACGCGGAATAAAGCATTAAACAAAGTGTCACTGAAGCCCATCGGCCAGAGTTCTGAGCCACAGGGACACAGTCCATGCAGAGTGAAGGACCATGATGCATAGTGTCACAGCTGATCAGAGTCTGTAGTGAGAGACGATGTTGAAGGACAGACAGACTGAGGGAACAGGGGGGTCAATGGTAGTAACACACAGGATGTGTATTCCTGGAGACAACATGCTACGAGGAAGAGACAGACACACTTGGCTTTTCCGCCAATGCGTTCCTGGACTGGTTTCATTTGGTATCTTTGGAACCAGCTGGCAACGCCACCAATTTTTACAGTAGCAAACTTCAGCGGCACAATAACGCCTTATGTCCACTGCCAGCGGCTGTCTGGTCACTGACTTCACCAGAAGCGTAGCTTATTTCTAGTGCTTTTCAGTCTATTTAAGCTTATTTAATATGGTGTGGAGTTTGTGTGAGCCAGCTTTAAGCAGCCCTGCAGGAGGGTTGTCAAAATAAAATAAAAAAAGTATTAAAAAAGGCTCCTATAAATAATATTTAAAATTTTTAATTTAACAGCCAGAAACGTTTCTCTGTAAAAAGGTGCCTGGGTGTAATGGCACCCTGTGTTGTAAATGAACACTCCAAGCTTTTCTGTTTGTTTTCATAGCTGGCTCAGCTGTATTTGCATATTTGACGCATGCAGATCCCACCCTGTGAAACCGTTGCCCCTTCCCACGTCAGCATAGCACCGAGAAAACCCTACGACACCACATTTAGAGGTGAAACAGGCCTCTGACCAAGAATGTGGTCACTGGACTACAATCAACGCAGGTCTGACTTTTAGCAAGCAGTTAAAGGGCTCCAACTGGAATAGGAACTTGGATTTGGGGAGGGGTGGGGGATGTGACCCGAAGAAAGCCAGTGATTTGGTCTGAGATCTGTATTTAGTGTAACATCTAGTGCTACTAAACGGTTTCTAGGACCTTAGATCTGCTGCTTCTAGGCAGTCTACTGTGGATATCGTATCTGCTGTAGACACGAGGAGACGACGGAATCGGGGCAGTGAACATCAGACGTTATACCGCTGACGATGGGGGAAAAGCTCCCACTTCACATCCTGTTCACTGGTTCTGAACAGGAACAAACTTGAGGGGCTCAGAAAGGTTCCAAATTAATTTGTAAACCAAAATAGAGCCTGTTCCGAATTGGAGGAAAATTTCCCCCCCCCACCGCCAATGTGAGAGACGAGCAGCCTGAAGATGGCAAGGAAAAGTAGATCCTAACGGCAGCACTGATGACAGATGGACAGACAGACACAGAGTCCTGAGCCGTTACAGTGTGCACAGGATTAACCCTCAGTGTGTATTAACAAACATCACCCAGCTACCACCAGATTCATAAAAGTGTCTGTCAGAGAAGCCTGCTCAGTCCTGCCCGATCCCCGCCCACAGGCACTGATACCGCTGCAGCTCAATGGTTTCCGGGTTACACGTTTGCATGCAAAAGAAACAAAGTGCTCCACCTGTCGGAGGAGCTGGCGACTCCGGCGAGCGTGAGCAGACATGGCGTGATGCTGAGCAGTGAGGCGGGGATGGGAGAGATGATGATGTTCAAATACAATCACTTAGAAGTCTTTGGTTAATGTTGGTACCACGGGGAAGCGACAGCACACCATCATGTGAGGAGACAATTCCATACCTGTACCAGCTCGAGTGAGAAAAAAAAAAAGATTGTCAAACCAAAAAAAAAAAAAGCAAGGAAGGCAACATTATCTACACAGCAATCAGCTGCTCTGTTTATATTAAGCACAAAGTGTCATTTCACACAGGTAAAGTACATTAAAAATTAAATACACTATATTAGAAAGATTCTGTCTGACGCTGGGATGCGTCAATGTGCAGCACCAAATGGTGAAAGAAAGGAGACATTCATGAGTACTGGTATGTATCGTCTCCCCCTGGTGGTGGTATTTTTCACTCAATACAGGTATGAACGGGCTTCTACAGTGACTTTATTTGTTATTTAATTTTTTTTCCTAATCCTAAATAGATTAAAGCAGGTTTCACTCAGTCTTGAGTTAGAAATGAGGTATACAACAGCTCCGATGCCTTACTGGTGTGCCACAGTTCTGTTATCAACATTAAAAACATGAACATTACACCAACAAACCAGTGTGGTGGGTCAACGTATTCAAAAGTGAACCACAAAAGCCTCATAAACAAACACACACACACACACACACTTCACATCCTGAAATGAGAGCATTAAAGCAAAGCCAGTGCTGAGTGCAACCTGACTGACAGTTAAAATAAACCCACCGGACAGTCTAAGAAAACTATCCGACATGAGCTGACGACCACTGGATTTGAAATGCCAAGTCTGGATTCACTACGGTGAAACTAAAGACTCACTTTATTCATGAAATTGAATTATTCAGTAGAGGCAAAATATATTAAACAACATTTTCACTGCCTCCTTCAGGAGGGGTTATAGTTTCTTCAATGCCTGGTAGAAATTACTTTAAAAATCTAAAAGTTCTCCAAAAACTCATTTGAAAAGTTGGGCCTCGTCTAAATTTGAAGCAATTTATGAATGGACATGTATGAGTGGGTGGGGCCAAGAAAATTAAACCTCTGCCAAGGAACTCGCAGTTTTACCTGCATCTGCACTTTCATTTTGATTTTACATGGAAAGGCCTTACTGATGCAATGTCACTGAAAACAAACCCAAAGTGCATGTTTTTGATGGGTGGAAACTGTAGGAAAGCAATGCAAACTACACACACGAAACACACAACAGGCCTCAACCCAGAGCCTCCACGCTGTGAGACCAGAGTTTGAGAAACTGAGCCTGGCTGATCCCCACCTTCTCCTTTGGAGGACACCACTGTGCTCATTTCTATGCGTGTTTATTTTTCAATGCATAAAATTCTAATAGTTTCTAGCCTTCATGTCGTTTTATCACTGACATAGAAGAGCCTTATTTTCTGTGAAAAAGGTGTGATTACCACTGTAACTGAAGATGAGTAATATGTATCTACTTGAATTTGGCAGCTGATAAAAGCAAAAATTCTGGAAATTCAACAGTTATAAATCTATTTCACATAGTGAATTGTGATACGAGTGTTCCAGGCAACATAACATGCATAAGCGCAAACTTTTATTTACAATATATCCAATTCATATCAAAATTGGCAACAGCGGCTAGAGTTGTAGAGTTACGATGGAGAAAAGTAAGTAGAATTAAAGCAGGAGAGCAAAAAAAATAAGCGTCCCCACTTCCTGTGTGCGATGTCACTCTCAAAACCAGGCAGATTTCGCCCATTTCGCCAGTGTGCCTGCCTTCTTTTCTGCCTTAACGGAGGAGGAGGAGGCGGAGGAGGAGGCAGGGGCCAGCCAGAACATCGAACCTGATTTAGAAATTTAGGGGCAGATCTGCCTAACGGGTGACACGCTGAACCTGGGCGGAGGTGTGTAATTTAAATTAACTTCTAATTTCTCATGTCTTCATTTTAAAATATGCACCATAATGATTTGCAGGCTACCCTTCAAATTCACTCCAACAATCCTGCACACGTACACACCTGCTGGAATTATTAGTAAAGCTTTTCTCACAGGTATCCTGAACCTGTCTGAGTAAAAAATAAAATTAAAAAGTTAAAAAAGTCAGGTAGCAACATAATCATGCCACAACAGCACGCACCATCCAAAATGCCCAAAGTACACTGTACTGTTTCAGTGACGACAATGCACCGAGTGAGCCCCACGCCACGCTCGCACGCACACAGCAATGCTCATCACAATCAATGCTACAATGCTCATGTCTTCTACGTAACGATAAGGCAATAAATGATAATGTTAATATTCTTTGTCAAACTAAATAAGCCAGTGATCTTGCCCTCTCTCACACTACACAAAACAATTAAGGGCATAAAGTATCTTATTTAAAAAAAAAATATATATATATGATTGTTAAAGACAGCACAGCAAATCAAATCCACAAGGACTCAAACAAAAACTATTATATATATATAAATAAAAGATCAGATGCTTCAGAGTCTCGATTTTTCTGCAGGACCTGTCCGTCAAGAGCGCCTGAACAAGCTCCTCCTACTATAAAGACCTCACCTGGTCACGAGGTGACCTCAGATTTTTTTTTTTTTTTTTGGTCTCAGTTTTTAAAAACTGCAATTTTGCATTAATAATAATAATAAAAAGGTTAGACTTAGGGGAGACTAAGTATAAGTATGATAAACACTACATTCAGTCTTGATAACATACTGGTTCAAATATAAAATATGAATATCTTACAGGTGTTTATATATATATTTATAGGTATAGAATCAAGAAGGGATCACATCTCTAATTCTTAAGTCTTTCCTCAGATAAATATTTCCGTAACATCTTATGGCGCTGATGGCTACTGGTTCATCTTGTTAACACACTTTCAAAACGACAAACAGCACTGGAGCAGGACAGAGTCCTCATAGGCCCATCCTGGCCTCAAAGACCAAAAACCAGCAACAACAGCAGCCAGACACCCAGCCGGCTGCAAAGAGAAAGGCTATTACTTTGGCAAGAAGGATTTCAAAACAATATTTAAACCTGGAAATACCCCATAAATAGTAGTACTAGAAAATAGCAGTAGTAGGTTGTCCATTTTACATACGGTTCCTATGTATGGTTCATCAGTATAAACTATGAATGGTAAACCCGACAGTACTTTTACATTCTACACAAATTTCTACATGTGAACCTTCTGTTTAAGTGCCGCTGAGGTATATTCAGTCAAAAATAATTCAACGAAAGCAAAGTAGTACACGAGAGGACAAGGTGGACAAACTGAATGCCATGCAGTCTAAGTGTGGTAATTAACAGAATTACTCGAGAAACAGTAGATTAATGCTACTTTGCTGTGGGGTCGTTTAGTACAGAGCCAGTTGGATGTGTGGCGTGTGACAATTATTCCATTGTTGCTTTATAAAAACGTATGTGAGAATTATCATTTTGAAATATGCTGGTTCAAAATGGTAGTGCGCTACCCAATGATCAGATCTATGAGTTTATGTGGACCCTCCAGACAGCAGGGCTGAAACCACAAAACCTGATTTTCACAGGATGCAGTCTTAAAGCTATAGGAAAACATGTAGGACTCGACTCAACTCTACCAGGAGCTTCAGCAGCGGGTTGTTAAAGCTAAAATTCCTTTTCAGCAGCACCAAAATCAAGGATCAATCGGTTTTTGACCGAGGCGGGAAGAAGGAGGAGGAAGAAAATAAAATTTCTCTCAGCAAAGTGATCACGTTAACGGCAACTCGTGTGCTCGGACAGGCACAGCAGCTGAGGAAAAAAAAAACACTTTGGTTCAAGCTGTTGGTTTATGGCTGAATATTAGTACAAAAAAAAAAGTAATTACCGCATGTTTATGAAAATGCCTACCAAAATTGCTGAAACAGCTAGAAAGCAAGCCATAACATCGCTTAGACAGAACAAGAAAAAGCAAAGACCTAGAGGAAAATACAGACCATTTACAAATTAAAGGAAAAACCAATGTGACGCATCTTAGAAAGGTGTTGGGCCACAGAACAGCTTCACTGGACAATGGCATTGATTCTACAAGTCTGTGGAACACCACTGTTCTGAAAGATTGGGCATTTTGACAATGGCGGTAGACAGCACTGTCCAACTTATTGGTCCAAAACCTGCACTTGGTGTCCAGTAGATTTGAGATCGTTTAACCAGATTTTCATACATGCCATAGAGCTCAAATGGATGTTAATTCAGTGGATCCACAAAAAAAGATGGGCTGCCCATTGGCTGGTAGAGCTAAAGCAGCATAGGCACTTGTGGAAACCAAGAAGTGGACGATCCACAGCGGTGCTACGTCCTTAAAGTACACAACTCAGTTGCAATTCATTTAATGCATGCCATGATAAATTCTAAGATGCTTTTCTTTTGTGAACTGCCTCTATTCCTCACATCTATTCTCTGCACCACACCAATGCCAAAGCCAGAGGTCCTTGTCACAATCAACTGCTGGTGTGCAGTTTTGGAGATCCACAGACCTGCTTCAGTCATTTGTTGCATCCTGTTTACTCAGGTTCTTCCTTTAATTTGTCAGCTCTCTGTACTTTTTAATACCCCAACCCGCCAAAGTTTTTTTTTGGTGCCAATTAAAAGTTGAGCAATGAAGGCTCTTGGTCAAATTAAAATATAAGGTCATCTTTGGAAAATGATCATCAAAATATTGCATTTCTCTGTTTTCTGACAATGTAGAGAGATTTTGTACTCATAAATATATGGACTACACTAAGCTACACTGACTATACGCAGCAATTATTTTAACAAATATTTTTGGTATATCTTGAAGTAAGGCAGTCAAATGACTGCAGACAAAACTGAATTTCATTCCTCCCAAAACAGGCAGACTACAGCTCATCAATCCAGTTTTTTGGTACAGATACTGTGCACAAGTAGATACAACGGTACTTCTATTAAAAAAATAAAACAACCCATCTATCCAATGCCACCACACAGACGGCATAACGACCAATAAAATAACTCCTTTAAAAAAAAAAAAGTCAGCCACAGAACCATGTGAACGATGCCGTTACTGAATGATCAGCATCTACCCGAGCTGCAGAAATCCCATGCACAAGTCCATGCTCCAATACAGGCCTACGCATTCTTCCAATAAATGGCCGTCCAAAAACACAGGACTGTACATCTGCAGCTCACCATAAAACTCTTTAACACAACATTTTCAGTCATTGTCAGTGTCTATATTCCACACCTAAATGTTCATTTTACAAAATGGTTGCTTTGCCATTGCTGCAAAATGTAAAACTCAGTGTTTCCAGAAAGACAGGGGGACTCATCTGGTCCCTCTGACCCTTAAAGCAATAGTAACCTTTATATCGCCATGTATTACTCATTTTTAAAGCCTTATAACCTCAATTACAAGTAGATAGTTAATATTTAACTAAGCATTAGACTTACAAAATTCTCAAAACATGAAAAAAATACAGACAGTAAAGAAAATATCTAAAATATAAATGTGATATGGTTTACGTCAAGGCCTGTCCAATGAAGACAAGGAAAAACAAAACAGACTTTTTAAAAGGTGAAACAAATCCTTATTAGTGATAATGAATATTTGAAAGTAGTAGTAAATTAGTTTTGTTTGAATGTTATAAGAGCAAAATCCTAAATTTTTTTTGGTTAGATTTTGACTTGGAATTAAAGAGTATATGTGTATATACAAAATGTAAAGTGGAAAAACAAAACTTGGTGTCATGGTTATTTTGTCTTTGAGCAGTAGGACAACAAAAGTGTCCACCTGGCTACTGAAAGAACACCCCCCCCCCCCCCCCCCAAAAAAAGTGGGTAGAAATGCAAGGACAATAAACAGCAGTAAAATCATAGTCAAACCTAATCACAGGTTTTCATTTCAGGGAGGGAAATGATTAAATAAAGAAAAGAAGGTGGGGTGGTTAGTGAAGGACGTCGCGGTTGTCAAACAACCTGACTATTCCTTACACGCTGTGATGAACGTAGTGCACAATTTAAGAAGTGGGGCGTCGCTGGGATGGAGCCTGGCTGGCTTCACTGAGCCTTGGAGGCAGTGGTAATGGTTGAGGCTTGCACAGGCACAGCAGCCGTGGTGACTTGATGATGAGCATCGGCGGTGACCTGAAGCCCTCCCGCACCCACCAGACTGACAGGGTTGCTGGTGAGCAGCGACAGGTTCTGGGGATTCAGAAAGAGTGGCGTGGTCACGAGATTGGGTGTGCCACCACTAGACGTGTTGGCAAAGAGGAGGTTACCGCCATCGAGGGGGGTGATGGGGATCGTGCTGCTAGATGCCAGAGCTGCAGAGGAGGAAGAACATAGAAGCAGGTGGTGCGTGATGAGTGAGTGCAAGTCAACAAAACAAATAAGCAAACAGGCTATCAATATAACAATCAAAACACCAGCAGACTGACTTAGAATAATAATGGAGGACAACATGGCAAGATTTTTTTTATTACATTAAAAAAGTAATAAACAATTAAATATAAAAAAAAAAAAAAAGAAAAGTGAATCTGACTATGTTTGATGGTTAACTTGTACAAATTTAAACAATAGTCAAGGACATGCACATAACACTTATAAGTTTGTTTACAGGGTCCCAGAAATTATTATTAGTTGAATAAAAGTTACACTTTAACATTTCAAATTATTCAGAAAAAAGGATTTCTCACAAATGAACCAATCAAAGGTTAGTAGAGCACTCACACACTTGACTACGAACAAAGTATTAATATGACTCAGGTTGTAAAAAGGTGAACTAAGTACTGAATGCACTGTCATGAGTTTTATTTCTTACCTTGGATGGTGGCCAGAGTGCTGTTGCTCATGAGCGCACTGCCAAGGCCACCGGAGCCAAACTAAGGAGGCGCCCCTGTAACAACAGACATGTTCAGGTAGATCAACGGACAGGACAGTTGAACATTCATGGCAAAATAATTAGTGGTCCCGTTTGAACACAGCCAATGCTAACCCTGGAGTGAACTGGGAGGAAGCCATCAGTCCTGGGTTGAGTCCAGCAGCAGCTGCCATGGCTGCAAAGCTGGCACTGGTGGGTAACTGAGCAGCACCTTGCAAAGCTGCAGACAGCCCTGGAGCCGCCACCATCAACTGACCCGTCCCTAAAGTGGTAGCTATGGATGATGGGGCCTGGGTGACCACGGTTTGTGCGTGGGTGCCAGCTTTGCTCGCTTCCGTCGTTGTGGACTGAATAGTTGTTGGTGATGGGCTCAAAGAAGGAGAACTGGTTGCTGAAGTAACCATAGGTGCAGTGGAAATGACTGACGCTGTATTTGTGGCTCCAACAGTCGTGCCTTAAAGGTGGAACAGTGTAACAAAAGAACAGAAATGAACTATTTTTTAAAGACTGTACTGTCAAACACTTTGATCACAAACACTGACCTGTGAAAGACAAACTGGAGACGCTGGTGCTAGTTAGAGGCATCGCTGGGTTTACAGTCAAAGTGGTGGGTGTGTTAATGGTTGGACTGCTCACAAGGCTTGCTGTGCTGGCCACCTGTGCAACAGAAAAACAGAGCACCGAGCAAGATAGACAAAAACAAATATAATGAACCTTCTCATTTTGTATTTTGGCTTTAAGAACTAGTAAGTACTTGATTAACTGTTAATTAAAAACAAATAAATTCTATGAGCCTGTAAATATAAATGGAACTGCCCATACTGTTTAACCAGCATCAAGCTTCAGTCTCAAAACAGTATTTTTTAAAGTTCACAACATAAAAAGAATTCTGTGTGAAATATGCCATCTCAAAAAGTGTGTCCACTCCTACCAAAGGGCTATTTGGGGTAAAGATGGTTTTTATGGGGGTGCTGCCGCCTCCACTGTTGCCACTGCTAGGTGGGTTAATCCTCTTCTCTTTCTGGCGACGATTGCAGAACCAGACCCGAATCACCTCCTTCTCCATGTTGAGCTGATCAGCGATCATGGTGATCTCTTCAGAGGTAGGTTTTTGGTTCTGCTTAAAGAGGGCAAAGAAGCCAGGGATTCCCTGTCAGTACTGGGCAGATCAATCACCGTTAACATTCGGTCACTTCTGCACAACAGAGTGTGTGTGTGTGTGTATATATATATATATATATATACACACACACACACACAACAAAAATATAAACGCAACACTTTTGGTTTTGCTCCCATTTTGTATGAGATGAACTCAAGATCTAAAACTTTTTCCACATACACAATATCACTGTTTCCCTCAAATATTGTTCACAAACCAGTCTAAATCTGTGATAGTGAGCACTTCTCCTTTGCTGAGATAATCCATCCCACTTCACAGGTGTGCCATATCAAGATGCTGATTAGACACCATGATTAGTGCACAGGTGTGCCTTAGACTGCCCACAATAAAAGGCCACTCTGAAAGGTGCAGTTTTATCACACAGCACAATGCCACAGATGTCGCAAGATTTGAGGGAGCGTGCAATTGGCATGCTGACAGCAGGAATGTCAACCAGAGCTGTTGCTCGTGTATTGAATGTTCATTTCTCTACCATAAGCCGTCTCCAAAGGCGTTTCAGAGAATTTGGCAGTACATCCAACCAGCCTCACAACCGCAGACCACGTGTAACCACACCAGCCCAGGACCTCCACATCCAGCATGTTCACCTCCAAGATCGTCTGAGACCAGCCACTCGGACAGCTGCTGGAACAATCGGTTTGCATAACCAAAGAATTTCTGCACAAACTGTCAGAAACCGTCTCAGGGAAGCTCATCTGCATGCTCATCGTCCTCATCGGGGTCTCGGCCTGACTCCAGTTCATCGTTGTAACCGACTTGAGTGGGCAAATGCTCACATTCGCTGGCGTTTGGCACGTTGGAGAGGTGTTCTCTTCACGGATGAATCCCGGTTCACACTGTTCAGGGCAGATGGCAGACAGCGTGTGTGGCGTCGTGTGGGTGAGCAGTTTTCTGATGTCAATGTTGTGGATCGAGTGGCCCATGGTGGTGGTGGGGTTATGGTATGGGCAGGCGTCTGTTATGGACGAAGAACACAGGTGCATTTTATTGATGGCATATTGAATGCACAGAGATACAGTGACGAGATCATGAGGCCCATTGTTGTGCCATACATCCAAGAACATCACCTCATGTTGCAGCAGGATAATGCACGGCCCCATGTTGCAAGGATCTGTACACAATTCTTGGAAGCTGAAAATGTCCCAGTTCTTGCATGGCCGGCATACTCACCGGACATGTCACCCATTGAGCATGTTTGGGATGCTCTGGACCGGTGTATACGATAGCGTGTACCAGTTCCTGCCAATATCCAGCAACTTCGCACAGCCATTGAAGAGGAGTGGACCAACATTCCACAGGCCACAATTGACAACCTGATCAACTCTATGCGAAGGAGATGTGTTGCAATGCATGAGGCAAATGGTGGTCACACCAGATACTGACTGGTATCCCCCCCAATAAACAAAACTGCACCTTTCAGAATGGCTTTTATTGTGGGCAGTCTAAGCCCACCTGTGCACTAATCATGGTGTCTAATCAGCATCTTGATATGGCACACCTGTGAGGTGGGATGGATTATCTCAGCAAGGAGAAGTGCTCACTATCACAGATTTAGACTGGTTTGTGAACAATATTTGAGGGAATGGTGATATTGTGTATGTGGAAAAAGTTTTAGATCTTTGAGTTCATCTCATACAAATTGGGAGCAAAACCAAAAGTGTTGCGTTTATATTTTTGTTGAGTGTATGTATGTATGTATATATATATATATATATATATATATATAATATATATATATATATATATATATATAAAAATAAAACTGATCACAGCACCACTCTGCAGAACTGCCCTGCATCCTGATTATCTCCCACCTAGGCAGACAAATCGATCCACCACCATCTAACGAAGGTAACCATATATCTGCTGCAACCAAGTGATATGTGGGAGCAGTCTTTGCCTTTTCCAGTTGCTGGACAGCCTCAGCACTGAGGCACCTTAGTGATCACACTCAGGGAAGTGTGCCACATGGTCATACTGTCCATAGCTGAAGGTTGCCTCACAGTGCAAGTAGTACTTTGCAAATGAGTCTCCCCAAGTATGTCTGTGAAGACTGTCAATCATCCAGGCTGTGGTCCCCAAGCAGGTTGAGTCAGGCCAACTGGACTTGTTTACTTCCTTGAAGAGGTTTTGGTTTTGCTCTTCATCAGAAAGCTTCATAAGTTAAGAGTCCAAATCTCTGAACCAAACGGGAAGACTGGACACACCAGGATCCTCAAGACTTGGAGAGCGATCTCCTACAAAGGTATTGTGTCCAGGGACATCGTCACTCTATAAGCAATTCCCTGGTGTCTTTTGACCTAACAGGTTGAGTACCAGGTGACATAAATGTTACTGCTTAGGTAAGTTTAAAAAAGTGATGAAGTGGATGATACGAATCCTGGAAGACATTGAAAACCTCCATCTTAGTCCATATGGGCATTCTTGATTTCAGAGCATCATCTGAAAATTCAAGGCGAGTCAACCTTTCCCATTAGCAAAGAAACCCAAGTCACTGGACTCCCATGACCTCTCTCAACATCCAGTCCCTAGATACTGTTTAATATTGTACCCAGGATATATACTAAAACGGTTCAAGTCAAAATTACAATAAAGAAAGTTTATAAATCATTCACCTAGAATTACTGTCAGAATTATTAACCCTGAAGCCAATTTTAGTCCATCAGCATGAGGTCCTCACCTCCAGAAAGCTCTTCTCTAAGGCCACTCGGATGTTGGTCTCAATACTAGTCCTCTTTTTCCGTCTGCGGTTGATCCCCTCTATGCCCATACCAGGGGAACCCAGGGCACTAGGGCTGGACAGAGCCTGGTCAGATGTCAGATTCTCTGCACAAACAGCATCGGCAAAAAGGGAGGGAAGGGAGGTAAAGACACAGCACTACAAACATGACTAGTCTCCAAGCTTGCTCTTGGAGAACACTTGTCCTGCATGTTTTCTCTGTCTCCCTACTCCAACCACAACTAGTTAACTTAGGTGTGCTCAACTGATCAAGAGCTACAAACCACCATAGTTAATAGTAGTCAGGTATAATAAGAACAGGTAAACATGGAAAACATCTAGGGTAGATGCACTCCAGAAGTGTTGCTGGAGACCACTAGTCTAGCTGATGCGCAACAATAAGTACAAATATAAGAAAAAGAAAACACCCAAGAGTGATCGAGGTCTTCTGCCCCTAAGGATGTCACTGATTCAGGTGGGTTCAGGGACAAACCTGCATCATTGAGCCACTTTTCCAGTAATGGCTTGAGTTTGCACATGTTTTTAAAACTCAGATTCAAGGCCTCGAAACGGGAGATGGTAGTTTGGCCTGAAGTCATTTCCATACAGTTTCCCCATTGCGAGGCCAACATCCCCCTGGTGACAGTGAGGAAAAACAGCTTTGGGTGACCAAAAATGTACAAGCAGAAAACTCTAACATATTTTGAAGTGTAAGTCAGAGGTTTTTTTTTTAAACTAGTTTGGGAGGTTTTGCGTTTATACTCCAATGAAACTTAACCCCCCCCAAAACAACAACAACAACAAAAAAAAAGATTTGTTCTTAAGAATAATATGACTATGTATATAGGACTTTCACAGAATCCAAACAAAATAACATTAATAATAAAACAATAAATACCAATAAAACGTACAATTCATAATGCACAAAAATCAGAAATTAAAGACCTGAAATACAGAAAATGGTGCAACATAAATGGGTTTTTCCTCTTCAAGAGGCATTTAACAAGTGCGACAGACAAATGCTTCATTACACAACTGAAGAAAATTCTGACTTTCTCTAAACAAAACTAACAGCACAAACCTGTGTGAATCCCAATTTGATACGTCTCTGTTTGAAGGTCTTCGCAAACTGTTTCCAGCTCCTCCAGATCACTAGGCTCCTCCAGAGTTGGGGTATCCAGCCGTTTGGGTGGTGGTCTGACTGTGGGGAAGGGACTGGATAGGTGTTGCTGCCGTTGTGCGGGTTGGGGTTGCAGGCTAACAAGATCAGCAAAATATATAATGTAGTTACTGAGATGATTAACAGCATGCAAGTGCTTACAAAAAGAATGGAGCATACAAACAATCTATCAGGCAAATACAGAAAAGTGGTTTTCGCTGAAATTATTTGATGCCTCCATTTCACTTTTAAAAATGGTAAGCAAAATTAAACCATGTCAAGAGCTGTTTACATCATTACAAACCTGGGTAGCAAGGGTGATGCCTTGGTTGAGTTGGCAGGGGGTTAGCTTGGCTTTGAGGTAGTTGAGTTAGAAGACTCTGGGCTTGCAAAAGACCTAGAGGGATGAAAGCAACAGAAACAAAGGACAAAATGAACACTAATTAAATTCAAGAAAACTGGCTGATATTGTATTTATACAACTTTTGTACAATCTGTACTTACTCTGTTGGGCTGGGGGTGCCTGTGAGATTATGAATTGAGCAGGCTGTATTGGTGTTGCAATGGGGTGGCCAGGCTGCACCAGAACAAACTGTGGCATGCTGAGATTCTGCTGCTGCAACTGCTGCACAAAATGCAGTAGAATCATGTGAGAAAAACATGCTGCAAATAAATTTATGAATTTCATAATCTCCACCTTTTTACATTAAAAACAGACTTTTTTTTTTTTTTTTTTTTTTTAAAGCAGTCGTTTTTGTACAAGGAAGTTTACCAACCATTCTAATTTGGATGGAGATCCAGGAGGTAAATATCACTGTTGAAAACCAAAAGTAATCTGGCATAAAGTATACAGATTTTTATTTAATAAATAAACAAATAAGAGTAGTCAGAGCACAATATCCCCTGCTGGCAAGTGCTGATTTGGTACAAGTGCTTGCCACATTCTGATAACATTTCAAGGCATGTGACAGCTCATTTCAGAATGCAGAGACCAATTTCATGAAATTGGCAGTGTCTAGGTTTGCTAATCAAGGGCCATAACTCTGCCAGAATATCAATCTTATACAATATTACAATGTGCGTATTATCAACCTATTACAAGGATTTGTACCAGGTTACATAAAAATCCATCTAAAAATGTGAGAAGAGTTGATTTCAGAATGTAAACACCCACTCATGAAATTGGCAGTGTAGATTTGTTAATCATGGGCCATAACTCTGGTAAAAATGGGCCCAACCCAAACAATATAATATGCATATTGCCAATGTGTAAGAAGGACTTGTACCAAGTTTCACAAATTTTCTCCTAAAAATGTGAGGAGTTGATTTCAGAACATAGACACCCACTCATGAAACTGATGGAGTCTAGATTTGTTACTCAAGGGCCATAACTCTGGTAAAATAGGCCCAATTCAAACAATATATACTTATTACCATCCTATAACAAGGACTTGTAACAAGTTTCACTACATTCCTTCTAAAAAATTTGAGAGGAGTTGATTTCAGAATGCTTATACCCTTTTTTGGGATGGACAGACAGAAATCGCCATGACATAATTCCCCTTCGGGCCTTCGGCCAGTGGTGGATAAAAACTGGAGGGCATGAATGCCATGAATGGAGGGCATGAATGCCACATGACTGTCTGTCTTATTTATACCATTTGATTAAGGACCCAGAATAAAACATTTACAATGGGCATCATTATCACAACCTAGCCATGGAATTCTTACTATTACACAATGTTTGCCTTACTGAAGGACGACTTCTGCTGTTTGCAGGATAACAGATATTTTGGTAAATAAATAAACAAATGTGGCAAACATTACCCTTTATTTAAAGTAAACTCCCTTAAAAACACTAAAAGACTGTTTGTTAAAATACTTTTCAGAAGACTGCAGATCCCTGGGTTATGGGTATCTACAGGGGTGATCTGGATGGGCTGGGACAACGGCAGCTGGGTGATGGGTGTAGCTGCTGAGGCTGAGATACTGGCCCCGTGGTACTGCTCTGCTGGCTGGCTGAATGCTGCACGGCTGCAGCCAGGAGCTGAGCCTGGGCCTGGTGGAGCAACAGCTGCTGCTGTGTTGGGGTCCAGTGTCAACTGAAGAGTCCAGAAAGAGGAGGAAAGCAGGTGTGAGAGGTGAGAGGTGGGGGAGTGGAAAAGAATGAATATTACAAATATTTATACAAGTCTCATTATATAGCGTTGATGACAGTGTTGTTTGCAACACTACAATTTCAACTTCAATACCAATGCAAGAGTTCATTGTCCAACTATTAATAACCGCTACAAGTCACATGATGTTTTGGGAAACAGTGTAATAAGAGTTGAGTGATAATCTGATACCAATTTTCACATACCACCAGAATGGTGACAATTATAATGTTATAGCTATGCAAATTTCTGTTCTTGAAATTAAGGACATTCAAGCCCTTTTCAATGAAAACAAATTGGTTTCCTAAGTTTTTGCTTTACACATATCAGCATTTCCAGTGTTGACTACAGTGGGAGGAGGGCCCAGCCTATACATGGTACTTATCGTTGCTCCTCTGCTTTTTAAAGTGTTTTTATTTAATTACAAAGAGTATTTCCTATTTGATGGCCAAGAAAGGTCAAAGCTTGTCCTCCTGCGGAGCTGCATGCAGGATTGCTGCTAGTGCACTGGCCAGGACTAACCTCCCTGCCCTCAGCAGCAGAACTTCTAGGATTCTCACCACTCTTGCCAGACTGCATCATCATTTCACTACTTTTTTTACATTTAGGACCCTCCCCAAAATAAGCTGGAACAGACAGAGGATAAACTACATAGTATGAGCATAACTGAATGCAAAATGCAGTAGAGACCATCCCACTGAAAGTGCATACAGATAATGTAAATTTTATGTTTTTGTACAATAGTTGTGCCAAACTGGTAGATGCTACTGAATTTTTACTATGATTAATAATTTGCAGTGGTATTGAAGTAATGATGAAACTGTGGTTATTGCAGCAACACTCGCATGATTCTAAACATTCAAATGGAGAGAAGACTCATGCAACTGAGCCAGGCACATGTGCATATTCAAATTCAAGCACACATGCATGATCAACATTCACACCCGCATAACACTATAGTAGCTGCATTCAACCTAGACATCTTGATTACAGTATGAGCTGGGATATGAAATGTAGGCAATGTGCTGTGTGCTCGCCTGGCTGCAAGTGCACAGACACCAAGGCCATGTCCAAACATATCTCCATGTTTGCCACGGACGAATTTCGACAAAGCTTAAACACCACAAGGATGAGCAGTCAGGCAGGCAGGCAAAGGACAGAATAGCCTTAGCCACTAAATTGGGGAATGCGATCATTTCACCAGATGTATTCCCATCCAGGGTTGGTGGTGTTGAGATCTCACCCCACATACATGGTGTCACGTGCCCATGGCTCAGAGGACAGTGACAAGGAGGAGACACAAACGAGAGGATTACAAAAATAGAAGTATTTATTTACAATAGTTTAAGTCAATAAATTAAAAGGTGCAAAAATGTGCAGCTGTGCAAAAAGGCGCTCTGTTACCGGTCGGCGCAGCGAGACGTCCTACAAAAGAGAGAGTGAGAGAACAAAATGAATTAGTTGGGCCCACTTAAATAAGACACAGGGACACCGGGCCCAGGTGCCCCTGATTATGGGCCCGCCCCGCTACAAGACGGCGGGGCTGTCACACCCTCCCCCTTCAAAAGGGAAGTCCACCTAAGGACTTTCCAAACAAATTGCAAACAGCACAATTTTTTCTTTTTGTTAGTAGTACTACATTCTATTTTTTTTGTTGCACCAAAATTACATTTACAGCTTACCTAACCCTTAGGTGGACTTCCCTTTTGAAGGGGGAGGGTGTGACGGCCCTGCCGTCTTGTAGCGGGGCGGGCCCATAATCAGGGGCACCTGGGCCCGGTGTCCCTGTCTCTTATTTAAGTGGGCCCAACTAATCCATTTTGGCTCTCTCTCTCTCTTTTTAGGACTTCTCGCTGCACCGACCAGTAACAGAGCGCCTTTTTGCACAGCTGCACCTCTTTGCACCTTTTAATTTATTGACTTAAATTACTGTAAATAAATACTTCTATTTTTCTAATCCTCTCGTTTGTGTCTCCTCCTTGTCAGTGTCCTCTGAGCCACGGGCACGTGACAAGAGTCACAATGGCTATGACCAAGTTTTAACGGAAAGCAATGAGGCAACGGGCCACTTACTCCAGCAAGCTGTCCCCCGGCCAACATTAGCTGGGTCTGAGGCAATACGCTCTGCTGGACAGAGGTCGCTAGAGCACTCGAGTCTTCTGATTTAGACTAGTGGAAGTGAAGCAAAGACGATGGCTTAGAGAAAATTATTCCTTGATGACTTCTTCCTGCCTAGACCCACCTGAAGTGGGCTTCATGTCATAGTCTTACAAAAATGACAAGATGTATATACAAACGTTTTAACTCGAAAAAATGAACTGTTTTCACGTAAAATATATGTAATTCCAATCTAAATAAGATAAGCACAACTCAGACATTGCATTAAATCTGCAGTACTTGTACAGGACTGTGAAAATTAGGCTGCATTCTCTGAGCAGAGAGAGGCTTTGAATTAAAAAGGAAACGAGAAAATGGGGTTTTAAAAATATACTGCAGCCTTCAGAGAGGAGGAAAGGAAAGGGAGGTGGAGAGCAGAGATGCTAATTAAAATAACTGTTATGCAGTGCATGTAAATTCTGCATAGATTTGCATATTCTTTGCCATCTGTTACCGAGCAACTGCAGAGCACCTAATTAGCATACAGGGTTGATTAATCTGCCCTGTTGCCAAGCGACACAGAGAGAGCCTGGGTAATTTAAATGAACTCTTTCTGCTTAAGCCTGCATGAGTGCCAGTATAACTCTGTTTGAAAGCCTCATACCTGTGAAACAAACTGAACTGTGTACATAAGTAGACTGATGAGGGTTGCAAGGAATGAGGGAGTGTCTGTTTTCTGAAACAATGACCTCCATTAGACCTCCATTCCAACAACAAACCATGGAATCATAAGATTACTTACAATAAAGTGTGTGTGTGTGTGTTACCTGTTGGAGGAGGGCCTGTGCATGTGCATTAGTGATTGCACTTGTGGTTGGCACCGTCTGTCTCTGAAAGTCCAAGCCATTGGTTTGGATTCCTAAAGACAGAAACAGTTCATAAAGTTCCATCTAGGTTTAGGGAAGGAGTAGATTAAGTCTGACTTTTCTTTTTAATGATTCTACATGTGTATATAATACTAACTTGCAGTGATTTGTATATGTACAAGTGTTACTGGTAAGTCATTAGATGGTTAAATATTAAGCACAGGGAGCTTTACACACGTGTGCAAAATGCAAACATACAACATCATTTACTCATTAGTACACAATATAAATAATCCACAAAATATCCATTAAATCTACCATATTCACTCACAGACTGGTTATTTATAGTACATAACTAAAGCAGTGAGACTGAACAAATTAGTCCAATACTGAATAAGCACAAGTGGAGGGAAAGCTGCTCTGTGGGATAAACATTTCATTTATCGATATGAAGGCATAACAATTTTCAAAATCTGCCAGTTGCTTAGTTTCCCTGCAAATGATCCAAATGCAAAGGTATAGATAGTGACTTCTTTTAAATATTTGCTTTTCAAAAGTGGTCATTTCTGCTTTGATCATGCAACTTGTTGAATAACTCAGTAAAATTAATTGCATGCTAATTTCACTGTGGTAAAGGCAGAAGCTCGAGGTCACTCACCGGTGTGCCCATCACCACTTTCCATTTTACATTTAGTAGTTTCTGACTGATTATTCACTTTAGAATCTGAAAGAGCCAGACAGAGAGACTGTGAGAAATCTGCTGTCAGAGGAAACATAAATAATAATAATAATAATAATAATAAAGATAATTGTCAGATAAGTACATATGTATTTTTGTAGTACAGTGACAATATCTATTCTCAACTATCTGTAGATTTATTTAAATATCAGAAAACTAGAGCACACTCTTCTTCATATCCATCAGCTTTGCATCCTGATCCAGATGCAGACCAGACTGCACCTGTGGACGATCCAGATGCGTACATGAGACTGTGTTAAAGTGATCCACCACTCCCTGCTGCGTAATGGTAAAGAAAGTGATTAACTCTTGGATGTTAATTCACATCACCACAATTCTTATGGATCCTTCCTCAAACCTAACATTTCCACAACATTCATCAAAACTGATTCACTCATTTTTAAGTAATCATTCCATACATACAAACAAACATGGGCAAAAACATAACCATTCTAACTGAGGTAATGTAAAAATTTCTCCTGAACAGAAAGTAGTGTTTAAATTTCTTGTTTTTTTTCTGGACAGACAAAACATTCAAATTTAAGACGTCAAACTGATAAAGAACCAAACTGTCACACCTGACAAGGTAAAAACCGATAAAAGATTGTTAAATGTCTTTGTTTTCTAACACGTTAATCAAAAATATGCAAGCACTGATTACTTTTCTGTCAAATTAGTTTATTATACACGAATTTTAGCTCCAGTCACATACAACAATTCACCATTCAGTGCGTAAGACTGCCAACAAAATGATTCAACAGCATTAATCAAAGTGCATTTAAACACTGTGGCTGTAAGGTAGAACCCAAATAAACAGGTCACAAACATAAATGACATTTTGATGCAAAGTGTGTCGCATAAGCCTCTTCCATTTCACACTTCAACTTCAATAATAATAGCCAGCTGAGGTCAATCAAATCCTCATGAAAAACTCACCCACTCTTGCTCCACCTGTATTCTCCAGCATGGTTGCAGACCCTATCACGGAAAACTGCGTCTCTGGGGTAAACCCACCGACACGGTTCCTCCTCCCACTCTTCACTCTCCAGTGGTCAGCTAGCAGAGTTCAATACAACCAGAACTACACACAGACACAGTGGCACTGTCCACCCTATGGTTCACTGAACACCACCACGATACGCACACCGGGAAAGCCAACAGGGTTTAGGAAAGCAGCTCTCCTTCACACTCTTTTCTTACAGATCTCTCCCTTTCTTTTTCCCAGTGCCCACTTTAAACTCCCTCTTTCCTTTATTTCTCTCACTCTCTCTACCATGTGCCAAGATTGTTAGTACTACTGAAAAAGTTCACCCTCTCTTGCTGGAATGAAACAAACACAGAGTGCAGTCGCAGCCCCCACCAACTCTATAATGAAGCATAATCAGTATTCAGCTGATTAAAGCCGTATGCAAATCTGCCCCTACCTCGTTAGCGATGCAAGGCTTTGAAGTCCTGCGAGCGGCACATTTCACACAGAGCTCTGAAAGCTTTCTGCATAATTTAAACTCCTATAAATATTTATCATCTCATTAGCATATTAATTGGATGGCTTTTGGAGGACGATAAAAAAACAGGGGAATAAGAACGACAGAAGGGGAAAAGAAGTGCTTCAACCACCACTCGGAGGAGGGAAAGGAGGGAAAACAGCAGCACAAGAGCAATTACTGTGTGAGGGCTTGGCAAAAAAGTAATTAGCTAAAAGCAGGTAAAAGGCTGAAGATATCCCAGAATGCAGTGTGAGGCCTGTTGGCAGCGGGCTGAGGATGTTAGCAAATCAGACTGGCGTTAATAGAATATAGCATCTCCAGGAGTCACAGAAAACAGACCTAACTACTAAAAGGGAGCAGAATGGAGCTTGGGGGGGTGAGTGGGAGGAGGACCCGCTCAATCGGAAAAAAATAACTCCACATTAATCCACCACAAGCCTGCCATTACTGCCGGACCCCCGTGGCTAAAGCATTCCACAGCGCGCAACTGCGGAAAGTGGGTGGCAGGCTGTAGCTGCAGTCTATGTTTATGAAGTGCTTGGGGATTAGCATATTTAGATTAGCTTTACATTCCATTAGTATTTCATTTTGCATCCCGTTTAAATTCATTTTCAACACCCAGAATTAATATGGTGGGGAAACAGGCGCGCTGTGGGGCGGCAGAGGTGTCCAATGAATGTAGATCAGAATGGCAGGATTGGAATGCATGGTGGGCTGTAGGGGAAGGGGGCTAACCAACTCATTCCACAACAACTGCTCCTGGCTATAACGCTAATCAACTTCTTTACTTATTTCACTGCCTGAGAAAAACACATCAACATACCAGCTGATCACAACCATGGCAAGAAAGGTCACATCGGGGTCAACATTAAACATACTGAAAATCAAACAGGCCTTTATTTCACCAAGAGATGTGACAGCTAAACCCAATGAAAAAGCCTTATTATGCTTTTTCAAATCCTCATTTAATTGTTCCAATAGATGGTATTCAAGCAAATAGGTAAATATGCAGCTTTCTGTCAGTAGAAGCACACAGAGAGCTTTACGCACAGAGAACAGGTTTCTTCAGTCATAATAGTCATGCTCCTGTGTGCATGTTTGTGTGGCTGTGTTGCCATGTTTCTTTTACGTTTTGATGCAGCCACAACACCACAAAACTTAATACAAAAGTGCAAATTAAAATATTTAATTTATTATGTCCAACATTTACAACAAATATTTATTTTTCTGTCATTGAGGATTCAGTGGCATCTGTATTTAAGCCTCTATTTAAACCCACTTTACACAGAGAAGGGATATGTCCAGCAGTCCTTGTGCGGTCACGAAATTGTACCGAACACCACCAAAGAGGCACTCAGCTGCTGCCAAGACCTTACAAGGTCCACTTGGTATCCTCTCACAAACCGCTATGATTGCAATGGTCGACGTGAAATATGAACCTGCACCTGATATCCGCAAAAGTGTTGCCCAGCCCGGAAGATGCAAAAATACCACACAGGCCACCCACAAACACCTCAAAGAGCACCCCATGACCACCAGACGGGGGCGCAATGGCCACTGTGTTGTTGCCATGGCAACGGCAGATTGTCCACCAACATGACCAGAATGGTGTGAGTTTGGACATGAACTCAGGAAAAAAAAAAGTGCAATATCATTTCAATATCACAGGAACGGGTGCACAATGATCAGGGCTGTGTGCCGTGATTTTTACTTTTCAGCGTAGAAGAAGCACCATTTGCTAAGGAATTTGGTCCTAGCATATCATAGCAATGTACAGCAGGTAAATCAGTGGGGATAAGGAGTTGCTCTGTCAACATGTTCACCTGGGTTCACTTCCCAGTTGCACTAACCTGTGTCCTGTGCAGGGGGAGTTGTAGACTCTCAGCCCCTTCACACTACTAAGGGAATCTGGGGATAAGCATGGGCACCAATGGGTATCAGGGCATATACGAGGGCTGTCAATAAAGTAACGGTCCTTTTTATTTTTTTCAAAAACTATATGGATTTCATTCATATGTTTTTACGTCAGACATGCTTGAACCCTCGTGCGCATGCGTGAGTTTTTCCACGCCTGTCGGTGACGTCATTCGCCTGTGAGCACTCCTTGTGGGAGGAGTCGTCCAGCCCCTCGTCGGAATTCCTTTGTCTGAGAAGTTGCTGAGAGACTGGCGCGTTGCTTGATCAAAATTTTTTCTAAACCTGTGAGACACATCGAAGTGGACACGGTTCGAAAAATGAAGCTGGTTTTCAGTGAAAATTTTAACGGCTGATGAGAGATTTTGAAGTGAGACTGTCGCTTTAAGGACTTTTCACGGTGCGAGACGTCACGCAGCGCTCTCAGGCGCCGTCATCAGCCTGTTCAAGCTGAAAACCTCCACATTTCAGGCTCTATTGATCCAGGACGTCGTGAGAGAACAGAGAAGTTTCAGAAGAAGTCGGTTTCAGCATTTTATCCGGATATTCCACTGTTAAAGGAGATTTTTTTTAATGAAAGACGTGCGGACGGGTCCGCGCGTCGGGACGCAGCCGCCGCGATGCTCCGCCACAGGAAAAACACCTCTGTTGAAAGCCTTAAGGACAAGTTGGAACATGTCCTGCCTGTTAAACAATTTCTCATATACTCACTCCACTGAAAGCCATCAAAGCCGCCTGGATTTTACAAATGGTTATCAACACGGAGGTGTTTTTCCTGTGCCGCCGCACCGCGTCGGCTGCGTCCCGACGCGCGGACCCGTCCGCACGTCTTTCATTAAAAAAATCTCCTTTAACAGTGGAATATCCGGATAAAATGCTGAAACCGACTTCTTCTGAAACTTCTCTGTTCTCTCACGACGTCCTGGATCAATAGAGCCTGAATGTGGAGGTTTTCAGCTTGAACAGGCTGATGACGCCGCCTGAGAGCGCTGAGCGACGTCTCGCACCGTGGGAAGTCCTTAAAGCGACAGTGTCACCTCAAAATCTCTCATCAGCCGTTAAAATTTTCACTGAAAACCAGCTTAATTTTTCGAACCGTGTCCACTTCGATGTGTCTCACAGGTTTAGAAAAAATTTTGATCAAACAACGCGCCAGTCTCTCAGCAACTTCTCAGACAAAGGAATTCCGGCGAGGGGCTGGACGACTCCTCCCACAAGGAGTGCTCACAGGCGAATGACGTCACCGACAGGCGTGGAAAAAACTCACGCATGCGCACGAGGGTTCAAGCATGTCTGACGTAAAAACATATGAATGAAATCCATATAGTTTTTGAAAAAAATAAAAAGGACCGTTACTTTATTGACAGCCCTTGTATAAGACTTATTGCTTACTTTGAATAAAAGGTGAAATGCTACACTTCAATCACATCTACGGTCACAATCCCCATAGAGACGGTGCCTGCTCCCAGACCACCAATAACCAGTAAAAATCTATTTAAGCATAAAAATTCAAAAAGAAAAAAATAATATAGCACCTTCAACTGCACCACAGACTAAAACAGTTAAATGTGGTCTATTAAACATTAGGTCTCTCTCTTCTAAGTCCCTATTAGTAAATGATATAATTGATCAACATATTGATTTATTCTGCCTTACAGAAATCTGGTTACAGCAGGATGAATATGTTAGTTTAAATGAGTCAACACCCCCCGAGTCACATTAACTGTCAGAATGCTCGAAGCACGGGTCGAGGAGGAGGATTAGCAGCAATCTTCCACTCCAGCTTATTAATTAATCAAAGACCCAGGCAGAGCCTTAATTCATTTGAAAGCTTGACTCTTAGTCTTGTCCATCCAAATTGGAAGTCTCAAAAACCAGTTTTATTTATTATCTATCGTCCACCTGGTCGTTACTGTGAGTTTCTTTGTGATTTTTCAGACCTTTTGTCTGACTTAGTGCTTAGCTCAGATAAGATAATTATAGTGGGTGATTTTAACATCCACATAGATGCTGAGAATGACAGCCTCAACACTGCATTTAATCTATTATTAGACTCAACTGGCTTCGCTCAAAATGTAAATGAGCCCACCCACCACTTTAGCCACACTTTAGATCTTGTTCTGACATATGGCATAGAAATTGAAGACTTAACAGTATTCCCTGAAAAGCCCTTTTTGTCTGATCATTTCTTAACATTTACATTTACTTTAATGGACTACCAGCAGTGGGGAATAAGTTTCATTACAGTAGAAGTCTTTCTGAAAGCACTGTAACTACGTTTAAGGATGATTCCTTCTTTGTTATGTTCTCCAATGCCATATACCAACACAGTGCAGAGTAGCTACCTAAACTCTGAGTGAGATAGATTATCTCGTCAATAGCTTTACATCCTCACTGAACACAACTTTGGATGCTGTAGCTCCTCTAAAAAGAGAGCCTTAAATCAGAAGTGCCTGACTCCGCGGTATAACCCACAAACTCGCAGCATAAAGCAGACAACCCCTAAGCTGGAGAGGAAATGGCATCTCACTAATTTAGAATATCTTCATTTAGCCTGGAAAAAGAGTCTGTTGCTCTATAAAAAAGCCCTCCGTAAAGCTAGGACATCTTACTATTCATCACTAACTGAAGAAAATAAGAACAACCCCAGGTTTCTTTTCAGCACTGTAGACAGGTTGACGAAGAGTCAGAGCTCTATTGAGCTGAGTATTCCTTTAACTTTAACTAGTAATGACTTCATGACTTTCTTTGCAAATAAATTTTTAACTATTAGAGAAAAAAATATTCATAACCATCCCAAAGACATATCTTTATGTTCGGCTGCTTTCAGTAATGCTGGTATTTGGTTAGACTTTTTCTCTCCGATTGTTGTCTGAGTTACTTTCATTAGTCACTTCCTCCAAACCGTCAACATGTCTATTAGACCCCATTCCTACCAGGCTGCTCAAGGAAGCCCTACCATTAATTAATGCTTCGATCTTAAATATGATCAATCTATCTTTATTAGTTGGCTATGTACCACAGGCTTTTAAGGTGGCAGTAATTAAACCATTACTTAAAAAGCCATCACTTGACCCAGCTATCTTAGCTAATTATAGGCCAATCTCCAACCTTCCTTTTCTCTCAAAAATTCTTGAAAGGGTAGTTGTAAAACAGCTAACTGATCACCTGCAGAGGAATGGACTATTTGAAGAGTTTCAGTCAGGTTTCAGAATTCATCACAGTACAGAAACAGCATTAGTGAAGGTTACAAATGATCTTCTTATGGCCTCAGACAGTGGACTCATCTCTGTGCAGCTTTTGATACTGTTGACCATAAAGTTTTATTAGAGATTAGAGCATGCCATAGGTATTAAAGGCACTGCGCTGCAGTGGTTTGAATCATATTTATCTAATAGATTACAATTTGTTCATGTAAATGGGGAGTCTTCTTCACAGACTAAGGTAAATTATGGAGTTCCACAAAGTTCTGTGCTAGGACCAATTTTATTCACTTTATACATGCTTCCCTTAGGCAGTATTATTAGAAAGCATTGCTTAAATTTTCATTGTTACACAGACGATACCCAGCTTTATCTATCCATGAAGCCAGAGGACACACACCAATTAGTTAAACTGCAGGAATGTCTTTCAGACATAAAGACATGGATGACCTCTAATTTCCTGCTTTTAAATTCAGATAAAACTGAAGTTATTGTAATTGGCCCCACAAATCTTAGAAACATGGTGTCTAACCAGATCCTTACTCTGGATGGCATTACCCTGACCTCCAGTAATACTGTGAGAAATCTTGGAGTCCTTTTTGATCAGGATATGTCCTTCAATGCGCATATTAAGCAAATATGTAGGACTGCTTTTTTGCATTTGCGCAATATCTCTAAAATTAGAAAGGTCTTGTCTCAGAGTGATGCTGAAAAGCTAATTCATGCATTTATTTCTTCTAGGCTGGACTATTGTAATTCACTATTATCAGGTTGTCCTAAAATTTCCCTGAAAAGCCTTAAGTTAATTCAAAATGCTGCTGCTAGAGTACTGACAGGGACTAGAAGGAGAGAGCATATTTCACCCATATTGGCTTCTCTTCACTGGCTCCCTGTTAATTCCAGAATAGAATTTAAAATTCTTCTTCTTACTTATAAGGTTTTGAATAATCAGGTCCCATCTTATCTTAGGGACCTCATAGTACCATATCACACCAATAGAGTGCTTTGCTCTCAGACTGCAGGCTTACTTGTAGTTCCTAGGGTTTGTAAGAGTAGAATGGGAGGCAGAGCCTTGAGCTTTCAGGCTCCTCTCCTGTGGAACCAGCTCCCAATTCGGATCAGGGAGACAGACACCCTCTCTACTTTTAAGATTAAGCTTAAAACTTTCCTTTTTGCTAAAGCTTATAGTTAGGGTTGGATCAGGTGACCCTGAACCATCCCTTAGTTATGCTGCTATAGACTTAGACTGCTGGGGGGTTCCCATGATGCACTGAGTGTTCTGCTGGGGGGTTCCCATGATGCACTGAGTGTTTCTTTTTATTCACCTCTTTTTGCTCTGTATGCACCACTCTGCATTTAATCATTAGTGATTGATCTCTGCTCTCTTCCACAGCATGTCTTTTTCCCGATTCTCTCCCATCAGACCCAACCAGTCCCAGCAGAAGACTGCCCCTCCCTGAGCCTGGTTCTGCTGGAGGTTTCTTCCTGTTAAAAGGGAGTTTTTCCTTCCCACTGTCGCCAAGTGCTTGCTCATAGGGGGTCGTTTTGACCGGGGTTTTACTGTAATTATTGTATGGCTTTTGCCTTACAATATAAAGCGCCTTGGGGCAACTGTTTGTGATTTGGCGCTATATAAATAAAATTGATTTGATTTGATCTTGATTGTGTCATCTGAATGCCACTGCTGTGGTGCACAGAAGCAAAATTACAGAAATTATGTCACTGTCCAACTACTCATGCAACTGCACTGTTTCATGCTTTTGAGCAGTTTGTCATCACTCAGTTCTCAAAATAAGTGAACACAACATTATACTTCTCTCCTCTTGATAGGATGCATCTCCAAAGGGCAATGTATTTAGATTCATTCTCCACCCGTTTACTATGCAGTACACTTTATATGCAGATGCTACAATAGTATAAAAACTGGAAAAGATCATCCCACTGGAATGTGGCTGAGTTGTCAAGAAATAATTTACATCATCCAAGGTTCTTTAGCCAAATGGGAAAACAAAGCAGATGCGAATGCAATGAACAGTCATCAGCAGTGCACTTCAACACAATGCAGCTTCTTGGTTGAATTGTCTTCAAATCCTTGCTGTGGAACAATACATTATACAAATATCCTGCATAGAGAATTTTAAATAGGTATCTCATTAGCACTGTAATATGGAAAGGCTGGCTGAATAGCGGAGCGCCATTAATGTGAGGAGAGAATTTCAACAAGAGACAGAGCAAAAACTAATTAGCATACCCACATCCTGCTCAGCTACCCATATCCCCAATCAGAAAACCAAGGTTTTCTGTGAGATTTTACCTCACATTTCATCATTAAGGCAACCTTTCCAAATCTGGATCAGTCAGAGCACTAACCTCAGGCTGCAATAACATTCATAAGGAAATCTTTTTGGAATGTGCAGAGTCAACATGGTACATCAGGAAAACTGACTTCACTATTTATAGTATGATTTAAGTGCCGCTGTCAGTGTATCAAATCAGGTCACAAACACAACCTGAGTGTGAAAAAAGACACACGATTCACTAAGTCAACAAACAAAACACCGGTTATGTAATGAATTGATGACCAGTGGCAGGCCTCACACTAACATACTGTGGGAGTCAATATCTCAAGTGGGAAACTAATTCTAAAAACTTAGCTAACATTTACAAGGGTGAAAAGGTGGAAAATTCAATATATTGTCAACAGCTCATGCAGAAAAATTACTCACTTTGAAAGAGGTTATTTACTGTTGAAAACCTGATTACACTTAGATGCATGTTTTTCCACTTTTATGGAGAAGCCAAATTTTTGGAGCCAACCACAACCATCGTTTGTTCATGGCAAGGTGCCATATTTTGCTGAACGTAATCACTGTTAGTTAAATTTTTAACATGAAATTTTGCAGGGTAAAAAAAAGAAAAAAAAAAAAGAAACAGAAAACGCAAAAATCCAGTTTCAACAGCTTAGTTTGACAAGCGGAAAAAATGAAACAGAACTACCAGTGATGAAAGTGGGCCATGGGAAAAAAAAAAAAAAAAACAAAAACTGAAATTTTTTTGGTAAGGGTCAAAGACCTGAAGCTCCGGGGAGGGGGGGGGGGTTCTCCCCGAGAAAAACTTGAAACGCATTTTTAGGTCTATTTACCCACCAAAAAATGTTTTATTTTTGTTAGAGACGTACCGAATCCAAGATTCGGTTTCGAATTCAGATGAACATTGGCCTTGTTGACGGGGTTTGTTTCGGCCGAACCCTAGAGCGCCAACCGAACGGAATCCTACCGCGCATAAGCACAACATGATTACATCGTTAATGTTTAAGGCCGGGTTCACACGGCAGGATAATTAGGCCGATATCGGACCCGATCTTCCCCTTCCGACAATCTTAAGGATGCCCCGACAATCATGATGATGCTAAAGATAATCTTATCAGATATTCCTCCCGTGTGTGGTGTGTTAAGAGCACTCTGATCTGCTCGGAAGGGCGTCAGGAGCAAATCAGGGATATTCAACATGTTGGATTTTTTTGGCCCGATATCGCTGTGTGTGTTGTGTCCCTCTGACCAAAACAAGCACACAGCCTGCTGAATGTGACGTTCAGCCAGTCAGAAAGTGAGGTGACGGACGCACTGAGCAGAAAATAAAATCAAAACAGCTGTTCTGACTTACCAGAAAGTCCGGTGGTCGCGCTGTCTCCGCTCCTTTAAAGAACGCCTTTTCTTTTTCTTTTTGTATCGTTTTTTTTTCCCGTTTTAAATAGTCCACAAAGTATCTCTCTTTGTTTACTCTGAAGTTACGTTTAATCTCGAGAGATTTTGCGAGATTTCCTGTCTGAGCTGTGAATGTCTGTGCGTGAAATCTGTTCGTGTGTGTTGTTGTTCTTACCGTGTGGCTGTACACCACACACTGTACGACCAAACCTGTCAGATCCATGATTTTTATCTTCACGTGTGTGGTCTCAGGTTTTGGAAACCTAAAGATAATTTTAAAATCCTGTCGTGTGAACCAGGCTTAAGAGAAGATAACCTTTTTGCTCTCTTTCTTTGTTATTTGGAATGAACAGAACACTAAGCCTGTACACTGAATGGCTTTAAGCTTAACATTTCAGTAGTGTTCTCTAAGTGTGACTATATTCAAATAAAAAAAAAAATAATGGTGCAAGTTATTGCCTATGTTTTATCTTACTGTTAAGGAAAGGAAATACACTGTGCAATGGTTTTCATTGCATTATAATGTACTAGGCTGATGATCGGAGTAGGATTCGGTATTTGGTTTCAGATTCGGCCAAATCTTAAGCAGTGGATTCAGTATTTGGCAGAACCTTAAAAATCAGGATTCGGTACATCTCTAATTTTTGTTGGGTCAGGTCAACCACATGGGGTGTGCAGCCAGTACATTTTGAGTGCCGGTCCCAAGCCCGGATAAATGAGGAGAGTTGTGTCAGGAAGGGCATCTGGCGTAAAACAAGCCAACCCAACTATGCAGACTAAGAATCGAATTTGCATACCGGATCGGTCGAGGCCCGGGTTAACAACGTCCACCGCCAGTGCTGTTGCCCAACAGGGTGCCGATGGAAATTGGGCTACTGCTGGGCGAAGACGACGAAGAAGAGTAGGAGAACGTTTCCACAAACAGCGGGAGAAAAAGAAAACTAGAAGGGTGGAAATGAGAGTGGGGACTTTGAATGTTGGTAGTATGAGTGGTAAAGGGAGAGAGCTGGCTGATATGATGGAGAGGAGAAAGGTAGACATATTGTGTGTGCAAGAGACCAAGTGGAAGGGAAGGAAGAGCAGGAGCATCGGCGGTGGGTACAAGTTGTTGTACCATGGTGAGGACAGGACGAGAAATGGTGCTGGGGTCATTTTAAAGGAAGAGTATGTTAAAAGTGTGTTGGAGGTTAAGCGAGTGTCTGACAGGGTGATGAGTGTGAAGTTGGAAATTGAAGGGGTGATGATGAATATCATCAGTGCATATGCCCCACAGGTAGGTTGTGAGATGAAGGAGAAAGAAGATTTCTGGAGTGTGTTAGATGAGGTGGTGGAGAGTGTGCCCAAGCATGAAAGAGTGGTGATAGGAACGGACTTCAATGGGCATGTTGGTGAAGGGAAATGAGGTGATGAGTAAATAATGGGTAGACATGGTATCAAGGATAGGAATGGGGAAGGACAGATGGTAGCTGATTTTGCAAAAACAATGGAAATGGCTGTGGTGAATACCTACTTTAAGAAAAGGGAGGAGCACAGGGTAACAAGAGTGGAGGAAGGTGCACACAGGTGGACTACATTCTTTATAGGAGATGCAAGCTAAAAGAAATCAGAGACTGTAAGGTGGTGGCAGAAGAGTGTTGTTAGACAGCATAGGATGGTTGTTTGTAGGATGACTTTAGAGGTAAAGAAGAAGAAGATAGTGAGAGCTCAACAAAGGATCAGATGGTGGAAGTTGAAGGAGGAAGACTGTTGTGCGGAATTTAGGGAGCAGGTGAGAGAAGCACTGGTTGGAGGGGAAGCAACTTTGGACAACTGGAAAAGTACTGCAGATGTGGTGAGGGAGACAGCGAGGACAGTACTGGGTATGACATCTGGACCGTGGAAGGAAGACAAGGAGACTTGGTGGTTTAATGAAGAGGTCCAGGAAAGCATAAAGAGAAAGAGGTTGGCGAAAAAGTTTTGGGATAGTCGGAGAGATGAATAAAGTAGACAGGAGTACAAGGAGATGCGGCATAAGGCGAAAAGAGAAGTGGCAAAAGCGAAGGAAAAGCTATATTGTGAGCTGTACAAGAAGTTGAATAGTAAGAAAGGAGAAAAGGATTTTATCGATTGGCCAGACAAAGGGACAGAGCTGGAAAGGATGTGCAGCAGGTTAGGGTGGTAAAAGATGCACATGGTAATGTGCTGACAAGTGAGGAATGTGTGCTGAGAAGGTGGAGGGAATATATTGAAGAGCTGATGAATGAAGAAAATGAGCGAGAAAAAAGGCTGGATGATGTGGTGAGAGTAAACTGGGAAGTACAAGAGATTAGTAAGGAAGAAGCGAGGGATGCTATGAAGAGGATGAAGAGTGGAAAGGCAGAAGGTCCAGATGACATTCCAGTGGAGGCATGGAATGTCTAGGAGAGACGGCAGTAGAGTTTCTAACCAGATTGTTTAATAAAATCTTGGAAAGTGAGAGGATGCCTGAGGAGTGAAGACAAAGTGTGCTGGTTCCTATTTTCAATAACAAGGGTGATGTGCAGAGCTGCAGTAACTACAGAGGCATAAAGTTGATCAGCCACAGCATGAAGTTATGGGAAAGTAGTAGAAGCTAGGCTTAGAAAACAGGTGAAGATCTGTCAGCAGCAATATGGTTTCATGCCGAGAAAGAGCGCTACAGATGCAATGTTTGCTCTGAGAATACTGCTGTAGAAGTACAGAGAAGGCCAGAAAGAGTTACATTGTGTGTTTGTGGACTTAGAAAAAGCTTATGATAGGGTGCCTAGAGAAGAGCTATGGTATTGTATGAGGAAGTCTGGAGGGGCAGAGAAGTATGTTAGGGTAGTGCAGGACATGTACAAGAATAGTGTGACAGCGGTGAGATGCGCAGTCGGAATGACAGACTCATTCAAGGTGGAGGTGGGATTACACCAAGGATCAGCTCTGAGCCCTTTCTTGTTTGCAGTGGTGATGGACAAGTTGATGGATGAGATCAGACAGGAGTTCCCATGGACTATGATGTTTGCAGATGACATTGTGATCTGTAGTGAGAGTAGAGAGCAAGCTGAGTCTAGTCTGGAGAGGTGGAGATATGCTTTGGAGAGAAGGGGAATGAAAGTCAGTGGAAGCAAGACTGAGTACATGTGTGTGAATGGGATGGAGTGCGGTGGAATAGTGCAGTTACAAGGAGTAGAAGTGGCGAAAGTAGATGAATTTAAATATTTGGGGTCAACTGTTCAAAGTAATGGAGAATGTGGTAAAGAGGTGAAGAAGAGAGTGCAGGCAGGGTGGAGTGGGTGGAGAAAGGTGGCAGGAGTAATTTGTGACCAAAGAATATCAGCAAGAGTGAAGGGGAAAGTTTACAAGACAGTAGTGAGACCAGCTATGTTGTACAGTTTAGAGACGTTGGCACTAACAAAAAGACAGGAGGATGAGCTGGAGGTGGCAGAGCTGAAGATGTTGAGATTCTCTTTGGGAGTGACATGAATGGACAAGATTAGGAATGAACATATCAGAGGGACAGCTCAGGAGGGACGATTTGGAGACAAAGTCAGAGAGGCGAGATTGAGATGGTTTGGACATGTGCAGAGGAGGGACCCAGGGTATATAGGGAGAAGGATGCTGAGGATGGAGCCACCAGGCAGGAGAAGAAGAGGGAGGCTATAGAGGAGGTTTATGGATGTGCTGAGGGAGGACATGCAGGTGGTTGGTGTGACAGAGGAAGATACAGAGGACAGGGTGAGATGGAAACGATTGATCTGCTGTGGCGCCCCCTAATGGGAACAGCCGAAAGACAAAGAAGAAGAAGAAGGTCAACTTTTCCACCAAAGTCTTTTCACACAACTTGTATTGTGCTACAGGCCTTTTGTCCAAAAAACATACATTGTGGTTCAGAAAAGTACAAAAGAAATGACAATTCAAAGAACTAAAAAATTATAATTAAAATCCTTATAAATGCGTTTTTACTTCAAGATTAATTTCTGATTACTGTACACTTAAGTTAAAAAAAACTTTTCTTACATTAGAAAACTTGTAATTAAAATAGTTAATAATAATAATAATAGATTCTTTAGAAATCTTTGATGTTCATCTGTGAAGTAAAGCCAACTTGTACAAAGACTATTATACAAAGCACACAAATGTAGCATACAGTTGTCATAACTAGCAGTTTCCACATTCCCAAGGTGCTTCTTTCCTACATTTGTCACAGGTGTATTTTCAGCAGTGTACACAATGTTCAGTGCTTCTCTTATTATTGCAGAGTATGTGCACCTGGCAAAGGAAATGACAATTCAAAGAACTCAAAAATAATAATTATCTGTGTCAATTCAAATGGATCAACGGGAGTATTTATGGCACATTAATGCATCAACCTGTTAACCATTCACTCACTTCTGCGTTTTCCTAGTTTCGACGGGAGCTTTGGAGCTATTGATTATCTCTGTTTTCAAATTCTTGGGCACCTTAAAATCCTTATGTGTTTTTACTTAAAAATTAATTTCTGATTACTGTACATTTTTAAGTTAAAAAACTTTTCTTAAATTAGAAAACTTGTAATTAAAATAGTTTTAATAATAATAATAATAATAGATTCTTTAGAAATCGGATGTTCATCTGTAAAGTAAAGCCAACTTATCTGTTGTTGAGATAATTTCTTGATCAGCATTTATAAGGAATAAAAAAAAAGCATGAAAATAAAAAATCTAATTATATAAAGTTTTTGTTGCGGTTATGGCAGTAACAAAAAACTGTGTAGCTCAGTGTACTCAGTTCGACAGTGATTGATTAAACATCCTGCAGCTAAAAGGCTAATGTTAGCTGAGAAACTTAAGAAGAGCATCAACGTCACGTATCATTTTCAATTACTTACCTCAGACAAACTTTTGTCCATTGCTCAAACTCAATCTTGTGGTTGTGACTCAGACTGAGATATAAGCTCTCGTCTTAATGCTAACGGCGTTAGAATTTTTAGCAGCTGGAAGTGTCACCCGTTAGCTCCACTTAATGTATCATTACTGGAAGAAATACGCAGCTCATAACTTTTAATGTCCACAACAAAGTAAACTGTTAGGAAAACAACTGCGCATTCCCCAAAAATATGATTAATAAACTCTATAAACAAAATAACCCTTCTTTGGAGATTATTGGCAGCCAACACGGCGCATTACTGCCACCATCTGTTTAGGTGTGGAACTGAATGAATGGATTCTTACTTATGCTATCAAAAATAACCCAGAAATGTTTGACACATGAGTAAAAACACGGATTTCCGGAAATTTCCAGAAAACTAATCACTGACTACTGTCATATGCAATTCATAGTTAAAACTATAATGTGTAAGATTTTGCATTATCACTATAGCCACCCGCATGATGAGCAATGCAGTGAATGGGGTACTGCATGTCTGGACATGTTCAAAGCTGCTGCTGTCAGTCTGGTTGGAGCAAGAATGGCTGCACCTCTTCCTCCCTGTTCTTTTTGGTATGATGAAAGTGATATAAGCCATAAGGGATATAAGCCTAGTAACCATAGAAACCTTGGGGAATCCCCCTGGCAGATCTATGTGCAAGCATTCTGGGGTGTACTATGAATCATATGAATGCAGTATGTGCACACAATTAAAATAATATTGTCATTTCAGCACTAGAAATACATTCGCAAGTACACAAATTAGCCATAATTGCAAGCTTAAATTAACCAGGAAGGAGTTTCATAAAGAAGGCCATATTTACAACACAAAGTAGATATCAATACCTTAAAAATGGAATCAGTTTGAAGAGTTTTATTTACTGCCCACATGAGCCTTTCTTCTAATACAATTTGACCACAAAATGTTTTCTTCAGATTTCAGAGGTTTCTCCCACTATAACTGTTAACCACAGATACGCCAAATTTACATATTTCATAGCCAGTATAGCTGGCATTAAGGAGCCAAGAAATGGAAAGGCTTCTTTGAGTGTAATGGTATGCTTCAGTGTCTCAAACATGGATGCTCGCAATAGTCAATGTAATATTTTCCATAGTTTGAGCATACAAAAACTACAGTTTAGTGTCAATGTCTGTTGTTTGACTATATAGTACAAGTCTGGGTGTCCATGACAACTGCCACAGAAAATTTCAGGCCTCTAAGTCCATTATTTGCTGAGATATTCTACCTTGAACATGGCTCCAGAAATGACAGCCATAATTTTTGCCTAAAAAAAAGGCAGACCCCATGCACACTAAATTGGCCATATCTCAGAAACTACTTGGCCTACAGGCCTCAAACTTCAGATTTGTTGTTCTGAATAGTCTGGGAATATTCTATTAAAATTTAAAGAAAATCTGAGCAAAGTGCGTGCGGCCCCTCAAATATTCTTTGAATTAACATGGAATGACCCTGAGGTCATATCTTATTTCATGTACTAAGAGTAACCATTTTTCATTTTATTTATCAACAAACAGTTTCACCCTATTTTTTATCATTTGATCCAAGATACGTTTTCTATTTGTCATAAAAAAAAAACACTTATAATAATTGCCTGTCATTTTAAGAAGGGCAGAAGTATTTCTGATGAAAATCCTTTCTTCTTCGTCTTTCGGCTGTTCCCGTTAGGGGTCGCCACAGCAGATCAATCGTTTCCATCTCACCCTGTCCTCTGTATCTTCCTCTGTCACACCAACCACCTGCATGTCCTCCCTCAGCACATCCATAAACCTCGTCTTTGGCCTCCTCCTCCTCCTCCTGCCTGGTGGCTTCATTCTCAACATCTTTTTCCCTATATACCCTGGGTCCCTCCTCTGCACATGTCCAGACCATCTCAATCTTGCCTCTTTGACTTTGTCTCCAAACCGTCCCACCTGAGCTGTCCCTCTGATATGTTCATTCCTAATCTTGTCCATTCTTGTCACTCCCAAAGAGAATCTCAACATCTTCAGCTCTGCCACCTCCAGCTCTGCCTCCTGTCTTTTTGTTAGCACCACCGTCTCCAACTGCCTTTCCACTCTTCATCCTCTTTATAGCAGCCCTCACTTCTTCCTTACTAATCTCTTGTACTTCTTGATTTACTCTCA